>NC_134409.1:29969276-30320776 GCF_038048845.1 Mixophyes fleayi
CTGGCCCCTCATTCACCTAAGTGATGTCACAATCCACACCTCAATCTAATAGGCTTCTTGACTTTTGGTCTTCCAATAAAAGGACTGTTAGGGGTGTGGATAAGAGACCACTCTCATAGGAACAGGAATAAATCTTTTATTGGCTCAAATGTAAATGCATGGTGATAGGTATGGTGATAGGTATGGTGATAGGTATGGTGATAGGTATGGTGATAGATATGGTGATAGATATGGTGATAGATATGGTGATAGATATGGTGATAGGTATGGTGATAGGTATGGTGATAGGTATGGTGATAGGTATGGTGATAGGTATGGTGATAGGTATGGTGATAGGTATGGTGATAGGTATGGTGATAGGTATGGTGATAGGTATGGTGATAGGTATGGTGATAGGTATGGTGATAGGTATGGTGATAGGTATGGTGATAGGTATGGTGATAGGTATGGTGATAGATATGGTGATAGATATGGTGATAGGTATGGTGATAGGTATGGTGATAGGTATGGTGATAGGTATGGTGATAGGTATGGTGATAGGTATGGTGATAGGTATGGTGATAGGTATGGTGATAGGTATGGTGATAGGTATGGTGATAGGTATGGTGATAGATATGGTGATAGGTATGGTGATAGGTATGGTGATAGATATGGTGATAGGTATGGTGATAGGTATGGTGATAGGTATGGTGATAGGTATGGTGATAGATATGGTGATAGATATGGTGATAGGTATGGTGATAGGTATGGTGATAGGTATGGTGATAGGTATGGTGATAGGTATGGTGATAGGTATGGTGATAGGTATGGTGATAGGTATGGTGATAGGTATGGTGATAGGTATGGTGATAGGTATGGTGATAGGTATGGTGATAGGTGAGCACATTTTTTTGCATTTTCGCAATTAGCATTGACTGTACCACAAGGCAAACCTAGACAGTTTCCTAGGGGGCCAGGGTGTAGGGGGTGCCTAAAACACAGAATGAATGACATCATCATCATCATCATCATTTATTTATATAGCGCCACTAATTCCGCAGCGCTGTACAGAGAACTCATTCACATCAGTCCCTGCCCCATTGGAGCTTACAGTCTAAATTCCCTACTATAGACACACACTCACACACAGAAAGACAGACATAATGTTACTCATTCAGTGCCACAAAGGCCGGATTTAGGAGATCCGGATCAGGACACTTGGGTGTAGCTGGCCAAGTAGACAAGAATTTGAAGTTGGGAGCCTTGAGGAAGCTCCAGCTCATCTGGACCTTAAAAGCCGGAAGAGTAGCATGGCTTCTGTGAGTACTAGTGGCCTGAGATATGAAACTCAGGACTGGAGTCTGCAGCAGCAAACGCAGGACTGGAGTCTGCAGCAGCAAACTCAGGACTGGAGTCTGCAGCAGCAAACTCAGGACTGGAGTCTGCAGCAGCAAACTCAGGACTGGAGTCTGCAGCAGCAAACTCAGGACTGGAGTCTGCAGCAGCAAACTCAGGACTGGAATCAGTCACAGGACACAGGTACAAGACCTGGAACCCACTATAGGGAACTCAGAGCTGGAATGAACCACAGGAGACTCAGAACTGGCACTCAGTGGCACAAACAACGGGAGACTGAACCTACAGTGAAGTGTGGGAGATGGATGCAGGAGGAGGATGCTGTGGACAGTCTTAGAGGCACTTGGTATTGCTGACAAGAGTTACAGCAGTCAGGAACAGATAACGTGGTAATGCTGGTAGGAGATGCTGCAGTCAGGAACAGAGCACTTGGTAATGCTGTAGAAGATACTACAGTCAGTAACAGAGCACTTGTCAGTGCTGTAGAAGATACTGCAGTCAGGAACAAAGCACTTGGTAATGCTGGTAGGAGATACTGCAGTCAGGAACAGAGCACTTGGTAATGCTATAGAAGATACTAAAGTCAGGAACAGAGCACTTGGTAATGCTGGTAGGAGATACTACAGTCAGGAACAGAGCACTTGGTAATGCTGGTAGGAGATACTGCAGTCAGGAACAGAGCACTTGGTAATGCTGGTAGGAGATACTGCAGTCAGGAACAGGATCAGAGCCTGGAGGCCTTTACCTAAGGGATGAGAGTTGTTCTGGCAGTATACTACCAGCAGCTCCTGGTTTAAGTAGTGCACCCTGTGCACTGATGGGCTGGAATCATGTGACCGGAGTTCCTGGAGACTGGTTAGTCAGAATGGATCATATGATGCAATCCATGATGGCCATGCCCATGAAGCAGAACAACATGGATTATTTGTTTACAGATGGTGACAGGACTCAGGAGTGCCATAGGCAGCCAGGAGGGGCACAGATGGCCATGAGGTGAAAATTAGTCACAGAGATACGACAGATAGATAGAGACAAAGAGAGATAATATACTGTGACTGGAGTGACAGAAATACTGTACATAAATTATTCATCTAAATGCATCTTGTATTTTCTGAGGAAATTTTCCACGATTACCTCTGGGAGGTGTAACTAGAAATAATAGTGTCCCACAACGTGGCCCTCTGGTCCTCCAAGTTTCATGTCAATGTCAAACCCACCACAAAAATCTGCCCCAAATAATACCCACTCTTTCTATACCACAATTATAACAATCAGATGCAGGTTCATGCGAGATCCTGTTGCTGCATGCTTAAATCAGTATGGAGCCAAACTGCCTATAGACACATTTTTTACATGGACTGCTATGGCTATAGTTATTCCCTCGGGCTCTGTATATAAGAGTTTTCATAGGGATAAAAGTAGTTGATCCCATGATGTTGCCCTTTTCAATGGTCTGACATAAGACAGATGAAGTAGCAGATGTACCGGACCTATGAACCCATCTTGGTCAAGGCTCCAGATGACAATGTACATACTGAAAGAATGTATTATTATTATTATTATTTTTTATTTATAGGGCGCCACTAGCTATCCGCAGCGCCGTACAGGGACAGACAGTAACACGATACAGGGTGAGACAGCACGGTACAGTTAACAAAAAGCACAGTAACTCCGAAGCTCAATCTACAGCTAGATGAGAGGTGAGAGCCCCAATCGGGGTAGAGAGAGGGGTAGAAGGGCAGGAGGACCTCGTGGAAGAGACAAGGAGCTGAAGAGCAGAGTTAAGGTGGTGGAGAACAGAAGGAGAGGAGGCCCTGCTCGAAGGAGCGTACAATCTAAGGGGAGGGTAGGACGGACAGAGACGCAATGGTAGGGGGAGAACAGAGGCAGAGACGGAGAGGGGGGAAGAGGAGAATGAAAAGGAGGGAGGTAAGAGGGGGACAGGAGGGAGGGCAGGAGTGGGAGGGGGGTAGGGGGAGACTGGGAGGAGGTCAATTAGGTGGGGGACTGGAGGGCTTTAAAGGAAGAGGTGGGTTTTTAAGGCCCGTTTGAAGCTAGACAGGTTGGGGGAAGTTCTGAAGGAGCGGGGGAGATGGTTCCAGTGGAGGGGGGCAGCGCGGGAGAAGTCTTGGATGGGGGGAGGAGAATAATGTAGTAGAACTCTGGTCACCATCAAGATAGAGGTCAATGTCTAAATAATTGTAGCTAGTGAGATTGGAAATTCCAAACCAAGAAATTTGTTGCAGAACAGTTTTCTTAAATCAGATCTAGAGGTTGTCAGGGACTTGAAGTTTCATATTAACTTAAGGGCCACATCTTCCTCAATTCTGGCAACGGGGAGTGCCTATGTTGGTGCATAATAATACATCACTCAGTCACATTTCTCTCCGAAACTTCTATAAGTAGTCTGTGATGCACTTAAATCTATACACTCCGTAATAGTGTCTGCATTAGCACAATCATCTTACACATCATTTCATAATTATAGACTGTGTTTGAGGTCGGGTTACACTGAGAATTTCCCAGACATGCTACTTTTGGAGAACTCAAAGTAATCAAGCTCTTAGACAAATAATAAGATATAATTTGTTTAGAAAGTGATTTCATAATATAAATGAATACAAAAAGGCCCTACATATACAATGAACCATGCTCTCTACATAAACTGTTTTACAATAGTGCATCTCTTTACATTTACTAAGGTTTCTCCAGTTTCTTTAATAAATAACCTTGAGCTTTACCATTCTATTATCCTGTAAATGTAAGAAAGGGTTTTTCGGCCTACAGAGTTGTCTTTTTTTTTTTTATACTACTGAAGGGAAGTGTGGCCTTTAGACAAAATTAAGTTAAAATCATGTGGGCGAGTGACTTGAGTAATCACCAGTCACATGTGGCTTACACAGATGAACAGCCAATAGGGACTGGAGGGTGTTGTTGGCAAATCCTATATATAAGGCAGCTCGGCAGTACCTGAGTGTTCCTGTTTCCGGATTCCCAGCAACGAGAGTCAGGCTTAGTAGAGATTGTTATTTTGTATATTTGCTGTTATTGCGAATTGTCTTTTATTTTTTGTTTTATTTCTGTTGTTTGTTCTTTTGTCTCAGCCCCTTTTTCCCCTCTTTTCCAGTCTCCTCTCTTTCCCCTCTACCCCTTCCCCCCCTCCCCTTATTTCTCCACCTGATTTTTCCCGCTCTCTAGTATTTCCTCCTCTATCCCCTCTTTATTTTGTCCTTTTTCTATTTCCCCTTGGTTTCCTTCTCCATTTCCTCGTACCTGCATATTATGCCCCGTCCCAGCAGAGTCTGCAGCGCCCCAGCCCAGTACGCGGAGTTCTTACCTGCGTCCCAGTCTGTTCTGTTCACCCCGGCTTCCCGCATCCCCTCCGCTTCTGGTCCCGTCCCTGACGGTGTGTCCTCCAGGGTTTCCCGCAGCGCCTCTCCCTTGATTAGGTCTGGCGGTGGCAGGGGCACTTCTCGTGGGCGGTGGTCCCGTAGTTCAGGCGTTCGGCTTGCGGCGGCCCCTCTAGTGGTTGCTTCTGGTAGTTCTGCCCGGGGGTTTCTGTTGTCGATGTGCAGCAGGCAGCTCGCAGGGAGGGTTACCCATCCTCTTCTCAGTCCACTGTTGCTGCTCAGGTAGGTGTGAATGTGTTTAGGAGCTGGGAAAGTGCTTCTGCCCCATCTACCCAAATCCCCCCCCTTTCCATCATTAACAAAGTTGCATCCTCCCCATACAGGGGCCTGAGGCCTATTATTTAGATTCCTCCCGCTCCTTCAGTCGGATGTCCGTTTCCACCCCCTCGAGATATTTTTTCATCAAGGGATACAGGTTTTCCAGGATCACATTTTAATACCCCCCTCCTCAACTTCCCAGCAGCATGGTTCCTCAGTTTCCCTCAATAGGCGGAAGCGGGGCGTGGCAGAGTAGCAGTGCGGGTCCATCTATTCCCGGGGGCCAGTTGATGTCATTCCAGGGTATACGTCTCCGTTGCTATTTTCGCAGGAGGCGAGTAGCAATACTGTATGCTCGGCTCCTCAAGATACACTGGTCTCAACCTTAGCGCCTGTGATGCGCTCTGATTAAGTAGACACATAAACACATTCCTATAAAACACTAATTATTCGGATTCAGGGGTTCCCTGGGTCCTGCCCTATCCTCCCCCGGATCGCAGACCCATATCGCTGGCCTACATTTCGGGTCTCCTCCTTATCCTACCCCCTCTGGGCGGTACGCCCATTCCTACCCGGTCCCAGTTAGGGTGGGAACAAATGATAGGGGGCAAAGTATGGCGACAGCGGGTCGTGGGTTTGGGCGAGGCAGACCACCCACCCCAGGGTTCTTGAGGGAGGGCAAAGGCAGGATTGGGGCAACACATCTAGTTTAGTACCAGACTGGCCGCTCGCTAGACAGCAGATTGCTTCGGTTGTTAACATGTCTCCTTTTTCAGTAACACAGGGTCTAATGCACAGCAGAGGGGTCTGAACGAGTCCGGTCGAGTGACATCACCAAGGGCGGAAGGGACGATGGCAGTCTCTTTGGCAGGATAGGGGTTAACCATGGTGGCTTCTTCTTCAGCTTCCAACGTGGCGGGGCTTTCCCAGTCTGCAGACATCCACACAACAGTGGAACCGTCAATGTCGGGCGAAGCAGCGTCAGGACAACAGGCAACAGCAACAGCAAGCAGTGAGTTGCATGATGTTTTGGTATCACGTGAGCGTAGTCCTAGGTCTCCAGTTTCCACTACCAGTGTCGATTCTTCCTCGTCATCGGAAAAAGGCCCTGTAAACTTATTAAAATTCTAAACACGCACTTCAGTCACAAGTCGCGGGTAGAGAATAGAGCCACGGTAGCAAAATCAACAGCTTCTAAGAGTCCCATGATACATTGTGAGAACACCGCCCTCTTGGCGGGTCTTCGTCCTAGCATGAGAGATAAGATCAGGAGAGGTGTTTTCGTAAATATGTTTGAATTGACAGGGTCGGCAAAGAAAGTAGGTACTGACCTCTTTGCAATTTGAACTTTTCGACCTTTAACAAATCCAGTTAAGACAATGCTGTAAAGATGTGGTGCATAGCTTTTTGTAATGAGATTTGGGGAAGCACTGTCTAATTTTACTTTATTTTTTAACAGTGCTGCAAATGATGGGGTTCCCTTGTCCTTTAAAATGTTACATAAATAATGCTATATGGAAGAGGATTTTACAATTCCATTTAGCAAAATGTTTCCAAACCTTTTTTTAAAGCAGTGCGGCATATTGGATGCCAACATGTTTTGTAGAAACAGTGAGATAACATCAGGTCTGTGTAGGATGTAGGTAATTTTAGTGCAAACAGAATCATTCATTGAAGGGTTTCGTTTCCAGGGAGTATTTAACAGTGGGAAACATAAGTTATTTAGAGGGAAAACCGCTTGTCAAAATTTGGCAAATGGGGTACTGGATGCTTTAAGAAAAACAACATTATTTAATTATTTAACATTCATTGAGATGGCACGTAATTCTATGCCATGACTTAGCTGCAAATAGTTAAGTGCCAGTATGCCTAACCACTTAATGGCGGCCTGGGCATGCTGGGACCTGTAGTGCACCCACTCCCCTCCACCCAGGGTCAAAATGCATTAATCAAAACTGCCCAATCTGAAGCCACAAGCCTGATCAGACAATGTATTAAAAGGTGGTTTGACACACTGTATGGCGAACAGCAGCTTTTTAGGTTAGGGGTCTCAAAGGCGAAATAGCTCATACCACACACTGTTCGCCTGTCAGAACGGGAGAAAATAAGTAATATTTTTTTAAAAAACTCATCCATTCTGTGAGCCCAGCCTAATCAGCATCAAACCCAATCCTCTGGATGGGGCTCCCGCATTGTGCCCCCACTGGTATCCATGACTGTTAGATACCTTGGTAATACTGTAAAAATATATTGCAAAACTATGAGTCTTCTTGCATACTGGCACTTGTGGAACTACAATTGCCAGCATACCCATGGGCTCCAGTTATTTGGAGTGCCACAAGTATACACTAAGGGCTAGATTTACTAAACTGCGGGTTTGAAAAAGTGTAGATGTTGCCTATAACAACCAATCAGATTCTAGCTGGCATTTTGTAGAATGCACTAAATAAATGACAGCTAGAATCTGATTGGTTGCTATAGGCCATACTTGCCAACTCTCCTGGAATGTCCGGGAGACTCCCGCATTTTGCGAGAGTCTCCAGGACTCCAGGGCAAGTGTGGCAACCTCCCGAATTCTGCCCACTTCACTAGGAAGTGCCCCAGAATTAGATCCCAAACGCTGCGATTGCCGGTGAATCGCGGCGTTTGGCTCCGCCAAATGAAGCTACAGGGGGCGGGGCCAAAATGCCGCAATTTTGGCTGTCCCGCCCCCCTCTACTGGCTGGCTCCCAGAAGGGAGCTGAAGAAAGTTGGCAAGTATGCTATAGGCAACATCTCCACTTTTTCAATCCCGCAGTTTAGTAAATATACCCCTTAATGTGTTGTCACCAGAATACATCTAGTAAGTAATGTCCCCGACAGGAGTATACCCAACAAGAAATGCCCTCAATAAAAATAAAACTCATCAGTAATGCCCCGGATACAACTAAATCCAATAAGCATTGCCCCCAATATGAATAAATAGTTTTGCCACACTTCCACCAAATACAATCATTGTATACATCTCCTATTACATAACTGTTCATGTATATTTTAATGTTCTGTTTAATATTGCGAATTACACAATTTCTCATAGGGTATACCACAGATTGACAGGGATGTGGGGGAGTGGGGGGTGGAAATAAACATATTTATCCTGCAAACGGCCTCCGCATTACAGTAGTAGCTTTCAGCGTGGCTCCCAACAATCCGGCAAACAATTTCGAAAACACAAATATATCTTAAATTATAAATAGATAGGGGGGTCTTCTAGTAAGATTCTCGTTTCATACCATTTTGTGAAGCAATTCTTTAACTGTATTTTAAGCGTATATATTTCCAGCTAGTCCAGCTTGATGTTCTAAAAAGAAAGTTTATCTTAAAATAGCCCAGGAGGGAGGAGAGTTTTGCATCCATGATAGAATTCTATTTTTTTAATATGAGGAGTTTTCTACTGTTCCTAGTGAATTTGGTTTGGGCAACGGAAATGCCTAAGATTGCCCTTTCTAGTGATAAATGGAACAAAGTTCACTAGATGTGACATGGTATAGTTTTTCATCTGCAACCAGAATATTCTTGATAGGGGGACAATCCCATAGACATTGATATAAAAAGGCATTGGGGTTGCCACACTTAAGACAGTTAAGGGTTGTAGATAGACTGATAGTATGGCACCTGGGAGGTGTAATTAGTACCTGTAGTTAGGGTTGGGTTAGAATGCAAGAATGCATGTCTCAGTTCATCCATATGATGATGTGGGAAGAGTATCAAATTTGAGACATCCCGTTCCTCTAGTTTAAATCAAATCGAGGAGTGCATAATATTTTGTAAAAAGGAGGATATTGGTTTCGTAGATAGTCTACTATTTTTAATGACCATGTGTAGTGGATTACAGTGAGTTTATAGAGAACTGCATTTATTTAGTACAAAAAAGGTAATTAATACACTTTTATATTATTATTATTATATAATTATATAATATATATTATATTCTTAACGTACTTGTAAATATGCACATAACCTGTAATTGAGAGAGGCTTTATCAATTAAAATGGATAAAAGCCCCATTTACTTTGTTTAAACAGTGGTTTATGACTAGAGATGCCTAGATTTGTTTAAAAAGTGGTTCTTGAACTGGTTCTAAAGTTCAAAAATTGCCAATAAAGTCTCAAACCTTAGGCGAGACTAAAATACAAATAAAATTTGAGAAAGGTGAAATGGTTCGACCACGTAGGAGCCAGTTTGAATACGTTTGAGCTTCATTGAGTTTCATTTAAACAGTTTTCCATTAGAATAACAAACTTCACACTCGCTAAGTCAAATTAAAAAAAATGTAAAATATATATATTTTATTCAATGTAGCTATTTAAACTTCAGCAACATTTATATAGTCAATCCACTTTGCAAAAAGAAGATAGAGTGGGATCCGGGAAGATAGTCTTCTCTTCTGGGAGTCCGGGAGTATTCCCGAATCTCATTCCGGGAGAATATATTAATATATTCCGGAAAATAATGAGTATGTGGCAATGTTACAGGAAATGTGTGGAACATGTTTAAAAGTAGATAAGAGCTGGTAAGAAATAGTTTATTTTAGATAACATTGTTTTGGAATTTACTTTGCCAGGCTAAAATCATAATGGCAGATGTATAGCTCCAATAATTTTAGACATATGATGCCAGGTGTTATATCTTTTTGCATGCTAAAAAATAGTTTCAGACTGCTAAGAATGTGTAATCTTTATTTTAATAAACAGAATAGTTACTTGAAACACCAAGAGAGGTTGTGTGTTTCCTTCTATTCTCCGGACAATATTTGCATATATGCAAAAAAGTATTCCTCTCTTTGTGTAAGGGACTCAGATTCAATCCACTGTTAGCATACTCTGGATTTGACCATATCATTACATTTATATCTCTCACAGGCCATCAGCATACAAACAATTCTCTACTGGCATCAACAGTTATTGTAACATAATTAAAAGGAAAATAAAGCTATCTGCTTATTACTTCCAAATCCAAAACAAAATGTTCACAAAATATGTCTGCAGGAGCCGCTCTACAATTTTCAATGCTTTTCTTCATGGAAGCCAGACAAATACGAAGATAAATAGGACCTATTACACAAGTAGAGTTGTAGATCTTTTGTAAATGTAGTGAAAGAAATCTTACATAGTCACAACAACCAATATAAAAACCTTTTTAATGTATCCAGCCCACTTAGCAGTAGACTTTGAAACATCACATTAGCTGGCGATAGAATGATGATTAAAACAGCAGCCAATTTAAAACAACAAATGCCATATACCTGTAAAGCAATTTGTATTGTGCAGTTCATCCAGAACATAGACTATAAAAATATTAGATTGGACTGATTGTCTTATAAATGTACATGTTTCTGTTCTTTGCACATTGTGTTATAATTGTGAGGGGATATTTTTAATTTTAAAGCAAATCTTTCTCCATTATTTAACATTTTTAATAAGAGTATCATAAATGACTTAATTTGCAAAAAACTTTACAGACATACAGTCATGACGAAAGGTTTTGAGAATGACACAAATATTATTTTTCACAATGTCTGTTGCATCATTTTTCATGATGGCAATTTGCATATACTCCAGAATGTTATGAAGAGTGATCAGATGAATTGCAATTAATTTCAAAGTCCCTCTTTGCTATGACCATGAATTGTATTCCAAAAACAACATTTACACTGCATTTCAGCCCTGCCACAAAAGGACCAGCTGACATCAGGTCAGTGATTCTCTCGTTAACACAGGTGAGAGTGTTGATGAGGACAAGGCTGGAGATCACTCTGTCATGCTGATTGAGTTAGAATTACAGACTGGAAGCTTTAAAAGGAGGGTGGTGCTTGAAATAATTGTTCTTCCTCTGTTAACCATGGTTACCTACAATTAAACACATGCAGTCATCATTGTTGTGCACAACAAGGGCTTCACAGGCAAGGATATTGCTGCTAGTAAAATTGCACCTAAATCAACCATTTATCAGATTATCAAGAACTTCAAGGAGAGAGGTTCAATAGTTGTGAAGAAGGCTTCAGGACGCCCAAGAACGTCCAGCAAGCGCCAGAACTGTCTCCTAAAGTTGATTCAGCTATGGGATCAGGGCACCAGCAGTGCAGAGCTTGCACAAGAATCTGCATGCACAGTGAGGCAAAGACTTTTGGAGCATGGCCTGGTGTCAAGAAGGCCAGCAGAGAAGCCACTTCTCTCCAGGAAAAACATCAGGGATAGACTGATATTCTGAAAAAAGGTACAGGGATTGGACTGCTGAGGACTGGGATAAAGTCATTTTCTCTGATGAATCCCCTTTCAGATTGTTTGGGGCATCACCTTTCAAGCGTCCGAAGAAGGAAAGGTGAGCGCTATCATCAGTCCTGTGTCATGCCGACAGTAAAGCATCCTGAGACCATTCATGTGCGAGGTTCCTTCTCAGCCAAGGGAGTGGGCTCACTCACAATTTTGCCTAAGAACACAGCCATGAATAAAGAATGGTAGCAAAACATTCTCCAAGAGCAACTTCTCCCAACCATCCAAGAACAGTTTGGTGACGAACAATGCCTTTTCCAGCATGATGGAGCACCTTGCCATAAGGCAAAAGTGATAACTAAGTGGCTCGGGGATCAAAACATCGACATTTTGGGTCCATGGTCAGGAAACTCCCTAGACCTTAATCCCATTGAGAACTTGTAGTCAATCCTCAAAATGCGGGTGCACAAACAAAAACCCACAAATTCTGACAAACTCCAAGCATTGATTAGGCAACAATGGGCGGCCATCAGTCAGTATGTGTCCCAGAAGTTGATTGACAGCATGCCAGGGCGAATTGCAGAGGTCTTCAAAATGAAGGGTCATCACTGCAAATATTGACTCTTTGCATAAACTTAATGTAATTGTCAATGAAAGCCTTTGACACTTGTGAAGTGCTTGTAATTTTACTTCAGTATAGCATAGCAAAATCTAAAAGGTCTAAAAACACTTAAGCAGCAAACTTTGTGAAAACCAATACTTGTGTAATTTTCACAACTTTTGCCCATGATTGTAGATGTAAAAGGCTCTAAACCAGCGATAGGCAACCTGATACACTTCAAGGGCCGCATGGCTGGCCCTCTAACCTTCAAAAGGGTTGCACACTGCTCTTTCCCAAACAGGTTAAAAAATGTATTTAATCAAATAAAGATACCCCTATCTTTAACAACATATCAGCAGGCATTTTAAACATGTGTCACAAGATATAACAAGCTAATCTTACAATAATACAGGGAGGAGCTGGGGGCCACAGGTGTAGGTTCAGAACGTCAGATTTGGCCCTTGGGCCACCTTGGCCAATCACTCCTCAAAACCTATTAAATCCTTTTGCTTTCTTCCTAGACTCTTTTATTAATGACATTGACACACTTGTAAGAGATGGTGTAGAGGGACATCTTAGAAATATAGAAACATAGAATTTGACGAAACATAAGAACCGTTAGCCAATCTAGTCTGCCCAATTTTTAACCTATGGTAAACTCAAACACTATTATTACCTTTATTCTTTGTAAGGATATCCTTATGTCTATCCCAAACATGTAATAAATTGCTCTACTGTATTAGCTTCTACCACATCTGAAGGGGGCTATTCCACTTATCCACTACCCTTTCTGTGAAGTAGGTTTTGTCTCAAATTTCCTTTGAACCTACTTCCCTCCAGTGTCAGTGCATGTCCTTGTGTTCTAATACTTCTCTTCCTTTGAAGAATGTTTCCCTCATGTGCCTTGTTGAAACCCTCAATATATTTGAAAGTTTCTATCATGTACCCCCTTTCCCTTCCCTGCTCCAAACTATACATACTAAGATCTTTTAGTCGGGTAATTGTTGTGCTGTAGGCCATGCACAATTTTAGTTGCCCTTCTTTGTACAGTCTCTAATGTATTTATATCCTTCTGGAGATATGGTCTCCAGAACTGAACACAGTATTCCAGATGAGGCCGTACCAATGACCTATACATTGGTATTATTACTTTTTTTCTGCTACTGATTCCTCTACCGATGCAACCAAGCATCTGACATCTCTTCTTCATTGATTTGTTATATTGCTTACCTGCCTTTAATTCACCTGAAATAGTGACTGCTAGATCCCGTCCCTCGTCAGTAGTTTCCATTATAGCGCCATTAATACTATATTTAGCCTTTGTGTTTTTGAGACCCAAGTGCATGATTTTTTATTTTATGGCATTAAACTGTAGTTGCCACTCTCTTGACCATTCCTCTAGTCTATCTAGAATATCGATCATTTGTTTTACCCCTTCTGGTGTGTCTACCCTGTTACATCTCTTTGTGTCATCTGCAAAAAGACATTTTCCCTTCAATACAATTTGCAATGTCACCAATAAAGATATTAAAAAGCACTGGTCCAAATACCGATCTCTTGGGTACTCTACTGGTAATCTTACCGTCCTGTGAATGTACTCCATTTACTATAACTATCTGTTTTCTATCCTGCAACCAAGATCTTATCCATTCAACATCTTAGATTCCAATCCCAAGCATTTGAGTTTATGTAACAGTCTGCGATGTGGGACAGTGTGAAAAGATTTACTGAACTTCAGATAAGTTACCCAGTCAAAAAAGTCGATAAGATTTGTTTGACATGATTTCCCCTCAGTAAATCCATGCTGGTTAGGATCCTGTAAGTTACTGGATTTGAGATATTCTACAACTCTTTCTTTTAAGAGTGTTTCCATCAATTTCCCTACTACTGATGTAAGGCTCACTGGTCTGTAGTTGCTCGTCTCTTCCTTGCTTCCACTTTGTGCAGTGGGACAACATTTGCTCTTTTCCAGTTCTCTGGAATTACTCCAGTAGCTAGTGACTGATTGTATAATTCTGTTAATGGTGTTACAAGCACCCCTTTTAGCTCTTTTAGTATACTTGGATCTTCATCTCTAGGTTCTAGACAGATGACATCTCATTAAGAGATACCTCTCAACGTTTACAAATAAAAACTCAGGCCCAAAAAAGCCCTGCTCACACAAATGACACTCATGTTTCACGCAATCCATGTCACAATTTGCCTGACCATGCCCCCTATTTACAAAGCTACACCCACATTTCGAGACCTGAAATTCCCAAGTGCCTGGACAAAATTGGCTTTTGGAAAGCATGTTGAGATCAGCGCTGCATAATGTTTGTTACTGTTCCACTGAAGAGTAAAGATGTGCTTGATTAAATAAAGCCAACTTGCATTCATGGGTAAGAAAGAAGGTTTATATTTCTATGATTAAATTGAAGCTGTCCAGGGCACAAATTGGGGAAAACATCATAATGTCTGGGATTATAATAAGTTGCCGTTACATTTATGCACTTTCTATACTGGGTTTATCATTGTGTCAGCTACATTTTTCTCAAGGAGCTTCTGAGTCATCCATGATTTCAATACGCAGTTTTACATTTTATATGTCTCAATTACCAATGCAAATCATGCACAACATCTTGATTTGCAACCTGATTTGACTTTGGAGAGAGATTCATAGAAATATATGGCACAGATTGGATATCCATCGGCTACTCATGGACATTACAAAGGTTATATGTTGTAGAATTCTGGTGCACTTTATGATTTTGGTGACAATGCTCCCTATAACCAGAGCAATCTGGGAACGAGTGTTTAACTTAATGAAAACCCTGAAAAGCTGTATTGAGGGACTGTTGCTGTTGCAATGACACCCCAGATTTTCCCTAACAAGTTACATTTTTAACACTGTAATTCCAGATAACTCTTGTCTCCAGTTAAATCTCACATAATCTTTTTGTTACTTTTTAAAAATTGCTGCCTATATTCTATTTCCCTGTATGACATGGCTTATATTACATCATAGTTGCCTACTCTCCCGGAAAGTTCAGGAGACTCCCGAATTTTTGGGAGCTCTCTTGGACTCCTAGGAGAGCAGGGCAACCTCCCGAATCCTGCCCCCTTCATTGGTGAAGTGGGTAAGGGTAAGTGGGTAAGGGCGGGGTTAATTGAATCATCCTGGCCCTGCCCCCTGCTATAATAGGCCAGAATTGATACTGTATAGCAGGGGGCATGGCCTAATGACGCGGCCCACTTTGGAGAACTCGCGGAGGGTTGATCTCCAATGTTGACAAGTATGTATTACGTACAGGAAAAATACTTAGAACCTCTTTGATGCACTTTTAAGCTCTGTGACCCTATTACTAATTAATTAGTGATTTTTTTCATTTATCTCCTCACTGCTATTGTAATCCAATATGTATACTTTGTAATACTTTATTATTATTTTATTATTATCCTTTCTTTGCTTTGCTTGCAGTTTCCTCCTCTATATGTCTCTGATACTATTTCAAATGAACCTCGCTGTAGTAAAATAAATGTAGAGCTTACTGCAATATATCCTTTTGGCGTCACTCTTGTATTTTTGTGTCATTGTGCTGTGGTGCACGGGGAAAACATGTATTAGCGTGGTAAGATGCAGCGGCTGCTGTAGGGAAATAAGATTGTGTGCTACAAGACACTACGTTTACATGAGCATTGGAGTGGAGATTTCAAATTTTAGAGGCAGAGCTCCCTAACTTTCCCCAATCCCCCACAAAATGACCTGATTTATTCATGTCACCAGATGTCGGGTGTTGGCTTAAACAGTTAATGGGATTCCTTTTGCACCATCTAAGTGCATTTTATATAGGGAAATACATTTTAGAGGATGAATTCTACCAATGGAAGAAAACACTGAAACATATAAATAGAACACATTAATTAACACACACGAATGACTGTTTAATCCAATGACGTAATTAAAGCGTAAACTCATACTCGCCTACTCTCACAGAATTTCCGGGAGGCTCCTGAATTTCGGGGAGTCCTCCAGGACTCCCGGGAGAGTAGGCAATCTCCTGGATCCTTGTGGAAGGGGGGCATGGTGATGTCACCATGGTCCCGCCCCCACTATAAAATGCCGAAATTCCAAGCATTGAATACCGGGGGCGGTATTTAATGGATGATTGTTTCATTAAGCCCCGCCCCTGCTAATCAACAATGCCGTGAATGTCTGAACTTTATAGTAGGGGGCGGGGCTATGGTGACATGACGATGTCACTACGCCCCCTATCCCTGTCTTGGATCTCCCGGAGGACAGTTCAAAAAATGTAGGCAAGTATGTGTAAACCAAACAAAGCAGTATTTTAGAAGAAAAAAATTAAAGGTTTCAAATTAATGAAAAGGATGTCCTAAAGTGCGTCTCTAAAGTGACATTTTTACGTTCTTCATTCTGGACAATCCCACAACTGGTCCTGCAAAGGTGGATAAAGAGGCACTTTTGAGCACAACTAAGTGCTCTGTGCGACCACACATTTTGCACCTCGTATATGACCTTTTTGTAAACATGAATATGGTAGCACATGAAAACAAATTTGATTTAAGTGAAGAAATTAACTATCTCACCAAATTAAGTACGTTCCTGTGCCATAACAATACTTCAATCAGTTTAGCTTTTTAAAGTATTGGGCTTTGTAAAGTGAGTGTTGTTACGAGGACACGGCAAGATTCCATGGAGAGCAACAGAGCCTGAACCTCTTCTGGGACTCTCTGCTCTACATGATCAGCGATGCAGCCTCTAGCAACAATTTAAATATTAGACCTATCTATTTATGCAAGCATTTGATTACTAAACATTAAAAACTGGCTCTTAAAACCCATCCATCATTACTGAACTCATTATGCTGTAATACCCTCTTGTTTTCTCCTGCCTGAATGTTTTGCTCTGTTTATCATTTGTAGAATACTTTAATTCCTACTGGGAGATAATTACATTTATTAATATATCCTATAAACATGGCCAACAAACTATGCGATATTAAATTGATACCGGGAATAACTATATTTTAAAAAAATGCATTTAGAAAATTAAATTACTTTCTAATATCCATTAGTTTCCTGATGTTTTAACTCAAATATGTTTTACATTGTCATTTGTTGTTTGTACAAGCCCAGTGGCAACTTAATCTTTTTGGCTTCCTTCTGTGTTTTTCATTATGGCTTTATATGATCTAGACAGCACATAAACAAAACAAGAAATCAAAGTTATCTGAAGGTGGAAAGACCTTTAACACTGTGTAACAAAACAACACAAAATTCAAACAGCACCAAATACTACAAACTCAAGACAATAATATTCATTCTTAAAATGTGACTCACTGATCCCTTTTAAAATGTAATACATTATTTCTTAATTCCTGAACACATTAAAACCACAGAAAATTCTACTAACTCTATCATGCACAAACTATAATTTTTTAATTACTGCTGATGCTAGCTTTTAATTGATATAGTGTCTGTTCTTTAAACATCAATTTACTGACATTATATAAGTAATCAATATGTATAAAAAACCCAACCATAACTCAAATGAACGTGTAAAGACGTTTAGATGTGTATTGACCCAGATTTGACAAGCATAGGTTTCTAAATAGAAAATGACTCATATCATTCAAATATTACTTACAAATCAAAAGTTCTCACTTATTCGCCATGTGTTTTGCAGCTGTGGAAAACTAAAATATAGGAGAAATATGGGCATTGGCCCAGTAGTAGATGCTCTGCAGCAAATGATAGTCACACAGTAAATTAAAGCATTCTATCTCCTCATCACAATGACCAATTATCCAGCTGTTACTTGTTTTATTATGGACAGAGACTAAGAACCTCTACCTTATTCCTCTCCCTCGTCCTCTCTTTGTGTATAAAGCCAAGGGTGGAATAAGGCATTGCCGAACCCCATAGCAAAATTTGGGGGCAGGTCACACTATTGAGGCCCCCACTCTGCTCCTGGGCACATGCATCAGATTCGCACATGCTCAGAAGAGAACAGCGGTGGCAGGGCCGGATTAACCCTAGGGCTAACTGGGCTACAGCCCAGGGGCCTTGGGCATCCAAGGGGCCCTTGAAAGTGCTCAGCAGCAGTATTGATCGGTCGGGGGCGGGGGCGCCCCCGGCGCGATCAGTGCTGCTGAGCACTTTCCCTGCGGTCCTTCCCTGGTGCGCTGTAGTCTCCTTACTGAGGAGATCTCGTGAGTCTCACTCTCACGAGATCTCCTCAGTAAGGAGCATACAGCACGCCGGGGATGGAGGAGAAGGAGGTAAGTGGCGGGGGCGGCTCGGCTCACGGGGGAATGGAGGCCCCCTTAGGCCTCCATTCCCTTAATCCGGCCCTGAGCGGTGGTCACATGACATTGGACACCATTCCCAGGCCTCACCTCTTGTCCTGCACCGCTTCTTACAGTGATGGTATTTCCCCGGTATAAAGTTCTTTCACATTGGACCAGCTGTATTTTATTTTTTAGGAAATGTAATGTATTTTTTCAACACTTGCTTAGAAAACAGCAATTAATTATAATACACAAGTGATGCTAATATATGTATAAACTCCTGTCAATAATATCTGTCCTGATGCTACTACTTAGAATCTTGTGTTTCATAAAGAATAACATCTCCTACTGAAGTTATTATAGATATATGAAGTCACGTCAGATTTCTGAGACCCCTATAAAAGCCCTTAGCCAACAGTCTCATTCACAGTACCCCTTGCTGGCTTCTAATATCTAAATGATTAAAAGTAGTTGCTACATGAGGGCGGAGATCCTGATAAACAGGGGTTGTACGAAAGAAATAGATATTTTTAAGAAAACAAAAAGATGCAATTATTTTAAACTTTCTAATAAATGAATGTGCACAATCCGCTGTACTAATTTCCATAATTAATCTACTATTTAGCTATTATTGTATTATTGATGATAGTGGTCAGCATGGAAACCAAACCAAAGAATGGATTTTGAGTGAGAGACATCTCATATTTTTAACCAAAGAGCATTATTCACAAGGCCACAACGTTACATTTGGTGCAACAATGAAAAGAACTGAAATTGGTATATGATATTCCTTACATAAAAGCATCAAACCCAAAATAATTACCGCAGACGTGTACTTATGGTAACATGATCACGCCTTGAGGGTTTTCAACGTGAATCACATCATTTTGTCCCGTCCCGGGGTACGGTTATGTAATTGGGGCATTGTGCCGCAAGGAGCTGGCCAAACTGGTGGAATTTGCACTTGTCACTAGACGTTCCTTCCGGATCTTCCGGTGGATAGGGATCATTTTAAAGTTGGCAAGTATGATCTTACCAAAGAATAATAAAATTCCAATAAAAAAGTTGGGCAGGTACGTCATTCATTCCAGGGTACGTCGCCATTGTTACCTGTTCCACCAATATTAGTTTTATGAGCAAACTGTTATTGACTTAAAATAAAATAACTGTTGATTGATAAGTTTGGCTTCAGAAGGTTAAAATTTTAGATTTCAAACAAAAATGTTATAATTGGCACTTCATTTACTGTAAATGCATCCGCCCTAGCATTTTGGGCAGACTTTAAATGCTGTTAATACATAATAAATGAGATAAGAATTGAGTGAGCACAAAACGTGCTTATTTGCCCCTGGGAAAAACACATCTGATACATAAAAATAGGGCTATGTACAAAGGAAGTTACACAGAGATAAATTATGGTGCATTCATTAGTGTTTTACATAGTTATTTAAACTCAATCCTGAGATGGATTATTTTAATATGTGTTTTTGTTACATGCAACAGGGAAATCAGAATTACATTAAATATATTACATTACACTGTAACTATGAAATGCCCCAATCGCCCAATGCCGTCATCATTGTTACACGTTGTACCCATGGACCTAACGCTCTGAGTCCGGCGCACTCACCTATCCACACTCCGTGAGACTCCTGTCAGATCTGTGGCACGGCAGCTCCCTCTGACACAACTAGTCTTCTTTCCAGAGCTGTGCTTGTGCAGATCCAGCTTTTATCACCACCTCCTCCCATTCATTGGGAGACTAATTATCCCTCAGGATATTTAAGGCACCTGTTCTTTGAGTCAGAGCTCTTTAGTACTCAGACGTGGCTCCTTTTGCTCTCCTGCTCCACACCTGCTGCAGACCATCGCTCCTTGGCTCCAGCAACTCAGCAGCTAACCAGTGGTCTCCATACCTGCCGCAGACCATCGCTCCTTGGCTCCAGCAACTAACCATAGTGGTCTCCATACCTGCCGCAGACTATTGCTCCTTGGCTCCAGCAACTCAGCAGCTAACCACAGTGGTCTCCATACCTGCCGCAGACTATTGCTCCTTGGCTCCAGCAACTCTGCAGACCATCAGGCCTTCCTTAATCTCTATTGGATCATCACTTTTTCCCAGCCTCTGGGTTTTCTCTACTGGCCTCGTCTGGCACTCACTCAGAGGACCGAGACCTGCAGGGCAGAGGCCGCAAAGTCCATACCTCCTTGTGGGGTTCTGTGGCGAAAACCGTCTGCCTCGTTAGACGCCGTACCTGTAGGCTGAGTACCGCCTAGTCAGTCAGGCTACAAGGATCTGATTACCACAGTGACTGTGACAATCATAAGGCGCTCCTCTCACAGGTCAACGACATGAGGATAATAACAGGTGTAACTGCACATAATTGCTGCATGACATCACAATGCAGGACTTTTTAAAAAAATATATATTGGGGAAGCAAGAAGGGTCCTACAGATCATATAATATTTCATTGCATTAGTTCTTTAATACTGTATGCAGTGTGTTGATATTTATTTGCAAATGAAACAGCAGTTCAAGAATCCTGTATCACTACACATCTAGGGGTCTATTGATTAAGACCCCTATGTTAATAATGTTTTGCCCAATTTATTAAGAAATTGTCAATGGAGCAGCTGAATGATGCTCAGCTCCCCGGTGATACTGGCTATCAGCGGTAAGAGGAGTCTTACCATTTGCCAGGCCAGTAATAAGACCCACTGAACATGCTTGTGCTGGCGTTCCAGCTCCAGTCCGGACTGATGCATCCAGTTCCAGATTCTAAAAAATATATATTAAAGTTTTAAAAAAAAATAGATTTTTAAAAAACTTAATAAAGCAAAAACACAGAAAAAAAATTATTGTTTTGTAGAAATCGGGGATTATCTCCCTTTGATAAATACCCCTTAACTTGACTATTTACTAATTTGTTCTGTATTGTATGAACTTCTACAGCACAATATACTAATGTATGCTTCATAGACTACACAGGTATGTATGTCAAACACTCTGGTTTAGTTAAATGTCTATGATGTTACCTAGTGTTCTATGTCTCTTTCTGATGCAATCTATTGAGTTATCATTTTGCCAATAATAAATGAAAGCAATATGAACACAAAGTTCTTGGAACTACTGCTTCAGAGATTCATTGGATTTATTTTCTTTTTCAATGTAAGTATTGCTAACTGACATTTATATTGTAGAGCTGTTCTCCTGCCTACTTGAGTGTACAAGCAGAAGGCAGCAACATGCAAGATGTTCACAGTAGTCCAGCTGTCATCCCATCAAAAGCATCGTTACTCACTTGTCGGCCCTATCTGCTGCGGTGGTAGTCCTTCAGACTCTGTAAATATGTATTTTACTTCTCTACAACAAAGCGGTCTAGATAGGAATCCTTAATTAAATGTCAGATGAAAAGGTTAAATAAGTGCTTCCCTTTAAACAGGGGAGGGCTGGCATATTTTAGCCCATGGGGAAAGACTTGAATCAGTAGGCTATTAGGATGATTTTAAAGGGAAAGAAATGCAGATGGCCCAGTGATCCAGCCCAAGGTAGCCCACTATGGTACCAGTCCAGGGGGCGGACCACCAGGCCAGCCTGCCCCTGGCTTTAAGTTCTCTACAGCTGAAAAAAATTAAATAGGTTTCAGTGTATACAGTGCAGCTATTTACATCTCACTGGCCACAACGCATAATTCGGTTTTTTCTTTTTATGGGAATTTCTTGTATCTCATTTGCTGTCAGGAGCCTTTGCATTTGTTTAAAGAAAGATACTGCTCTGTGGTTAAGTAACCACAGCAAGTTGTATTTAAAGAAAATGTATCAGCAATATACATTAGTTTTTTTTATATAGTGGGCCTGGTTCATCTTTGAACGTAAGTCCCTTTGCATGCCGTATCTTGCATGAAATAGATCTGTGCATGCTCAGAAATTAACCTAGCGCCAATTAACGCAATTGCATGCAAGTCTTGGCCAAACGCAAATGACACGACTGCCTATGACCCCAAGGGCGGAACGTAGGCAATGTACAGTAAGGGTAGGCTGAGGGCATGCCAACACTGATGTGGCCTATTTAAGTCCTGCGTTTCCTGGATTTTAGCCGTATCATTTGCCCCAGCGACAGGGCAGGTGTAAGTGCCAACTGATGACTGGCACAGCATAGTCTTTGTTTTAAAAGCTACACATAGGCGTGCCACTAGCTGGCACCGAACCTGCGTATGCCAGCAAGACAGACTATACATTTGATGGCGTTGTATAAATAAATGTTGATGATTGTATGTACAGCACGAATGAAGAACATCCTGATTTATGCATTTACTATTTTTTTAAAAAAAGGAAAAGAAACGAAAAAATTGAAAGGGCTGCATGCAATCCAATTACACAGTGCAATAGGGAATTAGTATCACCAAACGATAGAGGACGTAATTGCTCTATTAAGGATAAGGATAATGAGCCATGAAAATATTATTAAAATTGCATTTTTATTGTTACTATTAGAACAAGTACCTGTTTCAACATTCAAAACGCCACCGTAAGGCTTGAACTTTGCCGCAACACGTCATCATTTTTTTTGTACATAGAACTGACACTGAACGATTTATTTATTTAAGTATCAAAGTGATTAATTTAAAAAAAGAAAAATCTGCAAACAATACAGATGGTAAAATTCTTTGATGTATACACATAATGGAAGTAATAGCAATTTACATAAAATGTAGAAGTCTTGTTACACACATTTGCATTTATATGACAAGCCACAAACACTTCACAGTGCTTATGCTGAGTGATCTTAACTCTAAACAATGAGAGTCCCTATATTGGGTCATACTTGTCAACTTTTTTTAATGGTGAAGTGCGGAAGGATGTGGGACGCCGCAAAGAATATTATTTTGGCACCGTATCCCCACAACAAAATGCCGCTATCAAGACGATTCAATGTGGAGGGTGGGGCCGAAATGACACAATTCACAATAAAAGCATAATGGAGGCCAACAGCCCGCCCACTTCACTAGGAGCTGGGCAGGATGCAGGAGAATGACCTGCTTTCCTGGGAGTCCGGGAGACCTATACGGAATTTGGTAGTCTTCCAGACATTCCGGGAGAGTGGGCAAGTATCTACTGGGTCACATATTCATGGGTTTTTAAATTGAGAGCTATCTTACTAGGAGGTACCCCAAAAGCCCTTTAAAGGCACTACAAGGACCAGCAGTCCCTGCCAGCTACTGATCCTATATATACCTCACAGAAAGTAATACACAAAATGGAACTTGCTCAATCAATGTTTCAAATGTGTGTGTCAGGATTGCCAATATGAAGACCACGGAGAGAATGTGAACAAAACAAAGTGGCTTATTTTAGACACAGGCCACACAGGTAAAAATGAGATGCAGTAAATAATAAGGCAACTAACACAAGTCCATAGAAAAAGTTGTAACATGCTCCCAGGATACCCAGGTTATCTGAGGACCAGAAGTACTGGATACTTGGCACAACAGGTCAACTGCATGTGCAGGTTAGTCAGAGTAAGCCGGTATGGCTGGGAAGCTAGAGATCAGGCACAAGAGTATGAATGCGGGTGCAGATTATCAGGATAACCAGGTTAGCTGGGCAGCTGGAGACCCAAGTTTTCTAAGTAATGTAAGGTAGTTTTTTTAGTATTTTTACAGCTATCACCGGCTTCCTGGGATATTTTTGTTTGCTTCTTTGCAAAAATACAAATACCAGAAATTGTCTATTAATCAAACAGTAAAGGGACACATTTTGTGGAACTAAAATTCTTTACTCACATCTTAAATTGTGTGGTAATAATGGGCTGATTCATTAAGGAAAATTAAGCAAGTTTTCTTACTCAAGATTTCTGGACAAAACCATGTTGCAATGCAAGGGGTGCAAATTAGTTTACTATTTTGCACTTCAGGAAAATACCGGCTGTTTTTTAATGTAGAACACAAATACTTGAAAGCTTATTTGTACACTGAAATTTATAGTTGATCTAGGACAATCCCTACCACAAATATAAATCTCCCATCACATTTTAAATTTACCTCCCCCTCCAATGCAACATGGTTTTGCCTTACTTACTTTTGCTTAACTTTCCTTAATGAATCAGGCCCAATATCACTAAGTCAGTCATTAATTATCCTTTGTTGTCACAAACCATCAAGTCCTGTGTTCTGTGGCCCATTACTTTCAGTGAAGCAGCTAAAGTTATCAAACCCATTGAGCAGTTCATATGCACACTCTTCCATGTTGTGACACACCTGCCTTGTCATTTAATTTTTCATGACTCACTTGCTGTAAATATTTTGATAAATAAAAGCAGAATAAAAATATATTTAAAAACAAAAACAACATTTCCTATTCTACTTTGATAAACAGAAAAAGACAAATGCAATCTAATAAGTATTATTAGTGAACATCACATTATGCTTTATCTCCTTATGGCTGCAATAAAGTGAAACATCCAAAATGTTAAAGCTGATGACAATATGGAGTTTCACTAATTTCCCAGCAGAATTACATAAAGTACACTATTATTTACTCATGTTTTTTTCTCCTACTTTGTAATCCAATTTGGCTAAGCATTTGTGCGTTTTGATGTTTAGCGAATGTATAATATACAGTAGGCATTGTAATTCATGAAGGAATGTCTGTTAAATCTTCTGATCAAATGTTTAAATCCCCCTAGGCTGGTAAGATAGATAATTCTATCAATCGTGGTCAGAGATCTATTATCTTGGCCAGATGTTTATATTCACATATCACCTCTATGCCGGCTAACAATGTGCTTTAGAAAACCATAATAATATGTTTGAAAGGAAAGACAAAATACACAGAGAATATTTGTTTGATTATTCTATTATTTCACATAGGGATGTATCTGGGTTTCCATGAAAAGTTTTAGCAGATAACTAATACGTTTAATAGTTGTTAATTGATATTGTTAAAAGATAACACAGGAAGCAATACATGGGATGATGTACATCCTTGTGTAAGTTTTAGGGATATTCAAAATCTATGGGTAAAATTCTTCAGAGGCAGGGCCTGATTATCCAATAGTGCCCTAGGCTGCAGCCTAGTCAGACAAGGAATTGGGGGAGGAGGAGGCGCAAATTTTTTAGGGATGAAAAATTGTGGCAGGGTAAGCTGAAATAAAATATAAGAGAATAGTTGTTCTGCAAAGTAAAAAGAAAATATGAAAGAAAAATGTAGTAAGGTTTTAATCTTAACATATCCCCATGGTGAAGTCATTCTTGGGTGGACGTTTGAGGATAAGTGAGTAGTAGAGACAAGGATGGCGATTCCCCTGTAGACCCTCAGGTCATCCCACCACATCTTTGATGCTAGATGACACAGCTGTCATACATTTCCTAAGGCACTTCCTTCTTAAACTCTCTTCTTCAGCCCTTTAAAACAGGTATGTGTCCATTTGATTGGATAAGGAAATTTGATTATCAGTGGCTAAGCATAACCAAATACAATTATGAGGGTCCCAATGTAATTGTATATCATTCAGGGAGCACAGTATATGTATTTAGTGGTGTATGAGGAACATGGAGGGTAAGAGTGTTTGTATGGTGTGTTCAATAGGCAAATCCTGCCTGTTTGTGAAGTGCTACTTCATTCCACTAAGTTATGTTTGTAATACCCAGCTCAATAGTTACAATATTCTCTCCATCCCTATTGGGAACAATTAAGTGGCTCTAATAGCTAAACAGAAAATCCCTAACTTTGACTTTAAGGGCTAGATTTACTAAGCTGCGGGTTTGAAAAAGTGGGGTTGTTGCCTATAGCAACCAATCAGATTCTAGCTTTCATTTATTTAGTGCTTTCTACAAAATGACAGCTAGAATCTGATTGGTTGCTATAGGCAACATCCCCACTTTTTCAAACCCGCAGTTTAGTAATTCTAGCCCTAAGTCTTTTTCTGGAGCTAAACAGATTAGACAGAAATGCTAGCCACTTAGCCACCATGCTGCCACGCACTGGGGCCATGAGTTTGATTCCCAACCATAACCTTATCTATGTGGAGTATGTATGTTCTCCCCAACGATGTCCTTATCTGTGTGGAGTATGTATGTTCTACCCTTATGTGGGTAGGTTTCCTCGGGGTGCTCCGGTTTTCTCCTACACTTCAAAAACAGACTGGTAGGTTAATTGGCTGCTGTGTGTGTTAGAGAATTTAGACTGTAAGCTCCAATGGTGCATGACAGATGTGAGTGACAAATATTCTCTGTACAGCACTGTGGAATTGGTGGCGCTATATAAATAAGTGATGATGATAATTAAACACTTTACATCTAGCAATGTGAGTGAGCACACCAGGAAGTATATTGCAATGGCTACGTGTGGACACTTATAGGGAATTTCCAGTTTCCCAGAACCCCTTCCCCAAGTGCTTTTGAATCACATGATCTGCCAGCCAGGGGCTGAACTACAGCCTGCCTTACATACATTTTTTTTCTTTTGCTTTCAATACAGCTATAGTCACGCCCCAGTGAAGCCAGCCTATAACACACAGAATTACTACTGGTGAAGCCACCTGAAACATTCACAATACTATTTATACTGCATGTAAAGTTTCAAGAGCTTAAAAAAAGAGGATATACAATAATATTTATTATTTATTAACAGTTATTTATACAGCGCCTACATATTCTGCAGCTCTTTACAGAGAATAATCATTCACACCAGTTTCTTCCCCGGTGGAATTTACATTTTATATTCCCTACCAGACACACACACAAACACACACTGTGGTTAATTTTTTTGTCAGTACCCAATTAACCTACTAGAATGTTTTTGGAGTGTGGGAGGAAACACGGAGCACCTGGAAGAAACAGACGCAAACACAGGGAGAACATACACACTCCACACAGATAGGAACTGGTCGGAATGGAACCCAAGACCCCCATTGCTGTGATTAAACAATGCTAACCACTGTGCCACTGTGGTGCCTCCAATATGTTCGAGCTGTATTAGGAAAGGAAAATAATAAGAGGATATAATGTTGTGATTAGGATGTAAAATGTTGCCTTATACACTAATATATAAGCACCTTATAAATAAATAATAATAATACACTACATTCTTCCTGTCAGTCCCATTGAAATACACTGTAGTCAGTTTCTTCCATTCTGGACAGTCATTGGCTGAACCTGCACACTGACAACAGAGAGCAGTTTGGGGGCCGGTTACACCCAGGCCAGTAGTAGCGATCTGTTGTCCAGATTTTCAAGCTTACCCAAAAATTATTCAATCGAGTTCAATAGAATCAATTTTGCCCATTACTTTTAAGCCACACACCTGTGAATATTGGGCCAATGTGCAGATATGGGCATTGACCTCTGTGTAGTCTACATTATTAGACTTAAATATTGTCTATTTAGTTATGTCTACCAGCATGGTAGAAACCATAAGACTTTGGTACTTATCATACATTCACCTGTATTTATGTGTCTAACTCTACTGTGCTGTTTGTTTGTTTGTTTGTTACATATAATGTAAGTTGTAAGCTAGATGGTGAATAAACTTTTACAAAGGTGGCACAGTGGTTAGCAGTGCTCTCTCACATGTGGTTGATTCCGACCAGGACCCTACCTGTATGGAGTTTGTATGTTTCTGTGGGTTTTATCCAGGTTCCTCCCACAGTCCAAAAAATGTACTGGAAGGTTAATTGGCCTCTGACCAAATTAACCCTCTGTGTCTGTGGTAGGGAATTCAGATTGTAAGCTACAATGGGTCAGGGGCTGATGTGAATGATTACATATTCTCGGTAAAGCACTGCCTAATATGATTTGTGTTATTTAAATAAATAATAATAAATACCTATAAATAAAATGAAAAATACAACAATTCCTTACCTTCTGCTTACTTTTAAAATCTGCTGCCTAGGAAGCCATTTTATAAGCCCAACAATGTACATCTCTGATAGTCAACTTTTGAGTGCCCCATTGTACACATTTTTTGTTTTTTACTTTCTATTTCTGCACATATCTGATAGAGTCTGTCCACCTGAGCTAAGATTAAGTAACTGGTAAGCAGGGGCAGACCTAGACTTTTTTTTTTGGGGGGGGGGGGGGGAGGCAATTTTGCATAGCCACGCCCCTCATTCACTCTGGTTGGTCCCGATTGGTCCTGCCCCCTTTTCCCTGATGCCCTGACCTCTCCATCGCAATTTATTGGGATGAAAATTGCTGCTAGGGGGTCGATTGCCCCGATCACCCCCCTCTGGATCCACCAATGCTGGTAAGATATGTTCTGAAGTTGCTCTTCTATGGGAGTTAAAAAAGAACTGTCATTAACACTTATGAGTAATTTTCTTTACATATTGCTGTGTCCCAGAGTGAAAAATTACACTTCTATTCCACTTCCATTGTTATAAGATCTCCCATAATTTTGAAATGTAAATCTGGAACTCCAATGTGACCTAATGTTTCAGTCCTTACAATCCACCCATTAATTTCATTAAGGTCCCAAATAAGATAAAACAGTTATAGGATGCTATTTCCACTTATCATGTTCATGCCTGAATTATTGGAAAGTAAGCATGGTGGGAAACAAGGGAACTGGCCTTGGAAATCCATGACCAATGTGAGTCCTAATCATTACACATGCTCCTGGATGCACTTAAAGAAAAAACAATGTAATATAACGCAAAAAGGAAAATATCCGTGATGTATATACACTTCAGAAAAAGGTATCTTAGAAAGTGCACCAGACCTACCCCAATGAAAGCTGAAGAATAAAATAATAAACAATCAAACTAACATTACAAGGAAACACCTGACAGATAAATCCTAGATGAACTTTACTTAGAGACATCCATCGGTCTTCTTACAATGTGCAATACTGAAGCTCCGTGTATCGTACTGTGATAACCAGCTTCTCATACACAGCAAACACATTACACATTCAGTCAGACTGTAATGAGCAAATCATTTTAACTATGTTATGAATTGTTGTAACTTGTCACACTGTGCACTTGTAGCAAATCATTGGTTTCTAAGTTTTATAATGAGACACACTAGTATGAAGGAGAAATTACTATATAGTATAATCTGTTTTCTAGTAAGGCTTAACAAGCTTATACTTAATGTATATAGCTAGTTTATTATGTATGGAATGGTTAGGAGTTTACTGAAAGGCATCAACATGTAAGACATACTAGTGTAAATATTGATGTACATTAAATGACGTGCTTACTCTTCTTATCAACCTCCAAAGAACTTAGCCTCAGTGTCTAAAAGCAACTCAAGCAGTTGTCTACAATAATCCCCCGCTGGCCACAGCGGCAGTGAAATGGTTAAAGGTAGTTCTCTGTGTCACAGAAAGTCATCCTCTAATTTCTGCATGAATAGGATCTATTGATTGTATGTTGCATATCTGCTGTATTCCACAGTTGCCATGCACACGTGCTAAGAGCAGGTCCTAGCAGTAATTATTTCTGTCCAATATATTCTTACATTGAGTTGCCTTTTCCCACCACACACAAGTAAAGAAGATGTGAGCTATAGAGGCTGAGGGAGAGAGCTACAGAGATGTTAAAGCAAGCCAATTGCACAGTATATCTATAAGGACCACAAGGATAATTTCATTTAAATAATGCAATACCTCCTACTGTTCCTCCACAAGGATCCATACGGGTGATTCCACGCAGTCTGTTGGCAGGTGGCATAAGATGTAGGGGGTCATTTTAATTACTGGTACCTCTTTCAGATCCCCTTGCCTACCACAGGGGGCAGTGCAGAAAAGAGATACAATCCTATGGGAAGATAAGCTGTCAATCAAGGCTGCACAACCCACAAACAGGTGCCCATCTAAGCAGCAGAAATTAGATTATTTGCTTTGCTATGCATATGGTTCTGACAGTTCTGCTTGGTAAGTGTATATCAGTATATATATCTACAGTGGAAGTGAGAGCCAATGCTAGATCTATCCAGAGGCTGTAGTTGGTAGACTCAGGGTCAAGTCTCTTAACTGGGCTCTCAGATATTAGTATGCTAGTTGGACACAGTCATTAGCAAATTAGAATGCAAAAACTGTTCTGGCAATTACAAAATAGTCTGGGTTTCTGAAATCAAATCTATTACTATGCACCTGTTGCCAGACTATTGCTTTCAATTAGTCGATCCTAACAAGATGATTAATAGTGAGAGTGCATAGTCTAGAACAGAGTTGGGGGAACCTGGGATTCCTGCCCTGATAGCCACTGGGTCTTGTAGTTTTACAACATCAGGAGAGCAACAGGCTGCCTCTTATCTAGACCATTTGCAATAAGAGTCATGCTTATATAAGAACATACTAACACACAGCAGTATTTCCTAACACAATTTTGGAGAGCTTTTCAAATGGCTTTGATGAACAAGCATTGAGCCAAAGCTACACAGAACCACATTCTTATTAAATTAATTGGATTTTTGTAAAGCCAATGCTTATTTGCTTGCTTTCTTGTGAACCCCTAAAATATGGTTGTCATAGTAATGAGTGCTACAAACCAGAAATTCAGAATAAATCCTGATCGGAATAGTCACAAAAAAAAAAAAGTAAGTCATGAACACACAAGTAGCTGAAGTCAGCTGAAATATATACAGGCATATTAGATATACAATGTTAGTATAAGTGGAATGTGGCAGTCAAGTTACAGTGTTTCTCATCCACTCAGTGAATATATGCAAATCACCTTGCAAGATTAAAAATAGCAAAAGGCAACACTGTGCGTCCCTGTAAAGTTGTTAAAAGAATCTTCATTGTTCTAATTGCCAAACTATGGCAAAGCAAGAGGGCTGATTGTAAACTCTGAGCATGTGAATGATTTAAAGCAGCTAACAGGCACAGTGGTGAATTTTAATAAATCAACAGCCTTGCCTCTGAAACTGCAGTTCAATCAAACTCTCCTTAACGAGAACACTCACCTTTCCTAGCGTGCTACACAGCATTTACAGTACATTAAAAAATAAGCATGCATGTTATTCTGAAGCATTCTGAATACCTGCAGTTCATTTAAAACACATTATAGAGTGTAAGGTAGCTTTAAAGTCCTTTAATTTGCTATCACACCCTCTTAGTTTTTCTAGAAGGCGATATGTATCACACAATGCATAACTAAGAATTCAGCCAACCAATGGTTAAAAACATTATTAAACTATTGATTTGTCATTTTAAAAAAAAAATAGAGACCAAAATGATTATTTCTGCTGTATGGCAGAGATGGTTTTGTCAGTGAGATTTGTTAAGAGAGCAATTTCCTGAAGCTGTCATCACAACAGGTTGTATTAGCTGCTTCAGCCAAAAGGATCCGTTCTAGATTGTGTAGAATGCATTATAGCAGTTCTCAAATAATAATAATCATCACTATCTCCGAGTGCAAAGCAAATTAAAGAGAAGAAAACATTGCTGGTTTGACAGAGAATAATAAAAGACATAAGGACTTACCTTGATTTAATGCATGGTTTCTGCGTTTAGCTTGGTGAGGGTGTGGGTTATGCTAAAGGGAATTATTTCTAATATAAAAGGATTAAAAAAAAAACAGGAGGAGAGACGAGAAAAAAGAGGGTGGAGAAAGAGCAGGAGGGAAAGAAAGAATGAGAAAGAAAAGAGAGAAAGACAGTTTCTCCTGCCCACACTGAAATAGGAATCACTGGCAAGCAGCAAAGAGAGAGCATACACATGCTTATACCAGAGGGGGCAGACGGGGTATGAACACAAAACGGTGTACTGGAGCTAAATAAAAACACAAATAAAAATTGACAGACACGTAAAAAATGGAAGAACAGTTGGTGGGGAAGATAAAGGATTACGCGGTTTTGTTTAATTAGTGCATAAACAGCTGCAACTCTACTAATGTGGGACGGACACAATTTAAGTTAGGCACTGACCTGCAAATCACTTTTTATGATGTAATGTAGTATTCCAAAGTGGATAAAAAGCACCATGGAAGAAGAAAGGGGCGCACTGTAGGCACCCAGCCTTAGGGTTTTGCTTATTAAAGGGGATTAGGTAAAAGCTGGAACTGCCGGAATGCCGGAATGAGTGGGCTTACTACAGCCTCCTCTGCTGCTTGGTGTCTTGATGGAAGCTTGTTGGGCCTGATTCATTAAGGATTTTAAATTAAGAAGCTTCTTATTTAAGTCTCCTGGACAAAACCATGTTACAATGCAAGGGGTGCAAATTAGTTTTCTGTTTTGCACATAAGTTAAATACTGACTGTTTTTTCATGTAGCACACAAATATCAACTTTAAATTTCAGTGTACAAATAAGCTATCAAGTATTTGTGTGCTACATGAAAAAACAGTCAGTATTTAACTTATGCGCAAAGCAGAATGCTAATTTGCACCTCTTGCATTGTAACATGGTTAAAATGCATAGTGTTGATTACTCTTCCTATGCAACCTCCCCATTCTGGTTAAAGCTCCCCCCATTTACAAACCATAAATAAAGACACGGACACCGACTTAAGTTTGGAATAAAAAAAGGTCACTTTTATTTATTGTTATTTTATTTAATTATTTTATTTATTTTATTTTATTTTATTTCTATCAAAATTTTGACCTTTTAATAGGTGGCGAAGAGCAGGGCAGCCAGCTAACCAACATAAACCAATAAGGTGGAAGATCATCTCCTTTCCACCAACCCAGGTTAAAACCTTATCTATTGGCCGGTACTATAAACTATAAATTAACTCAATACCCTCTGGACTCAAACTGGTTAAGCCCTTTCTAGGCAAAACCTGATACTCCTTACAAGAGCATCAACGAGTCTGATAACGTCGAGGGAACCAAAGCTCATCGCAAACACTTAAGTACCGTATGTTTACCAACGAGCTGACTGCCATGCTCTCCTACCGATAAACACCTTGTTCCGCCTGACAAGGAAACATTGCAACGTTAAACATACTTCAAACATTATCCAGATCCAGGAAACAGGAAGCTCTCTCCTTCTTCCCCTCCTTGATATATATTTTCCATGACACTCCCACCTCTCCACCATTGGCTGATTCCATCTCAGACTTAACCCTTAGTGGTAAGTAACATATCAGCTCACAACACATGCTTTTGAACTCCTTCGGCTTAATGGCCTCTCCCATACTTTGTCCAGGAGACTTAAATAAGAAACTTCTTAATTTAAGATCCTTAATGAATCAGGCCTGTTGTGTTTCTCCCTCTATATAGCGCATTCGGTTCTGCTACACAGATATGTCCTCCCGGGAGAAAAGCGCAAAATCCTGCAAAAAGGGAAGTTTTCGCAAGATTTAGGGCTTCTTTCATTACTAAAGTCTATTGCAGATGGATAATCATTGCCCGGGGCTTCCTGAAAGACTTCCCTATGCAAAGAAGCTAAATTAGAAAGAAAAGCAGCAATAAATGTACCGCCATTGTCCGCTAATTGCTAATGCCATATCAGGGTGAAATTGCGCAGGGGTGTCCAGGGGAAAAATGCTTTATTATTAACATTAAGCATCTTTTCTGTTTATTTGTGAAATTTCTTTCTTTTCTTTTTCATCTGTAATAATTTTTTTTTTGCAGAATTTGTAAATAGAATTCTGGTGGAAGTTTGGGCTTCCAGTTCTCATGCCCAAGCCGGCATGCCGGCTCAATCCAGTGGCGGATCCAGGGGGGGGGGGGGGGGGGGGGGGCGATCGGGGCTTGCTGCTGACGGCTGCACACTGTGCAGGTCCGTTCAGCAGTGACAGTGTGCTGCCCGGCTGCTCTGATTGTGTTTTAAACACAATCAGAGCAGCGGGACAGCACATTATCACTGCCGAACGGACCTGCACATACTGTGCAGCCATTAGCAGCCGTAGAAATTAGAAAGGGGGTGGGGCCTAAATCGCCCCCCCTAAAATCGCCCCGGGTAGAGCAGTTGCCTAGGTCCGCCCCTGGCTCAATCATGCGCAGAGGGTGCCAGGACTGGCTAGGCAATTGGTAAGACTCCTCGTACCTCTGTCAGCTAGCTTCATTCATCTGCCCGGTGACATTTTCTTAATAGATTACCTGATAAAAGGTTTTGCAGTGATATAAAATCTTGTTATCGAAGGTGTCTTAATACATAGAATCCTTAGTATCCAGACCCGCTAGCAGTTTGGGTTAGTTCCAGGCTTCAGGTTGCCTACCTCTGGGTTAAAAGATCTACAAATATCTACATTTGATTACCATTATTTTAGTGAATTGCTGCAAACATGATATTTATTGCCAATTAAATGAACTCAAGTGGAACATTTCTATTCACTTGTTAATCTACATTGAGGTTTTTTATTATTGATAACTGTGATAATAATCTATCTGTGATAAAAGATAACATGGAATGTTTTTTGATAATTGGTGTTATGCACTTCTAGTTGCTATCCAATAACGATTGTCGATTGCCGATATGTGGTTCCAAAGCACAATGTGGTTTAATAGCCAAAAGTAGCAGAATAACAAATCAGATTAAAATAAGTACAGCCGTTACTTATCGCAGGCGCTCTGGATTCAGTGTACAGTCATTCAGGTCTGACGGCTGTGGCCAAGTAGACTAACTACTAGGTCCACAGCCCCTGCTTATATACAGTCAGTGAATACAGTAAAACAATGCAGATGATGTGGCTTGTTTCTATAGGTCCAGGCTTCAGGAGGGTCCAGTGTAATGCAGATCATAGGCCAGTTCAAATGAAAATATCCAAAGGTTGGGGTCAGCTCTCCAGGGGATGTACTCCGATTTTCCTGCCAAGAATCCAGTTTAAACTAGTCTATTAACTTAACACAGACAGTATCATTTTAAACATTTATTCCCTATCATCTCTAACTAGAGTATGCAATGTGCAATCTCTAAGTCGAATGAACCGGACAACTGAGGATAAATAGGGGATTAAACTGATACTAAACTTTCCATGTTTCCTATAACCTGAACCTTTAATTTTACGAACATGTATATAACTTATAATATTAACCGTAAACATTGCTACATTTCGACATAATAACTATGTGTTGCAACTACAATTAATGTGTACTAATTACAAATGTGTATCTTCGTGTGAATGCGTGTAAATGTGTAAAACCTGTTATTGCCACGTGTTGAGGCTGGATACGTTTCTCCATGCCATATCGTGCTCTACGCATAATTTTCATACAAAGACAACCAAGTTTGCTAGATATAATAATTGAAATGACTTTATTCAATTTGCTGACTTCGACATTGGGACATCTGTGATGAAGGTATGTTTTAGCTTTAAGAAATTAAGAGCTAACACCAAGGTTTGATTTATTTATTTTTTAAATGCAACAAGCTGCAAGCTTGCATTTTTTTGCATGCAGGGAAAATATTGCCTGGCTTTGCAGGTAGCTCAAAAATAGTAGGCATCTTTATTTTTACACTGTGTTTTAGAGTCATCATCATCATCTATTTATATAGCGCCAGTAATTCCGCAGCGCTGTACAGAGAACTCACTCACATCAGTCCCTGTCCCATTGAAGTTTACTGTCTAAAGTCCCTAACACACACACACACACACACACACACACACACACAGAGGGAGAGACTAGGGTCACTTTAATAGCAGCCAATTAACCTACCAGTATATTTTTGGAGTGTGGGAGAAAACCGGAGCACCCGGAGGAAACTCACGCAAAAACGGGGAGAACATACAAACTCCACACAGATAAGACCATGGTCAGGAATCGAACTCATGAACCCAGTGCTGTGAGGCAGAAGTGCAAACCACTAAGCTACCATGCTGCCCAAAGTAAAGTTAGGATGCTACTTGCCCACTTTCCATCTCTAAAGCTATCCACACAATTTAACTTTCCTCCCCATCACCACAACACGGTTTTGCCAAAGTGCAAATTTACATGTTTAGCTTGGCGTTTAACTTAACATGAGCCCCATGGTGTTTACTGACGCTCGCTTGAAAAGTAAATACATGCAGGCACCAGGATCAATCATCATCATCATCATCATTTATTTATATAGCGCCACTGATTCCGCAGCGCTGTTCAGAGAAATTATTCACATCAGTCCCTGCCCCATTGGAGCTCACAGTCTAAATTCCCTAACACACACACACACAGACAGACAGAGAGAGACTACGGTCAATTTTTGATAGCAGCCAATTGACCTACCAGTATGTTTTGGTGTAGTGTGGAGTGTGGGCGGAAACCGGAGCACCCGGAGGAAACCCGCGCAAACACGGGGAGAACATACAAACTCCACACAGATAAGGCCATGGTCAATGATCAATGATCGTGTCATCAGCATGATTTTCAGAGCAGTTTGCTCACATTATAATCCATATGTGGGAGCACTTTTTCAGAATATCTAAACAAAAGCTAAAGCGGCCCAAACACTTGGCCACAAATTGCAGGGTGTATGGGCCCAAAAAGTTAACGGATCCTGATCCACATCTAGCTGTGAAGGAAATCATTGTTCAACCATGTTAATGGTGCTTTGCTGTATTTGGTTGACTAGTGGGATTACATCTTGTATGGGTACGTTAGGATTGTGATTGCATGAAGGACTGCATATGACTGGTATTACCCGGCCCTTCTACCTGCAATCAATTACTGAGAGAAGCTACTGGGGAGGAAGAGGCCTAGTTAGAGACCAGAAAGTGAGGTGAGGTCTCTGCTGCCCCAGACAGCAGTTTTTTGGGAAGAACAGAATGAGCTAAACCTTAAACATACTCTCTTTATTGGTTTAGAAAAGCAAAAGTAGAACTGTTACTTATCAAACACTAAAGCAGATTATCTATCTTTTTTCAATGTCTTGTAACAGAAGTTTTTGGGCACAAGAACAGAAAGAAGGAAAAACATTAGGAGCCATAGAATTTCTATGCAGCATAAAGTAGACCTGTCCCCTACACAGAGTGGAAGAATCCATTTTGTGGGCTGAACCAATATGCAGCCTATCAATTTGCTCGGAACCAGGAACATCACTGAGGTACCCCTTGACTAATATTCATGATGTACTTCTTACTAGTGAATGAAGGGATAGTATTCAGGATTACTTTGTGCGCAATAAGATTATTAGTGGGAATCGGCATGGATTTGCAAGGGATGGATCAAGTCAAACTAATCTAATTAGTTACAACAAAGAAGTTATTGGGAACCTTGACCACGGTAGTACAGTAGATGTGGTCTGTTTGGATTTTGATACAGTGCCACACAAGAGGTTGGCTTAAAAATGAGGGAACTGGGTCTAGGAAACAACATTTGTACTTGGATCGAAAACTGCTTAGAGAATAGGGAACAGAGAGTTGTGATAAATGGAGCATTTTCCAATTGGTCAAAGTTTTTAAGTGGTGTACCTCATTAAGTTATGAGAAAAGGTTAGCTAGTTTAGGCATGTTTATTTTAGAAAAGAGGCGTCTAAGACGGGATATGATTAATATGATTAATATGTAAAAATACATTAAGGGTCAATGCAGAGAACTTTCATGGAAAGGACTGCACACAGGACACACGGTCACCTGCTAAGGTTAGAGGAGAGGAAGTTTCACAACCAGCAAAGGAAGGGGTTCTTTACAGTAAGGGTAGTAAAGATATGGAATTCACTCCCAGTGACGGTTGTGATGGCAGATTCAATAGATATTTTTAAGAAAGGGTTAGACAAGTTTTTAGTGGAAAAGGGTATCCAGGGATACAACAGTTAATTAAAATGAAAGATAGTAGTGGACCCATGGAGAAATAGAACTGAAATAGTTGGTCAGGAAGGATTTTATCCGATTGAAACAGATTGGCTGCTGCTTCATCTGGATCAATTGCAAATATAAGTGAGGGATCACAGGAGATCCAAAATAGGTTGAACTTGATGGACTGGTGTCTTATTTTCAACCTCATCAACTATGTTACTATGTATGTTACTATGTATGTTACTACGTTATTATGTATGTTACTATGCATGTTAATATGTTACTATGTATGTTACTATGTTACTATGTATGTTACTATGTTACTATGTTAATAGGCCATGGTCTCTTTGATATTGGTTCAATTCACAAAATGGTTGCCTCCGTTTTGTGTAGGTGATAGGTCAACTTTTATTACCATATGAATGTGGGTAGATAGAAAAGAAAAGGGGCAATTTGCAATCTGGTCCACCAAATGTAGAACATTACAGTAAAATAAGTGTTTACAGGCAGATAAATCACCCATGGGGCCCTAGACAAGACATTGGTTTGGGGCCCCTACACCGATCTTCCCTGTCAAACTTCTTCTCCCATGGCATTCCCTGCACCTTTCCACCACACCACTCTATTTACTCTTGATTTTCTATTTTATGTGGGTCTGATGAGAGTGGCAGCAAGCAGCCATCACCATGCTGCCCCTCTCCCTTTCCTTTGGCGCTCTCTCTGAGCAAGTCGTTCTGGGAGGTAGTTTAGCAGCACTGGTATAACAGTAGCAAATTGTTGAATCTCTAATCAAAGCAGAAACAGCTTTATTGTGTGCGTATCATACACCTGTACCTCTCTCATAGGGCCAATAATGACATCATTAGCGGCATATTGACTCCACAGTGCCAGCAACATGCCGCAAATGCAGTGAAGCGGTAGAGGCGATGGCACGGCACCATTTGAAAGAAATGTACATCTGTGGGAGTAGGAAGAAAACAAAACAGCCGGACCGACACGAAAATGTACTTTAGTTACCTCAGTAAATAAAACAACAAACAAATAAAATTGGTTATAGTAATCCGGGCCCCTCAGAGCCCGCTGGGCCCTAGTTGGAAGATTAGGTTGCCTCATGGATGATCTATATTGGCCAGTACTGTAAAATACATAAGATAATTTAAGAATCATTGTAATGGTCATTTGGTTAAATTATTACAAGTTGCTATTAAGGGCTAAAAAAAAAAATCTATTACATTCAACCACTCATCCTGAAGTTACCTATTCTGATGATTATATGTTGATTAATCTGTTTTCTTGCTTGCTAGGAAGGTGTCTAATCCTTAATTAACTTTATCTACGCTTTCTGCCAGTATCAGTTCTTGTCAGAGTGCAATCCTAAGTTTCACAGCTTTTACTGCGAAGAACTCTTTAGAAACAGATAGAAAGTTTTCAATTAAAGTTTTATTACATAAGACTCCCAAAACCCTTATTCATCAGTTTATTAAATAGGAAAAAAATATTTTCTCCTTTCTTGACACATGATAGTTCAAAGGTGATCCCCTCCCACCTTTAAAACCCCCCATAAAAATACAACCCACCCCTACACTACCATTGACCAGGGGCCCAAATGCTCAACATTCATTTTTGTTTTTTAACAGCAGTTAAAAATTCGACAAGGCCCAGTGGCAAAGAGGGATCCAAAAAGGAACATGTGCACCAATCTAACAGGTTGGACCAGCCCCTCATAAAATCATCAAGTGCTGTCCTGTATGGTTCGCTCTTGCCATGACTGCTTCAACTTCAACTTTAACCCTGTCTCTGATTGGTTGCTGGACTCCACAGAGGGGGAAAGTGTTCACAGCACTGAGCATACAAGCACCGTAGCCAGCCTATAATAAGATCCAAAGAATGGTAATTATATACCAGAGTCTGCAATGCATTTTTTTTGGGTAGAGGGGGATAGGATATATTTTTACAGTCCTTTAGTTCCTAGTTAAGCCACTGCAACCATCTGCCGCTAAATGACTATAGCCAGGAGTAACTGGGACCCCCTTTCACTACCCACAAGCTTTATCCTACACTTCTGCCGGACTCCCAGGGAGTCCCGGCTGTAATCACTGTGCATCTCTCTAATAATAGATAAAGTAACTGAACTGATGCACACCCCGTGATAATCAAATGCTAATATATATAGTACATAATGACACAAAAAATATATGTATTAACTCACTGATAAAATTATACACGTTTCTCCCTGATTTATAACCATTAATGTAATCACTAACCATTATCAACAAACCAATTTCCAGCTCATAGTATTTATTTGAATATACTGAGGTTGCTGAAATGATCAGATAAACATATCTGAATAAAATAAAGTACTTGTGCTGATATGATTAGAATCTGCATTATATATGTTACTGCAGTAACAGTCTAGTCACTACATGCACTGCCGTGACAGAAAGATATGCAGACAGAAGTAAAACGCACCAATGTGTTAAACTACTATGATATAAAGTGCTTCATATACCTTACTGCAATAACAGTGTAATCACTGCCTACACTAACAAGCCAAAATAATAAGCATAATAATTAATTGGATAAATGAAGACAATGTCATATATGCAATAAGAATTGAAGACACGCTGTCAAAAATGCTAAACGATGTAAAAATAGACACAATGACTAGAAACAGCATTGACGTAGAGGTATGACGGGCATTGCTGAAGAGCATACTGATATTCAAGCTTTGCTGAGTCTCAGAGGCATGTGACAAACGGCCACAAAGTGAAGGAAGTACTCTGGTCCTTGTCTATTATGTCATTGCGCGTGAGTCCAATCCAGGCACTTCATCAGTGGTAGAGACACTAGATGCACCTAGACCAATGAAAACACATTCAGTTAAAATAGGTAAATACCTATAAAAACATATGAGACCACAATTCTTAGAGTAAACCTAAGGGGCTTAAGAATACATTTACTAAAGTGTGGTTTTGCAAAATTGCACCTTTTTTGGCGATTTTTCTGCGTGTTTTGGAAACCATCAGATTTACTAAAGGTAAAACAGCACATGAAATTGCATGTTTTGAAACTATCACAGTTTTTTCCAGTGGCAAGTATACAAACCATGCGATTTATTAAGCGGCACTTTGCAAAATTACATGTCAAAGTGCCAGAAAAAGGGCCGGTTTTTTAGATGTAATTCTGATAGGTGAGACTGCTTAAACTGTATGCTGTTTGAGCTAGCTTGTCTGAATACAGTGGTGTATCCACAATGGTTGCAAACAGGGCCGGTGGACCATGCTAAGCACTTACCGGAGCACGCCACCAGCCCGCCTGTGCAGAAAAATTATTTTTGTCAGCTTGGGTACCTTTGCCTCCAAGGCAAAGAGGGGATCAGAATACGCTCCTGGGTACTGGGTGGCAGCACATGCAAAGTGAAGCCCCAAAGTGCCCCAAAATGCCAGCAGTGGCCATGGGTGCAAGGTGTGCAGTGCACACAGGCCCATGAGTCAAGGAAGCGCTGCACACATTTGCAAATGTATGTTAAGCCACCCGCCACTCCACGGCGCTTTTGCTAATAGGGTGGTCCTAACTCTAAACAGTAAGAGTCCCATATATTTGGGCCATACATATATGTGTTTTTAAATTGAGACCTAACTTACCAAGAGTTACCCCAGAAGCCTCCAAATGGCAATACAGCCCCAGCACTCCCCCCAGCTACTGGCACCAACATGCCTCTCAATCAAACAATACAGAAATGTATGTTAAGCCACCTGCCGTGGAGTGGCGGGTGGCTTAACACACATTTGCAAATGTGTGCAACTGAGACTTTTGCATTTTTATGTACAAGTAGAAATGGCAACTCCTTTGCTGGCTATAGCAGTGTGCTGGGGGATGTTCTGTGTATTTATTCCTTTCATAAAACTAACACAACAAGATCTATGTCCTTTAATTCCATTGACAGAAACAGTCATAGGAAAAATTCCCCACAATCCAACAAACGTAATGCTGCTCATTCTCAGTACACCATCTGATTAGCACTAGGTCGCAGCTTAGATAAACATAAATAAATAAATAAATAAAGGGACCAACAGGGTGTGGGGGGGGGTAATAAATATTGCAACAAACAGGTTACCCCTTTGCTCTCTTACCTCTCAATCTACTCATGACACTCAAGACACTGTTCTGCTTCCCTTTTTACCACTGATTTCCAATAGTAACCAATACTGAATTTAAGAGTTCATTTCAATCCCTTCTCACCCCTCCGCTTACCAGGGTGCACTGTACCCCAAGAACTTTGAGAGAATCCTCCACTCACTGTAAATGTATCTATATGTTTTCATAACACTGATTAGATCATTAGATAGTTGGAGTGTTGTCCAGTGTTATAAATACATTTTCATCAAGAACTGTATTCATTTAAAATTCCTGACACTGACTGCTAAAGGAAGGCAGAGGGATAACTTGGTGAATTACGACTAGTGCACTTAGATTAAATCAGCACAGGATTGTGCATCTGGAAGAACAGGAGCAGAAATAAGTGTGAACTACTGGCTTCAGCATTAGGCACAGAAGACCTGAGCTTTAGGTGGCTGATGTTCAGATTCTTTGTGTGTCAATCTCCTTTTCTTTCATCTGCAAGGAGTGCTGCACTGCATTCCACAGCTCACGCTACCATACTGCCCAACATTTAGAAATGCAGAAATGCAGAAAGTTGACAAATAGACCAAGCCACTAATCTGACTAAATTCCACCCATGTCTGATAAAGGTTAGCCCCTTGTCCTCAATTTGCACTGTCTTGGCAAAATTGGGACAGTTGAGAGGTATGCACATGATGTGTGCGGTCTGAGCAGAGCGTCACTGGGAATCACCAGAGCTGTGTATAGAGTTTCTTTCCACATGGGTCAGCAGAGGTGGGAGGTGCTGTAAAGACCAGGACACCACAGCAGGTAGGAACCTGTGGGAGAAGTTTTGGGGCACACATGATAAGGAGATAATGGTGAGGAAACATATGCGGCAAGGGAAGAGTGGGGAGGGTACAACTCACATATGTCCCCCTGCTATCCACCGCTTTCATGTATTAGGGGTCCAAGCACTACTCTTGCACATAGGCCATAGTTGCCTACTCTCTCGAAATATCGGGCAGACTCCCGAATTTTTGGGAGTTCTCCCGGACTCCCTGGAGAGCAGTGCACCATCTCGGGTCCAGCTCACCGCGTTTGTGAAGTGGGTGGGGCTAAATGCATCATCCTGGTCCGCCCCTTCCCACCTAAAGGCTCGATGGAGCACCCTCCTGGACAGCTGGCTGCAAAAGTTGGTAAATATGACATAGGACCATTAAGTTCATAAAAAGCCCCTGGTGGAAAAGATGCTGAAAAGAAAGAATGAAGTGTGTGCTTTTTTTTTTAAAAACAAAAAGTGTACTCCCTTGCATGCTGAGAAAGCAGGTGCAGTGTGATAAACTATATATTGTATGTAGTTAATGTTTGATTGTTATGTGTTGTGTAGGTGAATATAATACGTCTGCTGTTTGTCTTGCTATTATTATTTTTTCATTTTGAATACTTGGCTTTAGGGCAGCTCATATGAGTCTTGTAAAGAATCCTTCCGTGAACCCTGCATGAATAGTTAATAGCAGAAACCACTCCCCTGTTAATGAAGCCAGTGAATGTGTTATTACTATTTAAGTAAGTGTTCCTTGAACCTGCTCTCTAAATTACCTTGCTTACAACTCCCACCAGCCTTGTTTCCTGCATCATATCTCTGATTGAAAGCTCTTATTCAGTCACTCCCTATGAATGTTACTGTTGCCACTTGTAGTGATGTGTTTTATCTTTGTTTCTTTAAATGTGCAAAAACAAGTACGCTTGCAGTTTGGCAAGCACCTGCCCTGTCAAAACTGTCACCTGTGTCACTAGCTACTCCACATAAGCAAACCACAACTGTTTTTACTATGCAGTTTTGCCTGTATCGTATGAGGTTTAGGGGTTAACAAAACACATTTATTAATTAAAACATTGAGGAATAATTCCACAGACACTAGTGAACCATAGCATAGCAGCAGAATATGCGATCATATCTGCGTTTAACAAAGAATTAGGATGAATATGGCAGGTTGCGATGTATTAGCTGACTAGGCTGATCATGTGACTGACGTACATCATGCAGAGCCTTTGTGATGTCACTCAGCTGTGGTATAACTGTCACTGCTGGGCAGAGCCGTAACTAGGGAGGTGCGGGCGGTGCCGTCGCCCAGGGCGCAAGCCCAAGGGGGCGCAGTAGCCGCCCGCTACTTGCCTCTGTGCCTGGCTCTGTGACTGCAGGCTGCCGGGGAACCCATGCTCTCTATAAGGCTGGACTTCGGAGACTCCGCACAGTGTCGGACTGGCCTGCCGGGGAGCCGGGGTATCCCCCGGGAGGCCCTGTTGCCTGATAACCCCGCCCTCTTTGTTGGTGAGGCAGAGCAGAGAATTACCGAGTTGCGGTCAGTCTACATATGAAACGGAGACTGTCAAACTAATCCCTGCCTACAGCCAGCACGTGAGAACACTTCCTGCTCCTGAGACAGAGAGAGGCAGAAATGCTTCACAGTGACACAGATCTCAGATTACTCCTTCTGCTGTAGTTGCAGGCGTCCTGTAGTCATAAAGTTGCCATCCTAACTGCAGTGTGAGTCCGTGTAATCAGTAAGTAATAAATCGTGCAAACTTCTCTAGAGCTCTCCACTGTGTGACCTCGGAGGGAGGGAGATAAATTAGAATGGCTTCATTGCAATATACGTCTTCAGTGCCTCTATAAAAGGATCCTATTGCAGCTGACCAATGAATGGATTCCTAATAAACTAGTAACCAAATTCACTGTTTATATCATGTTCCATGTTTATTTGTTTTCAATCAATTGTGGGACTCTATTCCCTATAGAAGCATATCTTAATCAGAATAAAACACATTCAGACAGTTAGGTCCTTATAGGATTGCATCTGCTATATGCTTTAATATTAATGTTTTGCTTTTGTCCTTTGTAGTGGCATTGGATTATTATTGAGTGTACATTTTGTGGGTAGATCATTTTTTAGAGTCCTGTTTTTATTTGCCAGTGTCTAGAGTGTAATTAGATTTATGTAATATTTTAAATGTGCATATATTTTTATGCTAATAATTTTGTGGTCTCCATAGTGCTTCATGGATATATTAATTTTTAGTCTATACCCTTATATTGTGGTTTTCATATGATGAATGGTTGATCTCTAGTACTGTAGTATAGCATTTGTTTTCTGTGTACACTATGAGGGGAGAGAACACTAACCACAAAGAATGGACAGCACACAAATAGCTGATGATGATTGATTGTATTCAATTCATCCCTCCCCTTTCCCTGTCTCCCCTGTTTCACACAGTGCCCTCCATGCTGCATTTGCTCCCCTTCACTTACTTTCCTATTGACTTCTTTCTTCTCTTCTGTCTTTTCCTTCGCGGCTCCTCACTGCAAATGTCCTCTTTTTCTTTATGGACCATACTAAGGTGCTATACGTTGTCCTCCATGGCCTGACCCCATCCCCTTTAATGACTGACCACAACCCCTCTTACAGTTGGCCACACCCCATTGTAGTGGGCCCCTACCGCTGCATTTCCCCCGGTGGGCCCTTCATGTCCCAGTCCGACACTGACTCCGCACACTAAGTATGTGAGTCTCACTCTGCTATCCTCTACCTGGGACAGTCTCTCTCCCCTCAGACTCACAATATATATCTGTCTGTGACAGCTTCGGCATTCACGGCGTTTGGAGGGGCGGAGCTTTCCGAAAGTGGGCGGAGCTATGTCCAAACGTATATTTTCTGTCTTTTAAACAAATCCCCGAGTGTGACAGCTTCTGTATCCTCCCATTTCCTGCTCTGCTTGTGAGAGCCTCTTTCTCCTTTCCCTCTGTGTGTCAGTCAGCCTCTGTCCCTCCCCTCCCCTTTGTGTGTGAAAGTTTCTGTCTGCCCTCCCCTCTTCACTCCTATGCAAGTGAAATCTCCTCCTCTCCCCCCTGCATCAGTATGGCTGACATTGGTTCAGCGTGGGGACAGTGCTGTTAATGGTGTAGTGTTGGTAGAGGGGGTGACAATAGTTTAGTGTGGGTAGGGGGGTGACATTGGTGTAGTGTGGGTAGGGGGGGTGGAATTGGTGCAGTGTGGGGCCAGTGCTGGCATTGGTGTAGTATGAGGATAGGGCTGGCATTGGTGTAGAGGGGTAGCATTGGTGTATTGTGAGGACAAGACTGGCATTGGGGCAGGGTGGGGACATGGGTTGTACTGGTACAAGGTGACGTTGGTATAGCCAGTTTCTGTAATGTGGAGAGTTGGCAAGGTTTTGTTGATTTCAGTAGTGTGGAGCAGAGCCATGGCGGTGCTAAGTGGGTGCAGCGGCTGCCTGCTACTTGCCTCTGTGCCCTGGGTCTGTGACCACAGACTATAGATTATCGATGCTAGGCGCCCAGCGTTTCCAAAATGGTGCCCAGCACCCTGCTCCTGATCTCACAACGTTGCTAGTGGATTTAGAGGAGTCGTGAAGAGCCAGGAGCTACAGCACAGGGGCGGCTGGACCGAGAAGTTAGAAAAGAACTCTTCAGACAGCAGTATACAGAAGAAGGATAATGACGAAGAATACAGCAGTATAGAAGAGAAGATGAAAAGGTAAATATGAAGCAATAAATTGTCCACAGTCACATATGCAAAATCTGGAAAACAAATGAAAGTCACTTTAATAATACAGTCTGTGCTTTTTCCCCACATTTTATATTACCGGCAAACCAAATCATTTAATATCCTACACCGTGCTAGCATCTCTCCATAGAAACATAGAATTTGACGGCAGATAAGAACCACCTTTTTTAACCTATGCTAACCTCAAACCTATTTAATTCTTGTTTCTTTTTAAGAATATCCTTATGTCTATCCCAAGCATGTAGAAATTGCTATACTGTATTAGCCTCTACCACCTCTGATGGGAGGCTATTCCATTTATCCACTACCCTTTCTGTGATGTAAATTTTCCTCACATCTCCTCTGAACCTACTTCCCTCCAGTCTCAGTACATGTCCTTGTGTTCTAATACTTCTCTTCCTTTGAAGAATGGTTCCCTCTTGTACCTTGTTCAAACCCTTGATATATTTGAACGTTTCTATCATGTCCCCCCTTTCTCTTCTCTGCTCCAAACTATACATATTAAGATCTTTGAGTCTTCCGGGTAAGTTTTGTGCTGTAGGCCATGCACCATTTTAGTTGCCCATCTATACACAGTCTCTAATGTATTTATATCCTTCTGGAGATATGGCCTCCAGAACTGAACACAGTATTCTAGATGAGGCCGTACCAATGACCTATACAGTGGCATTATTACTTCTTTCTGCTATGGTTTCCTCTCCCTGTACTACCAAGCATCTATCCGCCTCTGCAATTTATAGATTTCAACATTTAAAAAGAATACAAGGAGTTATTTTATTTATTTCTGTCGGGACATCTTTAAAATCAGAGAGCACACGTCTTCACATGGCCAAGACACCGGAATGAGAACATGGTCACCAGCTTAGGAGGAGTCTGTTACCTATTATTTTAATATGCAGAAAAATCTATAGCTGATATCGCCATCAAATCAGTTGTCTCTCCAAATATACCAACACCTTTCACTCTGCCAAGAGTGTTGTTTGTACATTTTGCTTGGGATTGTGAGAGTAATATATATATGAAAAGGCTACAATGTGTGGGATTGCTATATTATTTTTATTTTTGTTTTAAGCCATTTTTTTTGGAACGCCTCTCTAGAACGGCTTACCCCTGTGCCCAAGACCAGGACCGGGTGCAACGACTAGAGACGGAGAAACACGCCACCTGACCACTCTCAGGGCACAGTGGGTGGACCAGTCTTTTCATTTGCAACACATCACTGAGAGAGGGACCATAAGTTATATCCTCATATATATCACATAATTACACTGGGAGAGGGATTATTAGTTTCTATGTATATATATATGTGTATATATATATATATATATATATATATATTGTAGTGTGTATGGGTTTTCTTATAGATACAAGTTTTTTCACCATTGTTGGGCTTCTTTACAACTTTCAAGAATATCAGTTACAGACATAGAAGGAAAAATGCTAGACACACCCCTACATTAGGGTGGCCACACCCACTCGACAAACGTCACTCCTATTAAGATGGGGGGCGCCGATGCCCTGTCTCGCCCAGGGCACTGAAATGTCTAGTTACGGCACTGCTGCTGGGTACAGGAGAGTCAGTTTATCACTGAGTGTGAGCTGTGCGCTATACACAGAGATATATACATATACACAGGTATTATTTATTGCTGTGACTGCTGATCATACCACAGTCTAAGGTAAGCTTATATATTATATCTGTGCTTTCACATTTACAGCGCTCTAATTCTTTTTGACTTTATTAAGCTGATGTTGTACCAAGATTATCCTTGTTAATTCTTGTTAGTTATTCAGAAATTTATTTTGGTCATATTACTTTTAGATTACATTTTTCTAAATGAACTTGAGGTGCTTTCAGTATCTTTTAAAACATATAACATTTGTTTAAGGTCTTTTTAATATATATATATATATATATATATATATATATATATATATATATATATATATATTTTTTTTTGTTCTTAAAGTAGGTTTACAGATGGCCTCTTACAGAGAAGGAAACAGAGGTTCAAAAGAATTTCAAGAGAGAGTGCAAGCGAAATTAAGAAATGGGGTTGATGTGAACAGCCTTTCCATCATCGAGCGCATCAGTTTAGGTATTTACACCATCAATCTTGGAGCAGCTGGGCGTGCAAGGGATGCTGCAGAAAAGATGGAAGCTGAAAAAAAGATGGAAGCTGAAAAAAAGATGGAAGCTGCAAAAATAATGAAAGCTGCAAAAATGATGGAAGCTGCAAAAATGGTGGAGCCAGAAAGAGACGGCTATGAGATACCAACTGAAAGACCAAAACCGCCTATTAAGGCTGCTCCCACAGAAGGCAAAACATCAGCGTCTTCTGAGAACGGTAAGGACATGAGAAATAGTTCCACATATTGCAATACATGTTAATCTGACCAACTCACACCAAACTCTTCCCCTTCTAGCAAGGCACACACTACATGTAAACAGGAATTTAATTTAAGTTTTAACATGATCATTACTATTGTTTATAACTGGGTGAGTCTTACCTGTATACAGCTTTTAAAGGCAAGTATTCCCCAAGCACCAGCTGCTATTGGACACCTGGGGAATCACCTGACACATGTTGAATAAGGAGGGGAGGAGCTATTGTGGAGTAAAGAGCCTAAGGGCTAGATTTACTAAGCTGTGGGTTTGAAAAAGTGGGGATGTTGCCTATAGCAACCAATCAGATTCTAGCTGTCATTTTGTAGAAAGTACTAAATAAATGAAAGCTAGAATCTAAATGGTTGCTATAGGAAACATCCTCACTTTTTCAAACCCGCAGCTTAGTAAATCTAGCCCTAAGACTTTCAAGAACTTAGCTGTGAAATTAGCAAAATAAGTTGGGTGACAGGGGTTAAAGCTAGATTTGTAAAAAGGGGGGGTTCCAAATGTTTGTTTTTGGGTAAATTGGCAGAGAAAAAATAGCTGCAATAATAGAATTAGAAAAGCACAATGTATATAAATATAATAATATTAAAGAAAAAAAAAGACTGTTAAACTGAACATTAAAAACCCCACATTAACATTAACCTCCTTTAAATGAATCAATCTTGACCAACCCTTGAAAACAATACTAATCTCCCCCTTACATCGGATTACAGTTAAAAAAATTATTACAATTAATTATAATTACTCACCTAGTTCTTTAGATCATTCTCAGCAGCCAAGAAACTGCAGCATATCACAAGTAACTTACTTTTACTGCAAGGTGTGCCTTCAGTATCTTTCACGGTATATGATTTTGTTTACAATTATTTTACTAAATTTATATTTTTTCCTGTAAACTAGGTTTCCAGACGGCCTCTTACAAGAGGAACAGTAATGAGAAATCTGTTCAAGAGAAATTAAAAAATGTGACTGATGTGGACAGCCTCCCCCTCATCGAGCGCATCAGTTTAGGTATTTACACCTGTGCTCTTGGAGGAGCAGCTCGGCGTGAAAAGTTGGAAGCCGCAACCATGGTGAAGCCTGAAATACATGGATGTGAGGAGAAGATACCAACTGAAGGGCCCAAACCATCTGTTGAGGCTGCTCCCATCAAAAGATATGGAGAAGAATGGATCAATCAGCGTAGGGAGACCCCACAATACAACAACATGAAGCCACTTTCAATCTATGATCGTATGCAGTTAGGGATTTACACCTGGAGATTAGGACAAGGAAAATATTACCCATGATACTATATTTATATGGTATAATACTGAAAAAGGTTTGTTTCAGAATTAAACATTTACATAATCATTATCGATTATTATGTTTTATTTATAAGGAGCCACAAAGGTCTATAATGCCATTCATGAAATTAACAGTATAGAAAACGCAGACAGCAATGCTCTATTACATGGTACATAAAAAACAATATAATACAAAGACCAGACATCTACTAATTAACAAACTACACACGGATAACTTGGTAATGTAGATCAAGTTATTTACGGGACAGTAAGTGAGAATAATGGTAAGAGGAGGAAGTTACAGTAATCAAGATGAGAGATTACAAGGTACTGGATAAGAGATTTGGTAGCTTTCATGGTAAGAAATGGCTGGATCTTGGATATATTCCAGAGGTGGAGTCGGTAGGATTTGAAGAAGGATTGAATGTTAAGTTTGAAGGGCAGGGAGGAGTCAAGGACGACACCTTGGCAGTGGACTTGAGGGTCAGAGAAGAAGGTAGTATTATCAACAGAATGTGAGAGGGGGGAAATGAGCCAACTAAGGGGAGAAAACAATTATTTCAGTCTTAGAAATGTAGAGTTTAAGAAAGTGCTGGGACCAAAATGAGATGACTGAGACACAGCAGGACATAGACATGAGACATAAGGGAAGGGCAGAGATCAGGGGAGGAAAGATAGATTTGGGTGTCATCAGCATACAAGTGGTACTGGAGGCGAAAGGAGCTGATGAGGGAGGATGTGTAGAGGGTGAACGCAGGGGACAAGAACGGATCCTTGCGGAACACCCCAAGGTTGCTGACAAATTACTCAGCCCGGTACATTGAAGGGATCATGATATGTCACAGGATCATGACATGTCACAAACAAATTATATATACAATGACAAGCAACAGAAAATAAAGATGGCCATGACCAAATGAGCTTTCAATCTAAATGGTGTGGGAATACATGATACAGAAGGTAATGGATTAACAATTGGTGGGGAAAGTGTGGATGGCTATTGTTAGACAACAGCATTAGCTGCCTTCAATAATAAATAATAAAGCAGTCATTGGCCACTGGAATTTATATGCAGCTACAGGTGGTGTATGACGGTTTGCATTGATGAGAGACAGCAGAAGGCAGAGACATAAATCATGAACCAGAGAATGCAGAAGTGTAAGAACAGTAAGATGCTGGCAATTAGAACTGTCCTTCACCATTTATTATAACTAAGCGCCATTCCAGTGCTGATACTAGAGGAGACCGTTGCTTTTGTGCTGCACAGGCACTCTAGTGGTTATCTGTCAGGCAGGGCCGGACTGGCCATCTGGCACTTCTGGCAAATGCCAGAAGGGCCGATGGCTATATGGGCCGGCCCAACTCCCCCTGTCTTCTTGGTGGCTGGAGGAACCAGCCACCTCTGCTGCGCGCTCCCCAGCTCCCTCCCCCGTTATGCTGTGCAGCCAGTTACACTGGTGAGTTTCCTGTCTTTTTTATTTTTTTATTTTTTTTTTACTGAAGACGGGGGGGGGGGGTCGCGGGGGTGCCGCGATTTTCGGAGGGGGGGGGTGCCGCGATTTTCGGGCGGGGGTGCCCGCGATTTTAAGGGGGGGGGGGTCGCGGGGGTGCCGTGATTTTCGGGCGGGGGTGCCCGCGATTTTCAGGTGGTGAGAGCCAGGGAGTGCTGGGAAAGGGGGTGAGAGCCAGGGGGTGCTGGGAAAGGGGGTGAGAGCTAGGGGGTGCTTGGAGAGGGGGTGAGAGAGCCGGAGGGGGTGCTGGGAAAGGGGATGAGAGCCAGGGGGTGCTGGGAGAGGGGGTGAGAGAGCTGAAGGGGGTGCTGGGTAAGGAGGTGAGAGAGCCGAAGAGGGTGCTGGGAAAGGGGGTGAGAGAGCCGAAGGGGGTGCTGGGAAAGGGGGTGAGAGCCAGGGGGTGCTGGGAGAGGGGGTGAGAGAGCTGAAGGGGGTGCTGGGAAAGGGGGTGAGAGAGCGGAAGGGGGTGCTGGGAAAGGGGTTGAGAGCCAGGGGCTGCTGGGAGAGGGGGTGAGAGAGCCGAAGGGGGTGCTGGGAGAGGGGGTGAGAGAGCCGAAGGGGGTGCTGGGAGAGGGGGTGAGAGAGCCGAAGGGGGTGCTGGGAGAGGGGGTGAGAGAGCCAGGGGGTGCTGGGAGAGGGGGTGAGAGCCGAAGGGGGTGAGAGAGCGGAAGGGGGTGCTGGGAAAGGGGGTGCTGGGAGAGGGGGTGAGAGAGCCAGGGGGTGCTGGGAGAGGGGGTGTGAGAGCCGAAGGGGGTGAGAGAGCGGAAGGGGGTGCTGGGAAAGGGGGTGAGAGAGCTGAAGGGGGTGCTGGGAGAGGGGGTGAGAGAGCGGAAGGGGGTGCTGGGAAAGGGGGTGAGAGCCAGGGGGTGCTGGGAGAGGGGGTGAGAGAGCCGAAGGGGGTGCTGGGAAAGGGGGTGAGAGCCAGGGGGTGCTGGGAGAGGGGGTGAGAGCCAGGGGGTGCTGGGAGAGGGGGTGAGAGAGCCAAAGGGGGTGCTGGGAAAGGAGGTGAGAGAGCCGAAGGGGGTGAGAGAGCCAGGGTGGTAGGGGGTGCAGGAAGAGGAGTGAGAGAGCCGGGGGGTAGAGGGTGCAGGAAGACGTGTGAGAGAGCCAGGGGAGTAGGTGGTACAGGAAGATGTGTGAGAGCCAGCGGAGAAGGTGGTGCAGGGGGTTAAGTGAGAGGGACAAAGGAGAAGATGGTGCAGGGGCATAGGTAAAAGAAAGTGTAAAGGGAGAGACATCTTAAGAATGGGAATGTCAGGGATGCAGCCATCATAAAACACAAGTAGTAATGAAGAATGGAAATGCACAGAGGGGACAAGTGTTAAAAAAAATAAAAAATCAAGCCTTCATACTCCATTCACTTATATTTTCTATACCCCCACTCCTAAATTTCTGCTTCGACCACTGCCCTCTATTCCTGCTCCCGACTGTCTGTGTGAGCTGACAGCTGCTGATCCCTCCTCGCCCAGCGCGCCCACTAGGAGAACAGAACACAGGATGCCATAATCAGGTAAGTTCATATATTTTCTCGTGTGCAATATGTTTTTAACCATCCTTTCTTGAACTGGGGACACTACAGCGTATCCAATAATGTTTAACACTATGTATTGCTCATTATTGCGCTGTAATGTTTTTTGCATATTTATCTGTACAGAGATTTTTAATTAAGAGGAAAAAACATTGCTTGTCATAAATTTTATCTGTAATTGTGTCAATATATCTATTTTTGTTTGCATTGTAAATGATGTATTAAGCTGCTCTTGGGACTCACACTCAGTATCTGATATGCTGTAGCAATTTTTATTTGTGAATGAGTTTTTATCTGAGCTTTACTAATGATTTGGGGGGACTACTATGCCATAATATGATTTGTGGGCACTTCTGCATGACCAAATATGAATTGAGGGTAATACTATGTGGCATAATATGACCTTGGGGCACTACAATGTGGCATAATATGAACTGGGCACACTACGGTGTGGCATCATATGAACTTCTGCCAAAGGCAAGTCTTTCATTGTTGAATATGATGGGAGCCCAAAGAAGTTGCTGTATCGGGGCCCAAAATTCCTCTTGTCAGCCCTGCCTGTGAGTCAAGGGGGTAGACGCCTCCAGGTAAATAATCTAAATGTTTCCTATCTAATCAAACTGATGGATCACATCCAATTATTTCTCACCCACCTCCTCTATCCCCCTTAATTTATATACTGTGTTATTTAAAATGAATAGAAAAGACGCATATCCAATTACTGTAGTAAAACAAAAATATTTTTCTCTGACATTTTGCTGTAGATGGAAATACTTTTAATGCGGCCGTGTGGATTCAACTGATCATTCAATAGTTATGTTTTTTTTAGATATATGTTAGTTTTATTTCATGTGGAATGATTCATGAAAATTCTGCCATTACTATTTAATTGAGGGAAAAGGGTACCTGTTACCTATATGTGTGTAAGTATTCTGTTCATTGTTGCTATTTTGTGGGAGATTTGAAAAAAGCAAAACATTGTTTCCTACAGTGGCGTCTGTATAATTGGTGGTATTGCTGTAGTATGGGGTGGCGTGCTGGTGGCAATGTTGTAGTGTGTTTGGTGCTTAGTATTGCTAATAAATAGGAGAGGGTATTGCTATAATGTGGGGGTGATGCCGGTTGCTGTAATGTGGGGAGTGATGCCGGTTGATGTAATGTGGGGGGTGATGCCAGTTGCTGTAATGTGGGGGTGATGCTGGTTGCTGTAATGTGGGGGGTGATGTGGGGGGGGGTGATGCTGGACGCTGTAATGTGGGGGGTGATGCTGGACGCTGTAATGTGGGGGTGATGCCGGTTGCTGTAATGTGGGGGTGATGCTGGTTGCTGTAATGTGGGGGGTGATGTGGGGGGGGGGTGATGCTGGACGCTGTAATGTGGGGGGTGATGCTGGACGCTGTAATGTGGGGGGTGATGCTGGACGCTGTAATGTGGGGGGTGATGCTGGACGCTATAATGTGGGGGGTGATGCCGGTTGCTGTAATGTGGGGGGTGATGCTGGACACTGTAATGTGGGGGGTGACGCTGGATGCTGTAATGTGGGGGGTGATGCCGGTTGCTGTAATGTGGGGGGTGATGCTGGACGCTGTAATGTGGGGGGTGATGCCGGTTGCTGTAATGTGGGGGGTGATGCCGGTTGCTGTAATGTGGGGGTGATTGATGTAGTATGAGTGTGTGTGGGGGGTTATTTATTGCTGTAATTTGGGTACTAATAATGTATTGTCATGGTGTTTATTGATGTAATTGGGGTGCTAATAATGTAATGTTGAGGGTCATTAGGAGAAATAAATACCCCCCCACACACACACTCATACTACATCATGTTGTACTGCGCCAGCATCAGTGTGCAACAATATAGTGCATGGAGCCCACAACACGTGGGCCTGTGTGCTTTAAATGCCAGGGCTGATTTTTAGTCCCAGTCCGGCCCTGCTGTCAGGTCACTAAAACAAGACTCAGGGCTAGATTTACTAAACTAAGGGTTTGAAAAAGTGGAGATGTTGCCTATAGCAACCAATCAGATTCTAGCTGTCATTTATTTAGTACATTTGGCAAAATGACAGCTAGAATCTGATTGGTTGCTATAGGCAACATCTCCACTTTTTCAAACCCACAGTTTAGTAAATATACCCCTCATTCCTCTCCATGATATTGCCCTTCTCCATCATTATCCCCCACAGCTACAGTCACACAATAGATAATTAGCAGTCTATATGCTAACTGCAACTAGAGGCGCAAATGACCAGTATTGGAATATTCTATCTCCCCCTGTGTGGCTGCTTGCAATCCCCGTACAGTCAGTGGTCACATGGGACATGCACCACATGACAGGCGCTTTCCTATGTTTACAAAGAGAGGAGTCTACAGCAGCAGGAACAAGGTAAGTGTGAGGTTGCTGACGTGTGTGAAGGATGAGAGGGGGGTGTTATAAATTGTGTGAAGGATGGGAGGGGGGCTGCTAAAGTGTGTGACAGATGGGAGGGGGCTGCTAAAGTGTGTGACAGATGGGAGGGGGCTGCTAAAGAGTGTGATGGATGGGAAGGGCCTGCTAAAGTGTGTGACAGATGGGAGAGGGCTGCTAAAGAGTGTGAAGGATGGAAGGGGGGCTGCTAAAGTGTGTGAAGGATGGGAGGGGGCTGCTAAAGTGTGTGAAGGATGGAAGGGGGGCTGCTAAAGTGTGTGAAGGATGGGAGGGGGCTGCTAAAGTGTGTGAAGGATGGAAGGGGGGCTGCTAAAGTGTGTAAAGGCTGGGAGGGGGGCTGCTAAAGTGTGTGAAGGATGGGAGGGGGCTGCTAAAGTGTGTGAAGGATGGAAGGGGGGCTGCTAAAGTGTGTGACAGATGGGAGAGGGCTGCTAAAGAGTGCGAAGGATGGAAGGGGGGCTGCTAAAGTGTGTGAAGGATGGGAGGGGGCTGCTAAAGTGTGTGAAGGATGGGAGGGGGCTGCTAAAGTGTGTGAAGGATGGAAGGGGGGCTGCTAAAGTGTGTGAAGGCTGGGAGGGGGGCTGCTAAAGTGTGTGAAGGATGGGAGGGGGCTGCTAAAGTGTGTGAAGGATGGAAGGGGGGCTGCTAAAGTGTGTGACGGATGGGAGGGGGCTGCTAAAGAGTGTGATGGATGGGAAGGGCCTGCTAAAGTGTGTGACAGATGGGAGGGGGCTGCTAAAGAGTGCGAAGGATGGAAGGGGGGCTGCTAAAGTGTGTGAACGATGGAAGGGGGGCTGCTAAAGTGTGTGAAGGATGGAAGGGGGGCTGCTAAAGTGTGTGACAGATGGGAGGGGGCTGCTAAAGTGTGATGGATGGGAAGGGCCTGCTAAAGTGTGTGACAGATGGGAGGGGGCTGCTAAAGAGTGCGAAGGATGGAAGGGGGGCTGCTAAAGTGTGTGAAGGATGGAAGGGGGGCTGCTAAAGTGTGTGACAGATGGGAGGGGGTGCTAAAGTGTGTGAAGGATGGGAGGGGGCTGCTAAAGTGTGTGAAGGATGGAAGGGGGGCTGCTAAAGTGTGTGACAGATGGGAGGGGGTGCTAAAGTGTGTGAAGGATGGAAGGGGGTGCTAAAGAGTGTGATGGATGGGAAGGGCCTGCTAAAGTGTGTGTGAAGAATGGGAGGGGGCTGCTAAAGAGTGCGAAGGATGGAAGGGGGCTGCTAAAGTGTGTGAAGGATGTAAGGGGGGCTGCTAAAGTGTGTGAAGGATGGAAGGGGGGCTGCTAAAATGTGCGATGGATGTGAGGGGGGCTGCTAAAGAGAGGTGAAGGTTGGGAGCAGGGCTGTTAAAATGTGTGAAGGATGGAAGTGGGGCTGCTAAAATGTGTGAAGGCTGAGAGGGGGTGCTGCTTACGTGTGTGAAGGATGGGAGGGGGCTGCTAAATTGTGTATAGGAAGGGAGAGGGGCTGCTATAAATGTGTGAAGGAAAGGAGGGAAGGGGGGGCTGCTATAATTTGTGAAGAAAGGGCGTGTATGCTGCTATAAGGTGTGAGGATGGGGGGGTGTATGCTGTTATAATGTGTGAGAATAGGGGGTATGCTGCTATAATGTGTGAAGAAGGGGGGTGTATGCTCCTATAGTGTGTTAGTAAAGGGGGTGTATGCTGCTGTAATGTGTGAGGAAATGGGGTGTATGCTGCTACAATGTGTGCGGGAATAGGGGGTCTTGATATATGTTTTTGAGGGGAGAGAGGGGGCTGAATCAATAGTACATGGGTGAGAGGTAGGCTATTAATTTAATGGAGTTTAGGTGGGGGCTTATTATTTAATGAGTGCTATTTTATTTGTGTGGACAATTACCCATCAGCCACAGTCCAGGTGGGTCTGTAAGAGTCCCAAAGAGCCATAGTGCTTTCAGCACAAGTCTGATAGCCCCTCGTAGGGGTGTGCCACATTTATTTGTAATATACCCGAAATTAGTCTTTTTGTAGCCCACATTTTCGCACACACCTCTCTCCCTGTACTGGGTCATATTATGCCCCCTCCCAGCAATACTCACTGCATCTTAATTCAAGCAAAAAGGAAACAATAACGGTAGATCTCTAGAGTAGATGACGTTAAAGCCATTGGTCCCCCTCCTCCCCCTCCCTATTGGCCTTAAACTCTGGTAGTTGCCCGGATTTCCCCATAGGGTTGTGCACAGAAATTTGCGATGTTGCGGTACCGTAATGACACTTTACACGCACAGCCGCGAATCCTAATTGAATATGCCCCATTATTAGAAACAAACTTCATCTGACATTTTGGGGGGTATTCAATTGTTAGCGAGACGGGTGAAAATCCCGCGCTCTAAAAATATTACCGTTAATTACTCGCTGAATTTCAGCTCGCAGCTCCCTGAGCTGCGAGCTGAAATCCAGCAAGTAAATTACCGTATTAACGGTATTTACGCGCAAATTACCATATTAACGGTAATATTTTTCCGAGCACGGGATTTTCACCCGTCTCGCTAACAATTGAATACCCCCCTTTAATTCAGAAATGAATTTGCAAAGATTTCCCTGATGGTTGGATTTATTGATAAAATACTAATCTTAAACTTAAGAAATAATTAGACCCTAATGAAACATAGCAGTCAAATATGTAATCATATTTAGCAAAAAACCATTAACATAGAATATGCAATCATATTATATAAGAAAAAAGAACATATGATCTTAATATTTATGAACCAGTGTTGTTGTATGTATGGCCAAAAATGTTTAACCCACTTCCAGAAGACCAAGAAAGTTGAAATTTGAAACACTGTTACTCATAGGTCACAACTGGCTGGAAAATATGGGAAAGAAATAATTGGTGCCTAGGTTTGAGTCAATGAAGCATCTCTCTGTAAGGAACTATATGAATCCTTACATATAGGGGGAGATTCCAAAAAATGTGCGCGAGGTGTCTCAGGAACGCTCTCGGAGACACCTCGCGCATATTATTATAGTGAAATATCTGCTCATTTTTGCTCACACCCCATCAAGCTGCGAGCAAAAATCAGCGGATATTTTTACTGTACTAACGGTAAAAACACACAGCCGCGATATTGTCAGGAACATGTCGGCTAATTGAATCTCCCTCATAGTGGTGAAATGCCGGCAGGTTGCTATGTATCAGCTGACTAGGCTGATCATGTGACTGACGTACATCATGCAGAGCTGTAACAGTATAAGGTGCAATTGTTTTTACTTTAATCTTGTATGAAAATAATGTTAAAATTAACATTTTTGACACATTTGCGTTATGCATGAAAAGATAGTTTAACATTGCTTATAAAATCCCCAAATGATGCTTTTAAAACTTCACAAAACATTACGTCCCAGTTTATATGGGCTTAGAATGAGGCTGAAGCCAATTATTCAACCGATTGTGACCTAGGGAGAACTTAATGTAGAAAGTGTTTTGTTGCCTTACAAGTTTCTCAATGCATTTACTGGTGTTGTCCCAGATGCTCTAGAATATGGATGGACATTGAGACCTCATATATAGATGTAACCTTTATTTCATCCCTCTTTGTTACATTCAAATGTGTTCTGGTAATTCAAATCTGCTCAAAGTGAGATGTGCAACTAATGTGGATCATGAATGTACAAGAGCCATGTCCTATCCAATCAGGTGCCATATTAATGACATATCTTCCATCCAATGCTCATAATTTCCACTTCCACATCACCAGTATATGGTTTGTCCAATACAAAACAAAAGCAATTGAAGTGGCATTTTACCAATATGAAGGGGAATTCAACACTCAAAAGTGTGTTGGGGGCACCAGAATCCCACTTCTTGTGAAGTTATGTTTAACACAGTAAACGGTCAATCTTTGCTCACAACCAGCTGTCTGCACTCTTTGAAAAGAGACTACACTAATGCCTATTGCATACATCTTTTCTCTCCATTATTCCAGCTGTGCTCCCACCACCCATGTTTATCGTTGTTCTTGACCATAGTTCTACATGCTCTTCCCACAGTCCTGTTATCCCTATTGTCTGCCTCCCACAATGCCGTACCTGCCTCCTCTACAGACAACCCTATAAATGAGCACCAGCAGAGGAAGTGTGTACGGGTCAATGTCCCCTTTAACCCCCTAATCCATAGCTTTTCTTCTTGAGCACAGCGGTTATAAAGTAGCACATCTTTCTATCTCCAATTAAAGGAAATTATCATATATGTAGTCAGCTGTAGTGTCACCTTCACAGATTCCAAGAGACGAACACAAATACATAATAGAAGTAAAGGTCATTGCCAAGTGAAAGAATGTTACAGATTAGGACTGCTCCCAGTCCACCCAAGCCATTCCCGATCTGCCCATGTCTCACACACATCCCTCCACAAATCCAAACAAGTTTTTAGTAGACAACAGTCTTTTTGGCCTCTGAAAATCAGGATTGTTTGAAGGTATCACCATTATCATCCTCATCATCACCATCATCATCATCACCATCCTCATCATCACCATCATCATCATCATCATGAATGCAATATTTCCCCAGTACTTGTGGTTCAGGAGGTAGTCACCCCACCACTTTGGTATCAGCAACTTCTTCCTGGCTGACAGAAGGGGAAAAAGTTGAAATTTTCACTGGGGAGTTTACAATGGAGTTGATTGGACAGCTGTAATGAGGGTTATCGAGTTAATGAGTTCTATCTACCCTCATATATATCTTTCCTCCAACACCTGCCCCATGTCAGAGGAATGTAAGCAAAGCGTGGGAGGTACAGGGGTCCACAGTATAGAGCATCAGTGAACTGCAGCATGGTGATATCAATGCACACACTTTTGTGAAAATTTAGAATGTGACACCCCCCTCTCCCTTCTCCCAACCTCCACTATTGGCAGATGCCCTAATTAAGGCGTAGGGCGCATGCGGTGCAGCCCTGATTGGCCAGTACTCTGGAAATACAACTGGAAAAAGTATGATGAGTAGGTGTAGAGATAAATATTTCTTGCCATTGTTTATACTAATTATACTTCATCAACCATTTGTGTTTATTTTGTTTATCAGTTTCACAAGCAACATAAACATATACATGGCAGGCTAATACATTGATTTTACCCCATGTTAAGGATATTCGCTCAAATCTCCACATTAATTACATCCATATTTATTGCAATGTCCATCTGTTCCCATTTTTATCTGGTTTATTTGCTGTATGTAGCTCAATTAGGGAGGAATCATTAAACGGAAATAGATTAAAATGTGTCTAGCATGCAAGAAAAATGGCTGCGCCCAGTGACTCTGAAAATAAAAGGATATTTTAGGTTTGGGCAGAGTTCACATTTCTATTTTGTCTACACCATTGTTACAATTATATAATTGTTTTGAGGCCCTATACTGGCTACTTACTTTATACATTGTGGGAAATATTGGAGCTTAAAGGAATTGTCAGGTTTTGGACAATTTCTTATAAGAAAAACATGCCTCCCCGAGTCCCCGTATGGCAAATGTACTGAAACCAAGTGTTGGACTGCACGTGATTCTACGTAAATGAGTGCATACATGCAGTCAATAGATCTACAATAGATCTAGTGGTCTATAAATGAAAGGATGACATGCCCTAAATCCCGCAAAAAAAGGGATTTTTCTTAGAATTTAGGGTTTGTCCCTATTTCACAAAGCCTCCAGCCGGTTAAGGCTATTGCAGGCGGGTAGCCATCGGCAGGGGCCCCATAGTTTGCATAGGGAAGCCCATTTACCAAGGACAGCAGAGGTCCCATATCAGGATGGCGTCAGCAGTGGGTGCCCACATGACAAAAAGCTTTATTATTAAAATTAAGCATTTTTTCCGGGGGAGGGAGGGGGGGGTTAATTTATGTCCTTCGTTTTTCTTCATTTTTTTTTTTTTCATTTTTAACTTTAATTTGTTTTAATGTACAATCTAGAACTGGAATCCTACTGTTACGTCCCGTCCCTCCGTCCCGGCCGTCGCTATGACGACCGTAACGTCACTTCCGGGGGCTCGGAAGTGGACTTCGCTTGTGTATCCTGTGACCCTGACCTCTGGCCTGTTTACCGTTTCTCCTGTCTGCCTGTGACTCTTGACCCCGGCTTGTTAACTGGTATTGCGACCTGCTGCCGGCCCTTGACCTCTGCGTGGACCTCACTCCGCTTGCCTGGGTTCTCCCCAGCCGGTACACACTTCACGACCCTCTGCCAGTCTGCAGCCCAGTCTGTCCCCACCATCAGGGGCTCCAGTGAACACCTGATTGGCAGAGTAGACTTCGGGTTGTGTTGTGCCGGCTGGAGGGGTTCCTAACACCTACCGCATGCAGCCATTATCACCAAGGATTTGAGTATCACTAGACTGCAGTTGCATCCGCTTTAATCATAATAATAATAATAATAATAATAATATCAATGACAATATAATGCTATGGAAAAACTAGTTACTTAAAACCATTCAGCAAGCTTTTATTTTGATTTTCTAGTAGGAGTTGTGTGCACTGACACAGAATTTGGGTAAGATCCAACAAAGTGTTAGAAAACAACTGTAATATGTAAATCAATTAATTTCTGCCATTTGGTTTCCTGTGTCCTAATCTAACCTTACAGTGTTAAATATATTCTTTACAAATCAGACTAAAATGAATTAAAACTAACACAGTAGAGCACTAGTAAAGTACAAACTTTGATATTTGAATGCAGTTTGCCTCATTTAAGTGACCTCTCTTGGGCTGATTGAGGTTCGGAAGTATGTCATGTGACTCCTCGCATGCCCAGACACAGACCTTACAATTGGAGGTAATTTATGTCTGAATGCAAATGACACTTACAACTGTGTACAGCTTGAGAGGTAGCATGGGGGAGAGAAAGCGCAGATTAATATAGGCCATGTACAGTAAGGGAGTTCCGAAGCAGATGCGGTCGATTCAAATACAGAAGTATTTGTAAGTACGCTTGGTTTCACTCGTATCATTTGCATGATGACTGACACAGTATAGTCTTTGATTTAAAAAGTACTCGTATATGTGTGCCAATAGCTAGCTAAAAACATCTATATGCAACAAAGGTAGACTATAAAACACATTGTATGTACAATGTGCATTGAAAGCATGTTTATTGATGTATTTAATGTAAAAAATATATTTTTTTCAAAAACAAATATTCTCTAAATAATTGTAAACGTTTTTCTTTTATTGTATGATACAATTTTTTCCTATACATTATGTTCTACGTGACCTCATATTGTACATACACATGTGCGAACACCATCTCAAGGCTGCCGCCGTGAGCACCATTCCAAGGCTGCCCCTGTGAGCACCATCTCAAGGCTGCCACTGTGAGCACCATCCCAAGGCTGCCGCCATGAGCACCATCCCAAGGCTGCCACTGTGAACACCATCTCAAGGCTGCCACTGTGAGCACCATCCCAAGGCTGCCGCCATGAGTACCATCCCAAGGCTGCCACTGTGAGCACCATCTCGAGGCTGCCACTGTGAGCACCATCCCAAGGCTGCCGCCGTGAGCACCATCCCAAGGCTGCCACTGTGAGCACCATCTCAAGGCTGCCACTGTGAGCACCATCCCAAGGCTGCCGCCATGAGCACCATCCCAAGGCTGCCACTGTGAGCACCATCCCAAGGCTGCCGCCATGAGTACCATCCCAAGGCTGCCACTGTGAGCACCATCTCAAGGCTGCCGCCGTGAGCACCATCTCAAGGCTGCTGCCTTGAGAACAATCCCAAGGCTGCCACTGTGAGCACCATCCCAAGGCTGCCGCCATGAGCACCATCCCAAGGCTGCCACTGTGAGCACCATCTCAAGGCTGCCGCCGTGAGCATCATCCCAACGCTGCTGCCTTGAGAACAATCCCAAGGCTGCCACTGTGAGCACCATCCCAAGGCTGCCGCCATGAGCACCATCCCAAGGCTGCCACTGTGAGCACCATCTCAAGGCTGCCGCCGTGAGCACCATCCCAACGCTGCTGCCTTGAGAACAATCCCAAGGCTGCCACTGTGAGCACCATCCCAAGGCTGCCGCTGTGAGAACCATCCCAAGGCTGCCACTGTGAGCACCATCCCAAGACTTCCGCCGTGAGCACCATCCCAAGGCTGCCGCCGTGAGCACCATCCCAAGGCTGCCACTGTGAGCACCATCTCAAGGCTGCCACTGTGAGCACCATCCCAAGGCTGCCACTGTGAGCACCATCTCAAGGCTGCCACTGTGAGCACCATCTCAAGGCTTCCGCCGTGAGCACCATCCCAAGGCTGCCGCCGTGAGCACCATCCCAAGGCTGCCACTGTGAGCACCATCTCAAGGCTGCCGCCGTGAGCACCATCCCAAGGCTGCCACTGTGAGCACCATCTCAAGGCTGCCATCGTGAGAACCATCCCAAGGCTGCTGCCTTGAGAACAATCCCAAGGCTGCCACTGTGAGCACCATCCCAAGGCTGCCGCAGTGAGAACCATCCCAAGGCTGCCACTGTGAGCATCATCCCAAGGCTAAAAACATGAACACCAGCCCATGGCTGCTGCCGTGAGCACCATCCCAAGGCTGCCAACATGAAAACCATCCCAAGGCTGCCGCCGTGAGCACCATCCCAAGGCTGCTGCCGTGAGCACCGTCTCAAGGCTGCCGGCGTGAGCACCATCCCAAGGCTGCCAACATGAAAACCATCCCAAGGCTGCCGCCGTAAGCACCATCCCAAGGCTGCTGCCGTGAGCACCATCTCAAGGCTGCCGCTGTGAGCACCATCTCAAGGCTGCCGTCATGAACACCATGCCAAGGCTGCCGCTGTGAGCACCATCCCAAGGCTGCTCAACTACAGGCAGAGTTGTTTTTTGTTTGTTTTGATTTTTGTGGGTACTGTACTGCCTTGTATAAAGAGAGTTACTTAATACTGAAAGATGGGCACCAAAATAACAAGTCTGCCTGGTGATATAATTACAGGACTCAAAAGCATAGTGGAAAGCTGTAAAAATAAAAATATGTATTTAGTACTGAAATTATAACGGGGGTATGTACATGCTAAAAAAATCAAAGTAATCTGAAGGTGGAACTCATTTTAGGACCTCCAGTTATTAAGGACTGAAAGGGTAAGTTGACTAACTTCAAGCTCCGATGCTATAAAACCTTACACTGCTGTGCGGGAATACAAAGTTACTGCTCTGGGCATCCAGTCCTGAGTACATCAATTAGCCTAAGACACCAATCCTTGTTTACCCTCATCTTCCACAATCATGGAGTGCGTATGGTGTTCTTCACAGCAGAATAACAGATTTTTTTTATCCAATAGTGATTAATTTATAGTTCCCAACAATTAGGGAATTACTGCTTTTATAATCACACCCACTTTGCTTTGAGCGTAAATTTTGATTGCCTCTCTAAGAAGGTACAAACTCAGAATTCCATTTAATTTTTTTTAGAGGGCAGGAATCAGAGGGCCTATTTTTTGAGAGAGGCCTGGATTTAGCTTATTCATCCAGGCTTGGAAAAAGCAAACAAGAGCAGAAAGAAAGCTATGGCAACACACACATGCATAGATCATTAATTGCAGCTAATAATACTGTAATATTGAATGAACTGCTTATAATAATTCCAGGAACATAGCCCATTTTACATGACAACTTACAGAGCAATCAAAGTCATTTCAGGCATTAAATCTTGGGAGCAATGTAGCTACTTTATATTCAGAATATAGCATACACTTTGAGTAATACAATATTTTAAATCTGAACGCTGGCGCACAGGTAAAGCACGTGTTAACACTAGATTTAATTGCTTTCATATTGTATATTACATTAGAAAAATGACATTTAGAATCTGGTTGGTGGCTGTGTGTTAAACAAATAAGCTGTCAATAAGTGTACACTAGGTAAGATAAACAGCCTTAAATAAGCCAATGAGTTGTTTAAAATTCTGAGGAACTCCTAGGTTATCTCAGGACTATATTCTGTTTTGTTCTCTTAAAATGATTCCCTGATTTAAATGCAAAACACATTAGTTATGTTTGTGAAACATGAGCCAGCAAAATAAAGAAAACAAGGTTTGATAAAAATGTATATAGGGCTTACTGCTTGGATTCTGAACACATTTTTTAGTGGGGGACAAAACAGAGGAACTGAAATGTTGACATTAAACATTAAGGTTTGACTTGAGTGTCTGTGACATTTTGAATTATTAAACATCATATAACCACAGACATTTGCATAACCCTCTATGTATTTTCATGAAGCATTTAAATGATTTAATCATCATCTACATAGCTCCGATTGCTTCAATGAAAAAGACCAGTGTGTTCTCCAGCAGAATACTGAAGGCTGTCACTAAAGAATATTAATTCATTTGACCTTTGTTTAACAGTCTCTATCTAAATGTATTCATTGAAACGTTAATTTATCCATTCATTTATCCTTTTGATAATCATTTAAAAAGGGCAAGCTGGGAAAGGTGAACGAAGAAGGGGGTAATTATATCTTCCATGGCCTAGTATGATTTAAATGGTTAGGACCACCATGTAACTGTTATGGCAATTTAAGCCAAGCACCATATATATATAGGATAGGCTGTGGTGCTTCTACTATCGCAACTCAAGTCAATATAAAGAATAAACTTTCTATGTATTAATTCAATCATGTGCAATAACCTAAGGAAATCTGTGGTTTGTGACTATTTATTATATGGGCAGCACGGTGGCTAAGTGGTTAGCACTTCTGCCTTCCAGCACTGGGGTCATGAGTTCAATTCCCGACCATGGCCTTATCTGTGAGGAGTTTGTATGTTCTCACATTAAAGCATTTATAGCAATGGAATAGCATAATGCAGAAAAACCCAACACGATGAAAATAGCATTTTCTTTACATAATTAATATTCCAGATTATGGTGAATGCCCTTCAAGAAACAGGTCTCCAAAAATCTTATCTTCCCTTTGCAGAAACAGGGACACGCAAGGTCCCAATAACTAGGGAGTTGGATGATATTTTTAAGAAGAATAAGAGAAAACAACTGTACTTTAAACTTTTATTTGCATCTACATGTGTAGGAAATGGACTTTTTCCAATTAACAATGGAAGAAGTTTTATTTTTAACTCCAATGATTTTGTGTCTGTGATGCCAGATTTGGAATTTCCAGAATAAACTCGCTAGTAACATCTTCGCCTATAGCAGTCCCCTTTGCTTTAGAGCTGAACGTTCTCACTGGTGCTCAGCCGCCACATGGAGCAACAAGCAGTGTTTTTGTTTTGTTTTTTGTTTTGTGCTTGAATACGGAAACCTTCAGTTACTATGAGCCACCAGCAACTAGAGTCTTTACTAGGGAATTTGTGAATCACTAGAAGAGTCAGCAGTGCTGAGTATGCCAGGAGTAACAGTGATGTCCAGTAAAATGTACAGTAGTAATAATGCAGAATAATATATTAGCTGTAGCACAAGTGCCCAATAACATGTCAGCTATACTAGTAGTGTCAGTAGACTTGCCCAGTAATATGCCCCCAGTAGTAGTTGTACCCAGTAAAATGTCAGCTGTAGTAGTAGTTGTGCTCAGTAATGTGTGATCACAGTAGTAGTAGTTGTGCCCAGTAATGTGTGATCACAGTAGTAGTAGTTGTGCCCAGTAATGTGTGATCACAGTAGTAGTAGTTCTGCCCAGTAATATGTGATCACAGTAGTAGTAGTTGTGCTCAGTAATGTGTGATCACAGTAGTAGTAGTTCTGCCCAGTAATATGTGATCACAGTAGTAGTAGTTGTGCCCAGTAATCTGTGATCACAGTAGTAGTAGTTGTGCCCAGTAATCTGTGATCACAGTAGTAGTACCTGTGTGATCTGTGAACCTAGAGGGCCGGTCCCAACCCTGGTGTCCTCACAGGAGGCAATTTCCTGAATTTGAAATAGCAGAGCCTAATAATTGAGGATGTGATTAACTCGGCTGGCTAGGACACGGCTCAGATGCTGTCCATCTTTGTGTCAGTCCCACTGCCAATGGCTGCTCCGTGTTGTCTACAGATTCCAAGTTCACACAAAGGATCTCCTAAAAGGAACCTAATGATTTTAAACACAGGACTGTAATCAATGGTGATTTAATTATCAGGGGTATTGTTCCAGGGTTGACCTCTTCCTTGCTAGTCTGCAGATGATCACTCTTACCCAGGATGGCTACAGCTTTTTAACAGACATACTGTTTAATCTATCATAAAGATACAGTATATGCACACATAAATAATATAATAACTGTATGGGCGTAACAAATTAATGGGGAGCTGGAGGATCTGGGGGAACAACATAACTAAAAAGTATATTGATGACAGTCCACGCTTTAAATAAAATGAGGCGCAGCAATGTTGTTGTTGAATTAACCCCTTGTTTCATCACAGTAGCAGCAAGTTACTCTCTGGAATCTCAACCTGGTTTCTATGGCATAAGTCCTTCCCCCCTTGGAAGGCTTTAATGGAATTTCATTTAAAAATCTCTTGAAACAAGCTATCTTTTCTGCTAGCAATTACTACAACTCAAATGACTTTTCCATAAACTAACATTACTTAAATGCCTTAGTATAAAATAGGACCTATGGTTGGATTCTCCCCTCTTTCCTACAAGTCACTGGATTAGTGTATTATGGCAGGTATATTTCACCTAGGTTCCTAACCTACTTGTTTTGAAACCCCAGGAAAATTTTATTGCCTTTGAGCTGCTGAAGGGCTATAGGCCTGTTGAAAATCTAGAAAAGGGTCCTAGGGTTATGGATGGAGAGTGAAGGCGGGCTCCATCCATTAGGCCCTTTACCAAGTTACCAGTGATTTTGCTGATAATCAGAGGTTGCACCTGAGTGGGGCTGGTAAAAGCCTGCAAGGCAGTTCAGTCAGTCTCTCACTGCTTGGGGACAGGGGCTACAGAGTCTCTGTGAGAGAAAGCCTGATATCTTTCTGTAACTTACTGTGCTAAAACTTCTTATTGTCTTGTCTTAGTTTGTTAGTCTGGAGTGACCAGTGTTTAGTTGGAGCCAAATGGCAAGGTGTTTATTTTGGAGTTTTCTTTTGGTTTCTTACTGAATAGCCCTGACCGAGTCCAGTTGCATGAAACCTTTGGGCTTGTGTGAAATCTTTTGGCTGCTATAAACACCATCTAACCCAGGAGGTGGTCCCCCTACCCGGTCACAACATATATAGAAATTGTTATGTCCGTAGCTATCGTCACCAATAAAGATTGTCAGATGTGATCGCTGTGATTCCAAAGCACAAATGTTTTATTTGCAAACTATATTACAAGGCAAAGTTTGGTATGCATACGCAAGTGCATGTCAGCACTAACACAAGCTTCTCTGTGTACGCTCTGGTTTTCAAAGCCAGAGGTGAACAATTTATACACAGCACAGTTGAAAAAAAACAATGACATCACAAAGATACACAGTTACAGTGTTAAGGTCTTCATTCATAAGTTGAAGGGTCTTGACCTCCCAGGAACTCGATGTGGCATTGGGGGATTTCTCCGGTCATTGTACCTTGACATTGCCAGCTGTCCTTTCGTCAGCCTCCCGCCTCTAGACCTGTATAAACTGTTTTTTATGATCCCTGTGTACTGGCTATTTGGTGTATTAAACAGTGATATTATTTATAACTAGTGTTCGCAAGGTGTGAATGCTACATAAATAACACAGGAAACGTTTTCATGCAATTGGGAACACATTGATACCAAACTCCATGTAATTTGTATGTTGGAAACATTATTTAGCCTCTTTACCACTTTATATTTTATATTTACTAATATAAATAGCTTAAACTTATTTGCATGTTGTTATTTGCAATAATAAGTATTCGACTGCATACTAATCGCATCGCAACCGATATTAGTGTGCAGAAAATATTGATTACCACCTTCATCCAATTATTAAACTTCAACAAAATATATATGTTTGCTTAAACATTTTTTTTCAAAATAAATTATTTGAGGGAAAAAAGGGGAACAAAAAGGATAGAGAGAGGGGAGGGTTGGGAAGGGGGAAAACATTTCAGTTTTCAACAACATAATACACAATAAACAGACATACAATAGGTTTTGCACAAAAGAGTTTCAGAAAATAAATTAGGAAATTAACCCAGAGTCCTTACTTACAAGTTCAGGATTTGTCGTGTGAGGAATACACATTGAGGAGAATGGCACATTTCAGCCTTGACAGGCTTCCTCAAAGAGATGAACATTTTAACAAGCTTGAGATCTGCCACAAATGAATTAAGTAAGATTGAACTCATTAATAAATATCAAACATCTTACAGAACCCAGAAAAGTAGTCTCTAGGTTTCATGGATCCCAGGATGTGGATCATCCATCTTTTTGCCCAAACCTAAATGAAAAATGCCATTGCTTAGACTTTGAAACATGTTTGATCCATTACACTGATGTAGTCAAGACTTGGAATACTGTCACTTGTGGAGCCAAGTGGATGTTCTTTTGTGCCAATATACATTATATAAACTGTAGAAACGTGATAGGAATTGACAGTAAATAACATTTTCTGTTTTTATTGTTTCCTGGTCATGGTGGGCAGTATATTCTAGCACTAGTGTAACCTGACAGGTCATTTTCCCAAGAGGCTTCTCCATGTCAGTTTGGCTGAATAACAATTACATTTTTCTGCTTTCTTTTGCTACTCATACATAAAATACAAGTGTAAGATGCCCAGAAACCCAGACAATTTACAGTAATCAGACACAAAGTCAAAAGTTTAATTTACATATTTTAGCGATCTGTGATTATAAATAGATCTGGAGGGTGAGATTATACAGTGCTAAAAATTTATTACAATTCTTTTGAATGTTTGGAATGTTGTAATTGTATTGGGCTGGAGAATGAAAGAACCACCTGGAAATAACTTCTGATTCATGGTGTGTTATTATATAAAGTGAGAATGGTTTATACTGAAAATACAGAACAATACAAGACAGATGTTTTGTGGGATGGTGTTGAAAAATAATTGGAAATAGTAGACACTCTCCAAATGTTTTCCTAATGTTTAGTGTATTAAAGAGACAACCTGGGGATCATTGACAACTTAAATGGCTGGTTTTGTTTATCTGAAAACAATTATTAGCTGTTTAAAATAATGGATATGAAAATTTGAGTGTGCTAAAAAGAGATTTCCACGTTCACATTATCAGTTATTTACAAAGCCAACCAGAGGCACACTGCAAAATACCTTACTTGTGCAATAGTGCTCCACAATGATACAAGCATCACACATCATTGTGCTGCACACTTGGGAGCTGCTGCCACTAGGTAAAACTGCATATTAATCTATGAAGAGATTAATATGCAAAAGTATAAACCGGTTATCAAAATCCAGTCTTTAGTAACACCTGATTTAATTAAATAAACACATTTTCCTCCTAAAATACTGCTCAGTATAGCCATATTACTGGCTTTAATAAATCTTTAGAATGAGTGAACACTGAGACTGTTTTTGCAATATGTGTCACTATTTTGTATATAAAGTTTCTTGGAGTGCACCTGGTAAGGCACTTCTCTGCCGCAGCCTGTCGGGAATCAAGTCTCATCCTATACTTAATCAGATTCATCTGTGGAGCAGTGCATCTGCAGGTGCACTTTGACGGATGCAATATAGTTCACTTGCTACTTGTAATAGAGACAGTCTCCACATCCTGGCCATCAGCTTTTGTCACACATGCCTCCCCTTGTACACCAGCTTTTCGCTCACATGTTTGCCTGCCCACAAGCTTTTCTCTCACATGCCCCTCTGATCACCAGGTTTTGTCACACATGCCCCCTGCCCACCAGTTTTTGCCACATATGCCCCCATGTCCACCAGCTTTGAACACACATGCTCTCCCTGCCCACCAGCTTTTCATAGATATACAGTTTAATGCTATATCTATGTATCTTAGATGACCCTTGTATTTCTTTAAATTCAGCAAGTAAAGTCACTATTTTACTGTTACTTATATAGTGTGTGGTGCACAGTGCTATTGCTGCTTCTATAAATATTACTATTGAGTGGCTGTGGCTACTCGCTCAGCTGAGTTGCTGTTGTTCACAGTATCCATCAATCTTCTGCTCCTCTGGGGGCGGAGAGTATCTGGGCAGGATTGCAGGGGAGTGGCGCCTTGCTGCGCCACTGCAGGATTCTACTTAGTCAATGAGCGATTATGTGATGTCAGTATGTGACATCATTGTCATTAACTGCTCCAGGCCCAAGTAATATACACACTGTGCAGAAACCGTCAGTGCTGCCAGCTATAAGTACAGTAACATTGTCTCATTCAGAGACAATTAAGGTTTGCACTTACCAGTAGTGCCACCCCCTTCAGAGCCGGCACCATTAGGCAGCTTCCTAAATCTGCCTAATGTTGGCGCCACCCCTGGGTCTCTGGAATGATAACTTTGGCAACTCAGTGGTCCTAGTATAATGAATAATAATCCCTAAGACCCACGCACATTGTATAAAAGAGTAAAAGAAAAACCACACAAACACAATTTTGATATAAATTTTAATTGAGTAAAACATTCACAAATTACCTCATTAACTGCTTTATTACATATAAAAAAAAATTGTTTACTTCTAACGTGTACCATCGTATTCCAAATAAACAAATAAAAAAAAAAGTAAAGAACCTAATAAGAAAGAACACTTGTCTGAGCAGCAAATCACAATAATTTTCCCACACTGGCTACGTGTTATTAAGGGACCAACATAGGGATATGTTGGTGATTGTCTTAACACTGAAGGGTACTCCTATGGACTGTAAGCATTTTGCCACAGTTGGCTGTAGAGTGTTGGTATTTTTTTATTGAGATATATCTGTTTTTTGTTTTTCTTATTTCCAAAAATGATTTTTTGTCTATATATTCTATACAGTTGTGAACAAGAATTTCAGGGACTCTTTAATTCAATTTGCCTATTTTAAAGTCAAGTGAGTTTTTTCATCTTTTTGGTTAAATGACAGTGTTCTTAGTTACCCCAGTCCATTACACTGGGAGACTGGGGCAGCATCGCTGCCACATCAGGGTCTCAAACTAGTTAATTACCCTGGTCCCCAAACTTCAGGGGGGGTGGCAAGAGCACCAATGCTTTTTATTGCAGGGATGATGGCCTCTGGGAGGACATGATGTACTTTGTTTTTGCAACCACACACACACACACACACACACACACACACACACACACACACACGCACGCACACACACACACACACCAAAGAGACCAGCCTTGTCCTGACACCACATGATATACTGGGAACCAGCCCAGCCCTAGCATTTGTGCTGCTTGAGGATTTGGTGAGGGGGCATACTGCCTTATTTTTTAGATATTTTTTATTTTAATTGAAATAATACACAGTTCATGGGAACTGTTGTACCTAATTAAAAATATAGGAAGAGACCCAATCTTTGGTACAAAATTCAAATAATTGTGCAGAGTAAAAATGTCTGTGCACAGCAAGGAGGGCATCTAAGAAGGCTCCCTCTTCCCCTTTATCTCATTATAATAACCCTGCTCCACAAAACTAAAACTCTCTTCTGTACAGCTGTGCATAATGTGGCACTCTGGTGCTCCTACCTCACTTACTCCTCCCAACAACTCCTCTCTGCCTGTGCAAACAGCTGCTCCTCTGTCCTCTGTGTATGTGGACATTTACATCTCTAATCATATGCCCCCTGCGGAAATCTAGGTGAATTTGTGCAAATTAAGATGCTCAGCAGGTCTAAATTTGTGTCTGTGTTTCGAAAGGGACCTCCATTCCTTTATCTCTTTGCTTCTCAGTAGGACCTTATTATATCATATAGGCAGAGTTGTTTATTGTGTGTGTAAAATAGCTTTCGTATGCCTTTTTATGTTATATAGTTGAAATGAAAAGTGATACATGCATATTAAAGTATAAAGAAGAGAAACATATAGATACAGAGAGATGGGATTAAAAGCTAAATTGACATTTGAATGCTCAACCGTTAAAGAAAATAAAGTCAATTACAATTTTAAAACTGGATCTGTCACTGTGATCTGTCTTATTTTTTTAATTTAAATCCCTATATATAACTAGCTCAAAAACATAATGTTATTTCCTTCTTTCATACCAGTTGTCTTCCACATCCTTCTTCTTTGATGATAGCCACAACTTTGGGCCAGCAGCATTTTGTGCCAATAGGTTGAGGGAGGCAGATAAAGCAGGCATTCTATTCATATAAATAAATCCTATATTATTGTAGATCTGAGAAGAAGAAGAATACAATCTGTTTGCAATTATCCTACAAAAATATGTATTCCTGGCATACAGAGGTTCAACACTCAATTATTGACCCAGAGGGAAAATCTGGGAAGATGGACCAGCATCGGCGGGTCGTCCTCGCCATAGGGCACCAGAGCAAGCACAAGAGATGCTCAGGCATTAGGTCTGCCACTGCTGGAATAATGGTCTGAAGATGTTTCATAAGATAGGGCAAACTTGTCTGTACAGGCAGCCCAAAGTTCTTAACAGGTTTCATGACAGTATCTTATGAGCAGCTGCATTCTGGGGACACTTGTCTCCTATAGAGAACATCTAACCTGCAACGTCACCTTTATTTATAATAACGTGCTGTAATTTTACAGTATATTATCTATATCAACTCCGACGCTTGATCATCGGCCACCTTCCACAGTATATGCTAAATAAGGAGTGCGTAATCTGATTATAAATATAATCTTGCATTTTTACGTGGAATCAATCATCATCATCATTTATATAGTGCCAGTAATTCTGCAGCGCTGTACAGAGAACTCACTCATATCAGTCCCTGCCCCATTGGGGCTTACAGTCTGAATTCATAACACACACACACACACACACACACACACACACACATGCACACACACAGATAAGGCCATGGTCGGGAATTGAACTCATGACCCCAGTTTTTTCACCAACAAATTTCTTCCCTGGTAAGAAAATTGTGTGTAAGTGAGTCCATAACCTTTTCCTTTTTGAATGAGGCAGCTCTCTGTATATGGTTGTAATTCACTAGCAATGCCATTAGATTAGCCACTATAGTCATGATCCTTACCTTTGACAGCCACCTGTCTTCTAGGACTTCATGGGTTCACCAGTACTCAGTCGCCCATGAATCTTGTACAAGTAAGTATAGTCGCTGACTAATATGGCTTCACCTAGTGGACCACACAAGGGACAAGAGAGGTCAGAAACATCCAGGAGAGATGCCATCTTATTATTTTACACTTTTTAACATATGTCATACAATAATGCTTTTTCCAATCGAATGTAAATTAAACTAATCATAAGAGTGTGGTGATATTAGGACTGTGTTAAGTAAAGGTGCCACTTTTATGTGTCTGACTATTTTGACTACAGGGGTATTTGTCCACACATAAATGTACATATACACATTAAATGTGCTTGAATGGGAAATAAAGGGATCCTGTTCAAAATATAAGATGTCTACACACTGTTGGCACCGCCTCAATTCTTTTTTTGCAGTTAGAAAGAGTATCTGTGGCTACAAACACACCAGAGAATACCTTTGTTTATGTGTCCCCTCATCTCTGTCAGTGCATCCTCTCATCCCTGTCAGTGCATCCTCTCATCTCTGTCAGTGCATCCTCTCATCTCCATCAATGTATCCCTGTCAGTGCATCCTCTCATCTCTGTCAGTGCATCCTCTCATCCCTGTCAGTGCATCCTCTCATCTCTGTCAGTGCATCCTCTCATCCATGTCAGTGCATCCTCTCATCCATGTCAGTGCATCCTCTCATCTCTGTCAGTGCATCCTCTCATCCCTGTCAGTGCATCCTCTCGTCTCTGTCAGTGCATCCTCTCATCTCTGTCAGTGCATCCTCTCATCCCTGTCAGTGCATCCTCTCATCTCTGTCAGTGCATCCTCTCATCCCTGTCAGTGCATCCTCTCATCCATGTCAGTGCATCCTCTCATCTCTGTCAGTGCATCCTCTCATCCATGTCAGTGCATCCTCTCATCTCTGTCAGTACATCCTCTCATCCCTGTCAGTGCATCCTCTCATCCCTGTCAGTGCATCCTCTCATCTCTGTCAGTGCATCCTCTCATCCATGTCAGTGCATCCTCTCATCTCTGTCAGTGCATCCTCTCATCTCTGTCAGTGCATCCTCTCATCCATGTCAGTGCATCCTCTCATCCATGTCAGTGCATCCTCTCATCTCTGTCAGTGCATCCTCTCATCCCTGTCAGTGCATCCTCTCGTCTCTGTCAGTGCATCCTCTCATCTCTGTCAGTGCATCCTCTCATCCCTGTCAGTGCATCCTCTCATCTCTGTCAGTGCATCCTCTCATCCCTGTCAGTGCATCCTCTCGTCTCTGTCAGTGCATCCTCTCATCTCTGGCAGTGCATCCTCTCATCTCTGTCAGTGCATCCTCTCATCTCTGTCAGTACATCCTCTCATCCCTGTCAGTGCATCCTCTCGTCTCTGTCAGTGCATCCTCTCATCTCTGTCAGTGCATCCTCTCATCCCTGTCAGTGCATCCTCTCATCTCTGTCAGTGCATCCTCTCATCCCTGTCAGTGCATCCTCTCGTCTCTGTCAGTGCATCCTCTCATCTCTGGCAGTGCATCCTCTCATCTCTGTCAGTGCATCCTCTCATCCCTGTCAGTGCATCCTCTCATCTCTGTCAGTGCATCCTCTCATCCATGTCAGTGCATCCTCTCATCTCTGTCAGTGCATCCTCTCATCCCTGTCAGTGCATCCTCTCATCTCTGTCAGTGCATCCTCTCATCTCTGTCAGTGCATCCTCTCATCCCTGTCAGTGCATCCTCTCATCTCTGTCAGTGCATCCTCTCATCCCTGTCAGTGCATCCTCTCATCTCCATCAATGTATCCCTGTCAGTGCATCCTCTCATCCCTGTCAGTGTATCCCTGTCAGTACATCTTCTCATCTCCATCAATGTATCCCTTCGTCTCTGTTAATGTATCCTCTCATCCTCTGATTCCTGTTAATGCATTCTCTCATCTCTGTCAGTGCATCCTCTCATCTCCATCAATGTATCCCTTCATCTCTGTTAATGCATCCTCTCATCTCCATCAATGTATCCCTGTCAGTGCATCCTCTCATCCCTGTCAGTGTATCCCTGTCAGTGCATCCTCTCATCCCTGTCAGTGTATCCCTGTCAGTGCATCCTCTCATCCCTGTCAGTGTATCCCTGTCAGTGCATCCCCTCATCCCTGTCAGTGTATCCCTGTCAGTGCATCCTCTCATCTCTGTCAGTGCATCCTCTCATCTCCATCAATGTATCCCTGTCAGTGCATCCTCTCATCCCTGTCAGTGTATCCCTGTCAGTGCATCCTCTCATCCCTGTCAGTGTATCCCTGTCAGTGCATCCTCTCATCTCCATCAATGTATCTCTTCATCTCTGTTAACGCATCCTCTTATCCTCTGATTCCTGTCAATGCATTCTCTCATCTCTGTCAGTGCATCCTCTCATCCCTGTCAGTGCATCCTCTCATCTCTGTCTATGAATCCTCTCATATCCGTCAATGTATCACTTCATCCCTGTCAATGCATCCTCCCGTCTCTGTCAGTGCATCCTCCCGTCTCTGTCAGTGCATCCTCTCATCTCTGTCAATGCATCCTCTCGTCTCTGCGAAATGCATCCTCCCGTCTCTGTCAGTGCATCCTCTCATCTCTGCGAAATGCATCCTCTCATCTCTGCGAAATGCATCCTCCCGTCTCTGTCAGTGCATCCTCCCATCTCTGTCAGTGCATCCTCTCATCTCTGTCAAATTATCCTCTCATCTCTGTCAAATTATCCTTTCACCCTGTCACTGCATTCTCTCATCTCTGTAAATGCTTCCTTTCATCTCTGTCAATGCATCCTCTCAACCTGTCACTGCATCCTCTCATCTCTGTCAATGCTTCCTTTCATCTCTGTCAATGCATCCTCACTCCCTGTCACTGCATCCTCTCATCTCTGTAAATGCTTCCTTTCATCTCTGTCAATGCATCCTCTCAACCTGTCACTGCATCCTCTCATCTCTGTCAATGCTTCCTTTCATCTCTGTCAATGCATCCTCACTCCCTGTCACTGCATCCTCTCATCTCTGTAAATGCTTCCTTTCATCTCTGTCAATGCATCCTCTCAACCTGTCACTGCATCCTCTCATCTCTGTCAATGCTTCCTTTCATCTCTGTCAATGCATCCTCTCATCTCTGTCACTGCATCCTCTCATCTCTGTCAATGCATCCTCACATCCCTGTCAAATTATCCTCTCATCCCTGTCAATGCATCCTCACACCCTGTCACTGCATCCTCTCATCTCTGTCAATGCTTCCTTTCATCTCTGTCAATGCATCCTCACACCCTGTCACTGCATCCTCTCATCTCTGTAAATGCTTCCTTTCATCCCTCTCAATGCATCCTCTCACCCTGTCACTGCATCCTCTCATCTCTGTCAATGCTTCCTTTCATCTCTGTCAATGCATCCTCACACCCTGTCACTGCATCCTCTCATCTCTGTCAATGCTTCCTTTCATCTCTGTCAATGCATCCTCACACCCTGTCACTGCATCCTCTCATCTCTGTCAATGCATCCTCACACCCTGTCACTGCATCCTCTCATCTCTGTCAATGCATCCTCACACCCTGTCAATGTATTGTCTCTACCTCTTGTCTCAGAAAGTATATCTCATTTTTGCATGTGGGATAATTCAAGGAGTAGCCTGCATTAAACAAAGAACACCCCAATTCCACAAAATCTCCCATCAGAAAATACATATATTTTCACAACCCCTAATACTCACAGACACTGCCATCTTAAAGTGAAAATCAATGCAATTCCAGTGGAAACTGGTACATTTGGGAAAAACAGTTACATCATGTTACAAAACACAGAGGCCCATTTTTTTTGCACATTAATGAATTGCCCTTCATGTGAATAAGAAATATACTGGTAAAGGCATATCCTACGCAATACTTGCACAATATTTCTGTTAGGTGCCATCCCTGCTTACCTTCTCTGCCACAGGGACAGACACTTTCTTGTCTTGATGCTGGCAGTACGTGTCCATTGCTAAGCAACAGGGTGCGATCTTAGGGTTTCCTATTGGCAGTCAGTCATCAGGTGACATCACTGAGCATCAGATTACTTATTGGACTGCCTATATAAGGCAGACTCTGTCAGCATTCCAATTCCAGAGTAATGGGCCTCACACCTTCAGTCTGGCCCTGTTCCACTGTGCTATTGTTCCAGTTCCTTCCTGGTTCCATTCATCCTTGATATCCTGGTTCTGACTGCATATTCCTGTCTACTCTTCTGCTTTAAGTCCTGATTCATTTTGGTTCTCACCAGGCCCGGCGCTCCCATTAGGCAACCTTAGGCAGTTGCCTAGGGCGCCGGGACCTGCAGGGCGCCGCTGACTAGATTTTCTAATCTAGTCAGGGGTTCAGCAGCTCGGGAACGTAGTGCAGCGGCGGCGGGGTGCCGCCGCTGTTTTTCAATGTCTGCGGCGCATCTCACACATGATCACTGACTGACGTCAGTGATCATGTGATAGTCTGTCCGGCGGCGCCTCTGAAGTTGTTCCCGACGTCCCCCTCCCCTCCCCTGTCAGCATGCAGCTAGAGGAAGAAAAGGTAAGAAAAAATATATATTTTTTTTTATTTAGTGTGTTCGGGGGGGCGGGGGTGCGGGCACGGGGGGCGCGGCGGCGGAATTTTGCCTAGGGCGCCGCAAACCCTAGCACCGGCCCTGGATCTCACAGTTCTGACTCCTGCATATTCCTGACTACTCTTCTGCCTCACGTTCTGTTTCTATTCGGATCTCCTGGTTCTGACTTTGGCTGCCTAGACTACTCTCTACTTGTGTTACATCTGCCTCGCTAGCGACTGACAGGTCTCACTCAGCAAACACCGAACCTGAGAAAGTCCCTGGTTGCTCAGTAGCGCCAACTGCTGGCAGGTATACGTCCATTATTTTCCTAGCGAGATTGTGACAGTATTACTTTGTGTCTGCTGAGCAGTAATTGGTTCAGGGTAATGTTCTGCAGATCCCAACATAGCTAAGGCTGCTTTTCAGTCTTAGACCCTGGTCCAAGAGCAGGTCGTATTGTAAAATTGTCACCGATCTTATGTATGCCTGCCAGTTTATAAACATAATAATCATAATCCTAGTCTGTCTGTCTGTCTGTCTCTCTGTGTGTGTGTTAGGGAATTTAGACTGTAAGCCCCAATGGGGCAGTGACTGATGTGAGTGAATTCTCTGTACAGCACTGCGGAATCAGTGGCGCTATATAAATAAATGGTGATGATGATGATGATTTTAATTACTGGTAGAATTTTTTTTGGGGGCGGAGGCCGTAAATGGTGGAGGACGCAGTTAAAGAGACCTAGGGTAGCAAACAACGTTAAATACGTCCATGTCTGTGAGTATCAATGTGGATAATATCAATAAAACATCAAGATGAATCAGAACATGTGTTAGCAAAGTCAACTGTTTAAACATGTTGGAATGATGTGGAATTAATGGATGAACACACAAGAGTACATAAAAGTAGGTTTTTGCAGTCACCAGACCGGAATACTCCGGAATACTCTACTAGTAGTTACCAGATCATTATTACTTCCATGTCAAAACTGTGTGTTATCAGCTATTCACAGAATGTATTTATATTTTATATTCTGCTCCATTTTTAAAACCCAAATGAATACAGTATAAATACACAGGAGGAAAGCCTGATTATTATTTTGATTCTAGTCAATCTTGCATTTTAATTCTGATTGTCTCTGGAGATCATAATTCTGGTGTTGCGGTCTTTGTAGTTTACTTCCTCTCTGAGATGCTGCCTTGTTCTATAAACTAATCTGGTCACACTGTATAACAAACAGAATTATTGGCTGACAATGCTGGTATACTCAAGTGTTTATTGTAAGATTGACGATTTGTTTGCACAGCTGATGGACGGGCTGCTTGTAAAGATTGCATTAAACAAAATAAACTAATGAAACTTGTTGTCTCAAAGTGAATGGGCAACTTATTATATTTACAGCACATTTTATAGGTGCTTCCAAAATCTGTGTAGGTCACTTGAAAAGAAATGACTAATGGGAAGAGCTTATACTAGAGCTTACAAGTGCATTTTCTTTTCTTGCCGGAACTGGTTGCCTCGTCCTTTCTCCTTTGTGAAGTAATATTGTAAAGTTTACTAGCTTATTCGATTTTCACTAATTAAAAAAAAAATACTTGTACACCCTCCAATTGATAACACATTGATTTTTAAACTATATTATTAATTTTCTACTGTCCTATGGTTGAAAACATAATTTAAATGGTATCTTCACCTTTCATGGACCTTTAAATTAAATGTGCTCCTCATATATAACAAATAGGGGTTTTCCCCTCTGGGAACCCTACATTTCTGGAAGCCAAGAAAAACATACAAAAGAGCACGAAGAGTAGGGAGTTACTGGAGAGTAGGGACTGAGGGGGGACAGAATAACTGATGGGAAAGTAAAGAGTGAGGGGGCACAAGATGATTGACAGGAGAGTATGTAGTGTGGGGGGACAGAATATGTAATAAGAGAGTAGGGATTGAGGGGGGACAGAATGAGTGACAGGAGTGTAGGGACTGAGGGGGCTGACACAATGAGTAATAGGACAGTAGGGAGTGAGAGGTGATGGGAGAGTTGGGAGAGAGGGAGCACAGGATGAGTGATGGTAGAGTAGGGAGTGATGGGAGAGGAGTGAGTGAGGGGGACAGAATAAGTGATGGAAGAGTAGGGATTGCGGAGGACAGAATATGAAAGAAGTAGAGGGAGTAAGGGGGGACAGAATGAATTTCTGTTTCTAGCCATTTATAAAATTATTATGTATTGCTTTACCTTTAGGTTAGTTTTACTAGTATTTAGTTAGTTTACCTCTAGAAGTTGGCAGTGTAATTATTTAATAATGCCTGCCATGCATACAGCTTTCACACTTATTTGATATTGGCAATATCACATATTTCTAAACTCCTATTTGTTAAAAAATAAACACTGATACTGACTAGCACTTTTGCTAAAGGAATTATCCCAAGCTCTTACCCCAGGGCATACAATATAATATAGGTCCTAGATTCTGCCAGGCTCACTGCCTAAATGACTTTTTTTATAGTAGTCGTAGTAGTGAAGCGAGAGCTTGTTTCAATAATTCACATGGCAATGATTCTGTCTAGTTGCCTGGCAACCAGCTTCCTCATATCCAGTTGCGAGAGGGACCTTTATAGGACAGGGAACAGAGTAAGCTTGTTTTTTGGCCTCATAAAGTTTAAGGACACATTTGTACATTAAGTCATTCTAGTTGGCAATATATTTTTCAGATATTATTCTACTTAAATTCACATCATTTGTGCAATAAAGCATCTAAAAGGGACTTTTGAATGACAATTACCATCTATAATTCTGCATCTGTTTTCAGATTAGTGTCATACAAGGTCTCGGTACCATTTAAAACATTGTCTATTTTTGTTTCTTAAAATCCTTACCAAGAGAAATTATTTGAGCTAAACAGAGCATACTAAAGTGTGTTGTGGTTACACAAGAGTGGATTCAGTACCCAGGGAGAGGATTGACAAGCCTAACAAAACACATCTGTATTGCTGTTTCCTGACAACTAAAATAGAAAGAAGCACTATCTGTTTTAGACACTAGACTTCACAGAGAAGAGAAATTACATTTTACAGACAGGAATTCTTCTCTGAGCACTCGATTCTCACTGAAAACTGATCCTGAGGAAAACACAGATAGGGATCCCTTTCAAAAAGCAATATGTTTATTCACACGAAAACCAGAAGAACAGTTATAATGCATTCGTAGATGTAAGTTACATGACATCATCATCGGTATACAAGTTACTCCTGGTCATCGATCTTCTTCTCCCATGACAAAAATCTGAAAATAGTGCTCAGGGTGAAAGAGGGACATAGAAAACTATAGAATAGTTGTGATTATTGTAAAGCAGTTTTGTAGGGATCAGGCAGCTAAACTACTTTGCATATGAATTGGCTATAATTTCAATCTGTCAGAGAGTTTAGACAGAGTAGTGGCTACTAGTTGTTATCTAATATATAAATGCTTAGTGGCGTCTGTGTGTGTGTGGAAAAAAAAACCAAGTTGCAGCGCCACCTGCTGGGCAGAGTTATACACTGACCTACTAAATTCTTAGTGTGTGTGGAAAAAAATTTCAAAAAGGGCTGAAATTTGGTAGGGCTCAAACTCATTTTCGTGAGTTAAATTTACCTCATGAACACACATGTGTAGAGGCGTGCGTTAGTGTGTGTGTGTGTGTGTGTGTGTGTGTGTGTGTGTGTGTGTGTGTGGAAAAAAATATTTTCTCAGAAAGGGCTCATCCAATTGACCTGAAATTTGGTATACTGACATTATTTGACAAAAAAATTAGAATAGTCAAGTCAGTTAACTTCCATCATCCCCCCTTCCCCCCGTGGGAGGGGTAGTAAAGGCTAAATTTACGAGTTGTGGGGTCAAACTCATTTTCGTGAGGTAATTTTACCTCATGAACACACATTAAAAAGGGCGCTTGCGTCGGGAAGTAACGATCTTCCCCTGAGGAGGCCTTGGCTAGGCCCAAATGCATGACAAGAACCTTTTTAAGACCTTAAGTATCTTGATTTGACTAGAATGCATGAGTATCATGCACGGGTTAACTTGTTAATATATATATATATATATATATATATATATATATATATAGTACTAGCATATAGACTGAGTTAGATATTATTCTGGACTAGCAACTATATTTAGTGGAGAAAAAGAGTGTGGTTTTGCTGTATGACTATAAGCAGCGGAACCAAAATAACAATTAAATGTATTTATTTTAAAGTTTTTAAAGTTTTTCTAGTGAAAGTAATCTTTTGTGGGGAAATGACATCTATATTAAGTGGGAAGGTTTTTCTGGGCATCTTCAACGTTCAGCGACGGTGTGTAAAACATTGCAGCAAAGAAAATGTCATCTGTCATATCACCAACTGAAGCAAGTCCATTAGATAAATTAAACAACAACAAACATTTAGCGTAAGGTGCAAGAGATGAAAATGTTGAAACCCAACGAACACACTAAATTTGGAACATTAGACAGCATCCATCACGGAGAGTGAAGACGCTGGGTCTCCCCTGGTCTGATACTGGAAGGCCAGTAGTGTTTGGAGCCCGAGGTGCATGAAAATGTCTCTGGGAGACAGGGCCAGTAGGTGACCTGAAAATGCTGTGGTGTTGGGACTGGAACCATCACCTTGCACAACCGTGGGGTAAAGGAGATGCCCGAGACTTGCGGTTGAGGCGGTCCCGAAGACTCATGTATAGAAATATGGAAATATACAAATATGGAATGAATAAATAATATATATATATATATATATATATATATATATACATTTTATATTAGTGAAGTGTAAGACATATGTAAAACAGACAGTTCAGATAGGCCAATAATTGGCCTTCCCACACAACTAAGAGTGTATAACTGACATTGATTTAGATTTGGTTGCCAAAAACATCTGTCTTGACAAGACAATACAATTGAAAGTCCACATTCTGAAAAGTTAAGAGGACAGAATTTGGTACTGACAAAGAATATATGTATAGATGGAGATATGAAGGCTAACGATTCATGTTATGTGATGGAGTTAGAGAACCTCATAGACTGGTTAATTATTATGTTATTTGAAATGGAGAAAGCAAATGCAATGATGGCAGAGTTACAAAATCCTTCATGTGGACATTAGACCTCAACTACAGAAAGCGGCATTAGTAGACATTTAAAGGATGATGAAATTTCACAATGGTACTTTCCTTGGGGCCCACCCACCCCACCCACCCATATGTTGAAAAGGACATGCACATAGTATAACAACAACCCAAGCACTTCAGCGACAGCGTCTGTCACTTTTGAAGCTGAAGTGCTTGCTATGTTTGGACCCCCACAAAAGCTAACATTTTGTTTGTTGAACTGGAGAATAGATAGGGATGTTAACAAATGAATTTTCGGTATTTGAATAACAGCGGTCACTGGTCATCGTCTTCAGTGGTGGCAAATGACAATGTTATCATAACCCTCATCAAAGATGTCTACATCAATTACATTTTAATTTTAAAAAATATACATATACACTAAGTTGGTAACTGTGAGGCAGCATGTGTCTCATATTGGAGAGGGACAGCAGCAATACTTTGGAGAGGGTCAGCAGCAATACATTGGAGAGGGTCAGCAGCAATACATTGGAGAGGGTCAGCAGCAATACATTGGAGAGGGTCAGCAGCAAAACATTGGAGAAGGTCGGCAGCAATATACTGGAGAGGGTCAGCAGCAATACATTGGAGAGGGTCAGCAGCAATACACTGGAGAGGGTCAGCAGCAACACATTGGAAAGGGTCAGCAGCAATACATTGGAGAGGGTCAGCAGCAAAACATTGGAGAAGGTCAGCAGCAATACACTGGAGAGGGTTAGCAGCAATACATTGGAGAGGGCCAGCAGTAATACTTTGGACAAAATTGGTGACAATTTGGACAGTTGTGAAGAGATCAATAGAAAATAGACTGTAAATACTTGTTAATGTTATAAATAGCAACATAGGAGCAAAAACAGCTCAAAATCACATAATTTTACCTATCTTTCACAATTTATAATTAAATCTAGATCCAAAACCAAAATCTTTCATGATTTGGGGGCAACACTTGTAACAAAACCAAAACACGAAGACGTTTAGAACCAAAACCACATCCAAAACCACAACATGGGGATCAGCGCACATGTCTATCAAAGTCTCTTTGTCTGTGATAGCTATCGCCAGGTCTCTCTGGAGAAGGATTCCCCAATCAAATCATGGGGAAGCCTATTTAGCAAAGCATAGGGAAGCCTATTTTTAAAAATATATGAGAATAATGAATATTTTTTTATTCTATATTTTTAAAATATTATTTTGTGCGTGTTTTTCTACAAAAAATTGTAATTGAAAGTGGTTTTGGAAACCCTGGGTTTCCAGTTCCACTGTGCATGCGACCAACTTGACCTGGTGAATTTGTATGTTCACCCAGTGCAGTCAGTATTTCCGACGTGCTGTATCATACGCCACAGAATGGTTCAATTCATCGTCGAACGCAAAGGACACTTACTACAGCCAATGATTTCAGGGAGGGAACAGTTCAGGGAAGAGGCGTTTGGCTGTAGCCAATCGCAAGCGTATTCAGCAGCATCTGGTGCAAGCTCCGGGCATCTCTCAGGTACTTGTTTTTCAGCCACATCTCCTGCTCCAGGTACGGGGAAAGTGCCAATAATAACGATGGCTGTGTATGCATTCTATATCTGGTGTATGCAATCAGTACCAACTGTAAAAATGTATTTTATGTACAGCAGATATTAATAACATCCTAATTTATTTAATGGGAAAAAAAATAAACAAAACCATTTATTTTTATTTTAATGTTTTGTCATTAATACCATAATTATTAACAGGTGACATTTATGTGCCACATAGGTATTGAACGTATTCTGCAATGTCTTATGTAGTAGAGCAGAGCAGACCTATACCCAAATTCATCAGCGCACGTATATTTAGATCTGTTCCTTTTTGAATTTGGGAGTACCCAGAACTGATATAAGTGCGTTCTGAAACAAATGCACATTTCGCTCAGTATGTGTGTCTTGATGAATCAGACCCACTATGTTTTTAAACATCTGTAATGTTAATATTTGAATAGATATCCTATCAATGCTGTCAATTTATAAAGTATTTTTAAACCTTCTCATCTTAACATAACAACCCCTCCAGCAGAATTGCCCATGTTCTGATCAGATGCAAAGTTCTGTTTAAAAGGATCTTTGCACAATACTGAACATATATGTCACACCTATTGACCTGAAATAGTTTCCCCTTGCAGATGGTAGAGACCTAAATTGCCACAATTATTTAATCAGAGACGGTTTAAGCCAAATGATATACGAAATAACACCCCTAGAGCACAGTAGGATCATCACAATAGAGGGATTCAAGCAGATTCTAAGCTATCCCAATTTATCTCCAATTGGCTGGAGTCCTGTAGGAAGCATTTGTTTAGCCTTGAGAAACCAAATCACATTGCTTATAATACTGAGAGCGGCGTCTGTGTACATTGTGTGTAGCTCTGTTCCCTCTGTGAGTCAGCCGGTCTGATGTGAGTGAGAATATAATATTTAAAAATAATGGTTTGGGGAGACATCTCCTTTACATCTTAATTGATGTGTGCTCTCAGGTGTAGATAACCGGCTAGATGGTGGTCCATTAGATAGAGCTATAGAAGGGAAATCAGAAGGAAATACAACAAGTTATCTTGGAAATATAGAGGTTACATATTGCATCACATATATTGCAGAAGCTCTCAAGCTATAGGGTTCATTTGCAACGTTTGCCAAAACCAGCACGAGTGTTCCCTTTGATTATAATGTCTCTATGCTTACTGTGTGTAATAGGACCTGGCTGCTTACTGTGTATAATTGGACCCGGCATGGATGAACAGCGAGAGAGAATCAATTAAGGAAATCACACCATCATTTTTAATAGCGAGTAGCAGCTATGTAAAAAAAGGTTGATTAAATAAATCAACTGATACAGTTTACAGTGGCACATAGCATTAATCACTTTCTTGAATGATGGTTTATTTAACCCATGTTTATATTAATACATATTTGGCTTTTAAATGGGGAATATTTCTTGCACCATATTTTAATAAAAAGATAAATGCTCATGTAAAGTTGGACATAATCTTCAGTTGTCAGAATATACGAATCTCTGCGCGTGTATAGTGAAAAAAATGTACTCCTTTGTCTGTATCCAGAATTTTGCGCATCTTACACCTAAAACTACTTACACCTTGAGAGGCAGAATGGGCAAGAGAAGTGGCAAGCAAGCATAGGCCAGGTACAGTAAGGACATGTTCACATAATTGTGACTCAAGTAGATGCAGAACGCAGAACTGGGGCAATAATATGCAGTGATGCTGATGACGATTAGTAGCTAGTCGCTTCTGATTGGCTGATTGCATATTGACCACTGTATATGATAGTACTTAAGTAATTAGCGACACGGCGAAGTCGGAGCCATCTATTTGCATTACATTTCCATTTGGACTTCTCAAGGAAAGAATATTCCAAGTTTATTTTTAAGGGGTAAAAAACAGATGTTATTTAATTTCAGTTCATTTCATTTGTATTTAATATAATTGAATTTATATTTGTAGTTTTATTTGCATTTAATCTCATTTTTATATTGAAAATATAACTTCTGCATTTTTTAATAATTTATATGACGCTTCATTAAATTATTATATTGTGTACTGATAGGATAATGTGACTTTATCATTTACTATTAACACTGTCAATTCTCAACGCTTACTCTATCATGGGGCATAAGTCTGCACACACTTGAGATGCATTCCAATGAACACGAGCACGTAAACGCGCTTTTTCTTTTGTGCATCTTTTATTGTATATGTTCATCGCGAATGTGTCCAGCACTAGGGGGCTGATTCATTAAGGAAAGTAAGGCAAAAAGTGAGTAAGTTTTCTCCTAGAAAAATCCGTGTTGCAATGCAAGGGGTGCAAATTAGTCTATTATTTTGCACATAAGATACATACAGGCTGTTTATTTCATGTAGCACACAAATACTTGACAGCTTTGTTTTTACACTGAAATTTAAAGTTGATCTAGAATGTGCCTTAACCCAACTATAAATCTGCCATCACATTTTAAATTTGCCTCCCGCTCATATGCAACATGGATTTGCCAAGGTGCAAAGTTACTAATTTTTTTGCTTTCCTTTCCTTATTGAATCAAGCTATACGTGTACAAAATGAGATATTTCACAGTGATACAATATAATTTCATTTTCCAATTAAGTTTTTGGTTTAAGTAACATAGGTTAATTGAAATAATGAATGTGCAATATGTTATCAATTATTTAATTAAATAGGTGTGGAAACCAAGAACAGGCATCGGGACTTACAGAATTTTAAACCACTTGTTGCTATACTGATATGTTGGTTCTATTCTCAGTTTTTGCTCACTGAGAGCAATCATGTTTCTCTCACCAGGCTGCGCTGAGGAATATTTGCTAGAAACACAAAAAAGGAAAAAAAATCTTTAATAACAGAAGAGAAGTTAAACAAACATGTGTGCTGTAAACATTGGACCCAGCCATCGCCTTCCCTACTATCTTCCATCCATTATCAAAAGTCGTCCTTATACCCTCGTCAGAAAAAACACAATTACTATCCATTTGCTAAGAAGCCTGATAAGCTTCTAGCATATAAATTGTACAGTTTTAGCTCCCGTATGACTCACACTAGTAGAGGTTGCTTAGGTTACATCCACCTGGTAGTCAAATAGTTTTATGACCTGAGATGTACCAAAATGACAAAGCTCCCAGACCTATGGAGTAATTGTCCACTAATTTTTTTTCTGGAAGTCATAAAGACACAAAACCTAGTAAGGCTGGGTACACACTACAGAATTTTACGACTATTGTATTATATTCATTGACCCCCGTGTTTTGGTTTTGAATTTGGATTAAGTTTGTGTTTTGGTTTTGGTTTTGGCAAAACCACTTTTGCGTGTTTTGGTTTTGGATCTGTATTTTTTAGCTAAAAAGCTAAAATATGCTAAAATCACATAATTTTGCTCTTTTTCTGTTCCAACATTATTATTACCCTCAATAACACTAATTTCCAGTCATTTCCAGTCAATTTTGACCACCTCACAGGTCACAATATTATTTTCATACACTTTCAGACAAATACTGCAGCGACCTGGCTGGATGGTAAGTGACAGAGCAATGACACAAACACATGGCAGTTCCTAGCACATCTGGGGCACATTGGCACACAGCAGTGGCAGAAAAGAAAAGTGGTGCAAGATGGGATTGTCCTTGGACATGAAACCAGTTAATGTTCATTTGATCGCTCTATTAGTTTCTGGGATAACTGGGGCAATTCTACAGCTAATACATGGTGATGAGCGCTGCCCCCACCCTCCCCGGAATGCGTGCTTTGATCAGACCCAGACCAATCTAGGGAGCCAGACAATGCACTAAAAATTGCCATTGTAATTCCCCACCAAAAAGCAAGTTCACCAGTGAGCTTCGAATCAGCCCCAATTCCCACAAAGTTATAATATAGTTAGGTACCTTTGATGTAAAGTGCAGATTACAAACACTTGATGAAACAGCAGCAAAGTGGAAGGTAATACATATACACAGCTATTTAGACATCCATACTTAAATTACTTCTGCAAGCAACGTTGTTCTTTGTTAATAAAACTGTTGTCTTTATACCGTTCAAAAAAAAAAAAAATCCTCCACCGTTCTTTGGATGTTGATAGTTGATAGTAGAATCAGGTGGAGTTACAGCAGAGGTGTCACTAATTCTGGCTGGATGCTAAGCGACAGAGCAACATCAGAAACACACGGCAGTTCATAGCATCATCATCATCACCATCATCGTCATTTATTTATATAGCGCCAACATATTCCGTAGCACTTTACAATTGTGGACAAACACATCTAGGAAATATTGCCACACAGCAGTGACAGAAAAGAAAAGTGGTGCAAGATGGAATTGTCCTACAGTTTAAGAAAGCAAGCACTCCAGGGACAAGGAGTGCCACTTTTGTGGCTGAAGTGCTTGGTTTGTTTGGGCCTCCACAAAACAAGCTAACAATAGCTTAGCTGCCTTAAGCCCAACAGTGCTGTCAAAGAACTCTACATTATTTAACCATGTCTGCTCGTGCTGCATCTTTAATCTCCTTCTCCTCTCTGTATACCTCCCTCTCATCCCTGAAGAACTGACAAACTTATGTAGACACAGGAATGGATATTACAGCTGGAGTGGCATTACATCTGCTTCAGACAGACTGCGACACGGAACATATGGGCAGCATGGAATCCGTCATGTTGGAATACGCTGCATTGAACAGAGATTTAAACAAATATATAGATGCAGTTGAGGAGACCGTAGTTAAGCTAAAACGTGACCCACCGGATGAGATCCCGCATTTAAGAAAGCTTGTGCAGGAGAGATACACTGCGCTTCAGAAGAATAATACAAAGGAGGCCCTGAGGCAGGATGATTAATATGTCCAGTTTAAAGAACAGCTAAGAGTCCTGAGAAAACAAATGGGTGTGTCACCGGGCCCTGCAGACGAAGATTTGGAAGATGAAGATGAGGAGATCGCTGTCACCCAGAGCACCCCTACAACACAGTTGGAGATGGTGAACCCAGTGAAGACAAAGTATATGGTCACACGTACGAGAGAGAAGTAATTGAAAGGATTATTGAAAACAAACTTCAGCACTTATAGCACATGTAGCTAACATTGACACAGCGGTAGTTGAAAGGAAAAGTGGTGCAAGATGGAATTGTCCTTGTAGCATGAGAAACTGAAGGAGGGGGCACCGTTGTGTCATGTACCCCTTCAGCTGTCAACTTGCTCTCCAAGAGCTCATTGCATCTCTTGTGATCTGGAACAGTTGCAAATAAAGAGAAGACATAACTCTTAAACCTAGGATCAAGCATAGTCGCCAAATTGTAGTGATCCGATTTCAAGATCCTGGCAAAGCGATTAAAGTACATCATCTACAAATACGACCCACTAAGCGTAATTTCTTTGTTTCATCTCCTCCTTCAATTTCTCAAGCTGCTTTTCCAAACGTCAAATGAAGGGAATCACTTTGCTCAAGCTAGTGTCTAAACTCAATTCACAGGTGACTTCTTTGAATTGTTTCTTTCAGCACCTTGCACAACACGGAAAGTATTCTCCACTGCGCTGGACTAAAATACATTCCCCCTCCTTTCCCTTCTATGTCTGCATTGTCAGGCCGCCACTTTCTACAACAAAACACTCATTACAGCCCTAGACAATGCAGCTCCAGCTACCACATATAATCTTTGACGATATAAAACTCCAACCAAGGCACACCAAACAGACCCACTACCTGCAACAGTGCACCCACTCTGCAGAGAGCCACTGGAGGAAATTTCATTCTTATCCTGATTTCCTCCACTATAAATTCATCATTTCATCTTACAGCACTGCCCTTTCAATTGCCAAACAAATATTCTTCAAATCTCTAATATCCACACAGTGTACTAATCCACATTGCCTCTTTGCCACTTTCAACTCACTTGTCTGCCCACCTGCACCTACTCCCCTTTCCTCTATCATACCCCATGATTTTGCCACCAACTTCAAAGACAAAATTGACACTATTCAACAAGATATTTCCTCACGCCAAATTCCACACACTCCCCCCACTCTACCCACCTTCACCTACACTCCACTATCCACCCTTAATTCATTCTATCTACTAACTGAAGATGAAGTCTCTACACTCATCTCATCATCCCACCCTACAACCTGTTCCCTCGATCCTATTCCCTTCCAACTTCTCCGCTCCCTCTTTTCCACTGCATGCCCACCCCTAGCTCATCTCTTCAACCCGTTTCTCTCCACTAGCACATTTCCATCCTCCCTTAAACATGCGCTCATCTCACCAATTCTAAAAAACCATCTCTCCATCCAGCCTTTCTCTCCAACTACCGCCCTATTTCTCTCCTCTCTTTTGCCTCCAAACTACTTGAAATTAGTGTACAAACGCCTTTCTTACTTTCTCTCCTCTCACTCCATTCTCGACTCTCTGAAATCAGGTTTCTGTCCCCAACATTCCACTAAAACTGCTCTCACAAAAGTGATTGATGATCTACTTACTGCAAAGTCTAAGGATCATTTTCCTGGACCTCTCTGCTGCTTTTGACACTGTTGATTACCCTCTCCTCCTACACACCCTTCACTCCATTAGCCTTCATGACACAGTTCTTTCCTGGTTCACTTCCTATCTATCAAACTGCTCCTTTAGTGTTTCAACCTCTGGCACACCCTCCACTTCCACTATCTGTTGGGGTCCCACATGGCTCTGTTCTTGGCACTTTACTTTTTTCATTGTACACCTCTTCTCTTGGGACACTAATTCGTCATTCGGCCTAGCCCCTTCTGTACTATCTCATGCAACCAATTGTCTTTCAGCTATCTCCACATGGATGTGCCAATGCTATCTGAAATCACCACCTCCCCTCAAATCTCCTTCACTGTTAATAACACCACAATTTTGTTAGTCTCCCTAGCCCACTGCTTTGGTGTCACACATGACTCTGTCCTCTCCATATATAGTGTGTGACAAAAAAAATGTAATAAAAAAAAAAAATATGAAAAGCCAAGTTGGCATTTCGGGAAACAACAGACTAGTTTTGCCACGGGTGTCATATCATCTAAGATAGACCATTCATATAGTTCACCTATCTGTCCAGTATATTGAAGATTTTGTCTAGTACTATACTGCTGATTCAGATACAAATCACTGAGCATTGATGCTGTGTTACTTTTTAATTTTCTCTAAGTGTCTGAAACCTTGAAAAAGGGGCAAGGCCTTGTGTCTACTCAAGGTCCAACCAATCCATTGCAATTCCTGCCAAGAACAGCACTTACAGAGGCAACAGGACAATAGAAATCAATATATAAAGAAGATTCTTCTTCAAATATCCAATTAAATAAAATGGTTCTGCTGCCACAATGATCTATGCACTCTCAGTTAGGATTTGGATGTCTGACAGAATTTTTAAATCGCTTTTACCCACCCATAGACAACAGCGTAGCATTCTTGGCACCTGAATTGTGGGCACCGCCATAGTAGTAGTAGATGTCAACACTGTACTAGATGAGTCAAGGACAAATGTCTTCCTTGTCACTTCTGTTCCACAACTGCTTTATTTAATGTAGTAACACAGTTTCTCAGCCATAAAGCGGTAGTCCCTGTATATATACAACCCAGTGGCGCACGCAGGGGGGGGTTTCTGAGTCTCCAGAAACCCCCCCCTGCGCTAACTAAGTGGCCGCTATAGCTGCACTCTAGTGTATACAGCACTGCCGCGGACGCTTCTTAGACAGCGCCGCGGCTGCTGTATAGGACAGCGCTGAAGAAACGGAGCTGCTGCGCATGCGCAGCAGCTCTCGCGGGGGGTGTTTTTTTTGGGGGGTCGGGGGGGGAAACCCCCCCCCCCCGACAATCCTCCGTTCGTCCCTGCAACCCTACAACATGTGGGGTTTACTAGGTGTAGATAATATCTTGTAAAATCATCTCCTACAGTGTTCTCCCGAGAAAGTTTTACCAGCTGGGTGACATTAAGAAGCAGCCGGGTGGGGGCAATTGTAATATTGTGCAATTGGGGGTTTGAAAAGTGGAGATGTTGCCTATAGCAACCAATCAGACATTTTGAAATAATATGGTCATTTGTGGGTGGAGTTAGGGCATAACTGGGTGAAGTTTGGGTGGGGCTTATTTTTTCCAGCTTTTGTGATTCTGATTTTTGGGAGCTATGCCATGTGAAGTGGCGGCTCCAGGAGGGTGCTGAAGTTCGGAGTCTCCCGGACAGTATGGGACATTAGGCAAGTATGAAATTAGGTCTCTCAATAACAAAGATAATCTTATCACTGGTGGGAGAGCTTTCTACTTTTTGCTGACAGAGGTATAGTCAAACTAGTGATGTATCTATCACCAGTTGCAACATTAATCAACTTAATCTACTTTTTCAGTTTCTCTTCCGGGAGGTCCAGTAACAGGTGGGAATGTGGGGGGCGGAGCTCAGAGAATTGTGTTACTAAGCCCCACCCCCTAAGTGGTCATCACCATTTTGACCTATACCGGCAGGGGGTGGGGCCATGATGATGCAATGAAATGAATCGTGTCAATAAGCCCCACCCCCTCCATTGAACTTTATAAACTGGCCAGGATCCTGGAGGTTGCCCTGCACTCCCGGGAGTCCAGGAGGACTCCTAGAAATTCTTGAGTCTCCGGGACATTTCGGGAGAGCAGGCAACCATGGAATTCATTTGTATGGAAAGTGGAAATAGTAACATGCTTCAAGAAAACTGTATGAAATCCAAATGACAAACATGAATGTGTTAAGTCAAGGGGGTAGTTTTAGTAAAACTTCTAAAAAGGAAAGGTGAAAGTGTGGTTCATAGCAAACATTTAAATTCCCACTATCATTTTCTAGAATGTAAAAGATAAATGACAGCTATAACCTGATTGGTTGCTATAGGCAACACCTCCACTTTTCCTTTTTAGAAGTTTTAGTAAATCTACCTAAGGCCTTTAACCAATAGTAATCACAACAAATCATTATAATTTCTTAATTCCCATGTTAATAAAGTTAAAAGCATTTACACAGATTATGCAGTGTGCTAAGTAACATAATTCAAAACACACAATGATGAAATGTGATTATGCTATAATGTATTTTAATAAAATGATCAAGAGAAACAACAGAACCAATGAAAAACTGGAAGCTATTTATGTAGTGCAACCAAATAGCTGTAAATTATTAACAGTGCATAAAATACAGACAACTGGGAAATATACTACATTATATTACATAAACAGAATTAATGTCATCGGGTTAGGTTGTTAGATGTTTAGAATGATGGATGGCTATGGAGCAAGAGTAGAAAGCCAAAAAAGGATATAGTGTCACTTTAAGGACGGGAATGGATAAATAAAATCGTGGTAATACAGAAAGCTCATGTAAACTACTTAACTGCATGGTCTGTACTATCACAGCAGTAGCAGAGTACTGAATTGGAGAAAAATATGGCCATGAGAATCTTAAAAGACCTGTTTATTTTCCCTTCAGCACACAAAGATTTTACAGCATAAGTTCCCCAGTGGGAGAGGAATTTAGAGAACTCACTGAAAACAGTGCTATGCACTCTAAACACCTCTTCTCTCACTGGACAAATGTAAACACCCAAAACTCTAATGTGACACTAGCTGTAATGTGATAATTGGGGAATCAATTTTCTCTCTTTACTCTCTCTTTGTTGTATGAATCTGGACTGGCTAACCCCCAAGGGCCTCAGTATCTCTGGACATGATACATTAAGGAGTGTAAATGGCGATATGTTGCGCATAATAGGCCTGATTCAGTAAGGAAAATAAAGCAAAAAAAATGAGTAACTTTGCACCTTGGCAAAACCATGTTGTATTGGAGGGGGAGGTAAATTTAAAATGTAATGGCAGATTTATAGTTGGGGTAAGGCATGTCTTAGATCATAGTTGCCTACCTTCTTGGAATGTCCGGAGGACTCCCGAATTTCTGGGCGTTCTCCTGGATTCCCGGGAGAGCAGAGCAACCTCCCGATGATTTTTTAAATTAAGCGGCGGGCCCCCACACACCCACCTCACCCCCGATCTCCCGGAGGTAATCTTGCCAAAGTTGCCATGTATGTCCTAGATCAACTTTAAATTTCAGTGTACAAATAAAGCTATCAACTATTTGTGTGCTACATGAAAAAACAGGCAGAATTTAATGTATGTGCAAAATAAACTGGTTTGTCCAAGAGAAAACTTACTAATAATTTTTGCCTTATTTTCCTCAATGAATCAGGCCCAATGCGCACAATTGCTCTATGCATGACCAACACTGGAACATACACCACAGAATGCAGAAGCTTATAATTCATGTTTGAGCACAAAGGAGACTTACGGCAGCTTACGGGTGCAGAGGCTGGACGGGGAATGAGTGGATGTGTGTAGGCATTGTACAGTAAGGCGCACATAGCAGTGTTAGATTCAAGCTTTGTGCATCTCTAAGGTACGTGATTTTCAGTTGTGTCACTTGCACCAGCTACAGGTCTGATGTAAGCGGCGATTACTAGTGACAATGGCTGTATAGGCATGCTAGAACATGGAGCAATTGTATAAATGTATTTTATGTACAGTAGACATTCATAACATCCTAATAAACTTATTTTTTGGAAGAAAATAAAAATAAAAAAACACTTTTTTTACTTTTTAATGTTTTGTCATTAATAAATATATTATTAACAAGTGACATTATTTGAATATTTTTATTTCTTCTGTGTGTTCCACATACATATTGGATGTATCCTGCAGTGTCTTGTCTGTTAGAGCAGAGCGGACCAGAACCAGAACTCATGAACAGACGTATCTTCACATCCTCTAATTGTTGAATTCGGACGTACGCATACCCGAATTGATTTGTAAAAAGCACATTACGTTCGTTTTACGTTTGTTAATGAATGAGGCCCTCTATGTTCACATGTGTGTGTATATACAATACTGTGCAAAAGTTTTAGGCAGGTGTAGAAAAATTTTGCAAAGTAAGAATGCTTTCAAAAATTAAAGTGTTAATAGTTTGTTTTTTAGCAATTAAAATAAAAAGTGAATAAAAAGAAGAGAAATCGAAATCAAATCAATATTTGGTGTGACCACCCATTGCCTTCAAAACACCATCAATGCATCAATTCTTCTAGATACACTTGCACACAGTTTTTAAAGGAACTCAGCAGGGAGGTTGTTCCAAACATCTTGGAGAACTAATCACATATCTTCTGTGGATGTAGAATTGCTCGAATCCTTCTGTCTCTTCATGTAATCCCAGACAGACACGATGATGTTGAGATCAGGGCTCTGTGGGGCCATATCATCACTTCCAGGACTCCTTGTTCTTCTTTACGCTGAAGATAGTTCTTAATGACATTGGCTGTGTGTTTGGGGTCATTGTCCTGCTACAGAATAAATTTGGAGCCAATCAGACGCCTCCCTGATTGTATTGCAAGATGTATAAGTACCTGCCTGTACGGCTCAGCATTGAGGACACCATTAATCCCGACCAAATCCCCAACTCCATTTGCTAAAATGCAGCCTCAAATTAGCATGGAGCCTCCACAATGCTTCACTGATATATTTACACTCCCCCTTCCAACCTCTGCTCTGCCTCCCCAGGCGTAAGAAGTCCCTTATACGCAAAAACGATAATGTCGATGCGGGGATACAAATTCTTTGTGCACAGTACACAACAGTGTATTTATGTGCATCCTCCTCTAAATGACCCTCTATCTTCGTTCATTCATTAGAATCATGGATAGAGTTGCTGATAGAGTCCAGCAGTTCAGTAGAATGATGAGAATTGTGATTTTAGCTCTTCTTTAGCTGAAAGATCTATCTCACATGGTAATGTTTTGTAAATATCAATGGTTTGATGCATGTCACTACTGAGAACTGGTACAGGTATTCCCTGTAGTCTATTTTTTTTGTATTGCAGTTGAATAAGACAGTTGTTGATGACAGCTGGATTAATTGATCATCCTTATCATAAATGCTTGTTTTGAACTGAACAAATGAAAGTGCTACTCTGCTGACACGCTCACTCCGGCTGAGTTTCTATGGTAATAAAGCCAGCAGTTAACATGGTAACTAAGCTTTCACAACGAGTCTCCTCCACCCGTTTATAAAGTACTTTGAGTGCTACAACAGCAAAAACAAAATGTTTCATTAAAAGTTTGACTCATTGCTATAGTCCAAGCAGCAAGTGCTTCTCCTATAGCATTATTGTTATTAATTCTGAGGCAGGTCAAGGTACATGTCCAAGGGCTACGGATTGTGCAGCACGCTGCAGAGATCATCTCACGCCACCTTTACACAGTGTTTGCACTTCATAAAAAGAAAGAATTGATTTAATTCCCATGGAGAGTAGGTCATTTAATATTGTTCCGAAGCATTTTCATAAATTAATTCCATGTACTTTATTAGGCATTTTTCTTTAGTCATGCTATATGCTTGGCATCATTAACTCTTTCAGCACCAGACGTTTGAGGTGCTGTGGGAGGTGGCAAAGTCAGTGTGCGGTTGGAGGGTACTGTCTGTGCAAGGGTCGCTATTTAAATCTATGTGTAATGCTGTCTCAATGACCCAGTATATATCATAGCCCATACTAACCAACTTTTTGGTCTTACCCTCCGGGAGATCCCAGAGGGTAGGTGAAGTGGGAAAAGGAAATGGGGGCGGGTTGAGGTGCTGAAAATCGCATTATTTTGGTCACGCCCCTGCGACACAATGACACAATTCACCACTAATTGCGGCATGGAGGTTCCGATAACGCACACTTCATAAGGAAGTGGGCATGATGCGGGATCATTGCTAGTTCTCCCAGGAGTCCCAGAATTTGCGAGCTCCCTGACATTCCCGGGAGAGTGGGCGAGTATGTGGGCGAGTATGGGAGTCCAGGAGGCCTACCTGGAATTTGCGCGTCCCCCAGACATTCAGGGAGAGTGGATAAGTATGTTATAGTCTCAGACTGAGGTTGCTTTAATCCAAGAAAGAGACACAAATCTGTAATAATATATCAGCAGATAGGTTTTACAAACTATAACAAAACAAATCTGACAAATCAGTGTAACGTCTGGTTGACCAGATTTTCCATCATCTTTTGAGAGTTAGGTGAAAGACTGGAACAGTCCTCCTGCAATAATGCAGAGAGGATTCCATCCAGCAACTTGTTGTTTTTAATGTGCCCCATAATAGAAAATGTTTGCTCACAATGTGTAAGTGGAACCAAAAATTAACAACAACTTTGCTGCAAACTGGTGTAAGCCGGAGTCTGCGGAGGAAGGAGGCGGAACACATGGTGCAAGCTGCATGTCCATCCTCTGATCTCAGATGTTCTCCTGATCCTCGCTGTGTTGTGTGGAGGAGGTCACATCATGGGGAAGACAGCTTCTCCAGGAAAATAATAAAATCAGACCAATTCTCTGCTTTAGCTCCTGCAACCTTCACCCATGGTCCCGGGTCTTGTTGAATAAGAGCCGAAGCTGAGGGTGAAGTTCAGTGGGACATAAAGCCGAAAATGAGAGTTTGGACCGATGGGATATAATCTTAGAACAGAACCAATGGCTTATAAAGCAGGAAAGCGGTAATGGTCCTAGGATGGCTCAGCAGGTCGCTGGTTGCCCTGGGGCTGCTTTTTGATCATCAATGACCTAGAATAACATAGGCAAACCAAGGGGGGGTTTATTAGTGCCTGGAAACCCCCTCCAAGCCTGGGGCACCGTATAAATGAGGTGGCTGGACCCTGCTCCCGCTTCACACAGCTCTGCTTGAAAAGGGAGAGCATTGCCCATGTATATTATGGAAACAGGAAGAGTTGGAGAGCAGCCAAGCACTGTTTAAAATTATAACCACGCCCCCATGAATGCTGGTTACTCCCACTGGCGGCGTGGTGTGGAAACCCACCTCTACAAATCCTGCGTTTGCCCCTGAATTAAATAAATATTAATCTGCAGCTGGGTGGACAGCCCCTTTAATTTTTTTTGCCACTATTGGGCTTGGAGCCCAGAATTCCAGGTCACCCTTCTAAGGCTCCCACTCTGCTCTTTTGATTATGTGCAGATATATAATTTCTATAGATAAATAGATGTCTACTATTTATTTCAGTTCATTCATTAGAATTATGAATAGAGGTGCTTATAGTGTTCAGCAGTTCAGCAGGATAATTAGAATTGAGCTTTTGTCCCTGTTGTAATTGAGTTATATATGTAAGTTTCTCCAGTTGCTGATACAGAAATGGTACGTGTTTATTTATATCTTTCACAGGCCTCTCTTCCAATCTAATGGCAGCGGTGGATGAAAGCAGAAAAAGCCTTTCATTCATATTCTCCAGTCTATTCTTGCCTGAGTAGCTCCCCCTGTATATGTATGAAGAACCTGTCACAGAATGTCAGCTCAGTTTCCTACTGAGAAACAAGGAAGCGGGAGATTGTAGATGCACATTTGCAGCTTGGCTGTGTGTGTTCAAGGAATAGACAGGGGCACTATAGTTTTATGCTATATTTTCTGCAGTATTTTACATGGAAAACATATAAAACTGCTTTATTTTGACAAAGGCATAGCCAGTCTATTTCTGGCATGCATACACTGTAGGAACCCAATCTGCCTTAAACCAACTTTTACAGGGTTTTTAGGATTTTAGCTGACTTCTATCAGGATGATTAGTTTCACCTTTATCCCACAACTATAGAAAATTCTTACATTCAAGACTTATAAACCATAAACTACAATGGCAAATATGATGGACCAAATTAAGTCATTTTTATTTTATTATGCGAGATAGGAGGAAAATATCACATATTAGACAGAGATCGATCACTGGTTCTGAAAATTTCAGCAAGAAAATATTGCTTATTTCCTACTACATACCCAACAGTCCCAATTTAGATGGGGAAATTCATAAATCTTTAAGGAACTAATCAGTCCCAGCTGGTTGCGAATCCCATCACAGCAGTTATAAAGCAACTGATGGATCACAGGAAAAAGTCCATGAGGAACAATCAGTCCAAATTATTTTCAAGTCCCATAGGAGCCAGAGAATATATATTGCACTTTTACTGAGAGATAGGTAAACAGAGAATCATTTCTGGCAATCATTAGCTCTGAAGCATAGAATGTATGATGACTCTCACCACATTCATTTACCTGATGTCTAGTTGTTTGACGATTAATAGATATGTATCCACCATAAAATGTAAAAAGGACACTCCAGAAGAGAGATGTGCAAACTTAGCTTAGCATCTTGACGCGTTCCTCCGCTTTAACTCTGTCGTGTCCAGTGTCTGTGTTCAGACTCAAAGGTCCTGAGTCATTAAGGAAAGTAAGGAAAAACAAAGGGAGTAAATGTACTCCGGGACAAACCATGTTACAATGCAAGGGGTGCAAATTAGTTTATTATGTTGCACATAAGTTAAATACTGGCTGTTTTTTCATCTAACACACAAATACTTGATAGCTTTCTTTTTACACTGTAATTTAAAGTTGATCTAGGACATGCCCTACCTCCAACTATAAATCTGTCCCCACATTTTAAATTTACCTCCCCCTCCAATGCAACATGGTTTTGCCCAGGTGCAAAGTTACTCCCTTTTTATGGTTTGCTCTCCTTTAATGACTATGGTCCAAAGTGACCAATCACTGTAGGTCATTAATGAGTTCACATATGAGTCCTTTCTAGGTGTCTTCTCTGCTACAAATGGAGATTACTACAAGAAACAACATATAAAACACATCCTGGCTTCTGAGATGTTTTTAAAATCAATCATTTAAAATTCATATTGATGCATTCTGACATGTTTACTTAATGATCGGAAGCATGTAACAGACTTTATTTGTATAAATATTCATTTAGTTCCAGAGCGTTTATAATGAGTGTTTCTATGCATCTGTAGTTACAAGTAAAACAGGTAGCCATTACTGAATAAAATCACTAATTTATATATTTATATCATTTATCTAGAAGTGAGCAAATATTTATACATATCTGTTTCAAGCTTCCGATCATTAAGTAAACATGTCAGATCACATCAATATGAATTTCAGATTATTATTTTAAAAACATATCATAAACCAGTGTGTGTGTTTTATATGTTGTTTCTTGTAATAACCTCCATTTGTAGCAGAGAAGAGACATATAAAGGACTTGGATGTCATGATGAAAGAAAACAGTTTCCTGTGTAACCAAGAAGATGTATCAAACTGCAAAAATTACCAAACACGTTTTGCAATAGTGCCTAATTTCATGTTCTGTGGCTATGAACATTCGCCAAAAACACCACATTTTATATCAGGACGCAAATCATTTTACAAACTGTAATTGCCTAATTAAATAACTCCTGCAACATATAGCCTGCACATAACTTCCTTATTGATAGGTAGTGATGTTTATACAATTGCCCATACTAGGAAATGTACGTAGCCTCAAAGTATGGTACATGGCCACTCACTATGCTGGGGATAGAATAGAGCAAGGAATATATAGTATTAAAGTAATTTTATCATTTTCCAATAAGCATTGTCTAAGTGATTTCTTGTGTTTCCAAAGCACAAACAATGTATTTAGCAGATGCAAAAGTTTTAGCAATTCAATACATAATTATAATACAGTACAGCCGATACCAAAGATATATACATACCACTGCGCCCGCCTGCGCTAGCTGCGCTCCGCTGGTACCAGCTACAGTACTTCACTCCAGAATACTGTGGTCAGAGAATGACTGAAGCCAGTGCCAGCAAAGCTGTATTATATACACTCAGTGTTACAGAGAAATCAATGCAGATGATGTGGCTTGCTTCTATTGGTCCAGGCTTCAGGAAGGTCTAGTGTACTGCAGGTCATATTCCAGTTCAAACCAAAATATCCAAAGGTGGGGATCATCTCTCCAGGGGATGTGCTCCGACCTTCCCGCCAAGAATCCAGTTTCAACTAGTCTATTTACATTTTACAGTCTGTATCACTTTAAATATTTATTCTCTAATATCGCTAACTAGCGTATGCAATGTTCGATTCCTTCGGCGAATGAACCGGACAACTGCTAATGAAAAGGGGATTAAAATACTAAACATGACATAGTTCCTGCAACCTGAACCTTAAATATCAATAAAGCGTACATATAACCTTAATATATATATATATATATAACTATACTTAAATACCATCTGCTCATAAATCAATGGGGAATGGAACCATTATAATATGAAATATATAAATAACTAAATGTGAGACTGCAAGTGTGTGCGTGCGTATTTTACCATGTGATTGCGCCATGCCACGTGTTACGTGGCATACTGATCGCAATTGCACGGTAAAACAATATTAACCAATATACTTTCGTTCATCCAATTATACGTCTTCGACAATAGGATAATTAGTTTTTCTATACAATTGTCCATACAAAGCGATCTTGGTATTTTAAATTTGTCAGAATAGTTTTACACAGGTATAGGACTGTTAAGTTGCTCAAGCTCACCTGAGTAATGCACTACCATATGTATCCCTATTTTATATATGACTTGGAAGTGTAACAGCTTATGATGACTAGACTGAAGGACGAGCTGCAGCTTCTATTCATGTAGATAGAGGGAAGTTCTAAGTTGAGCGCACTTTGATAAATCTAGGCCATGGACTCAGCAATGCAGACATAACTAGTTTTTGTTAACAAAGATTTTCTTTTGTCATTTCTATAGTCACCTACTTATTTTAATGAATGGGAACCTTTGCCATAAGTTCCACAAAAGTAGAAAATAAAGTAATTAAGAGATGGATCCATTGTAATTTTCAAATCAAACCATGATCATATTAAAATAGCCTATTATTATAAATGAATGGGAACAGTATTGCAGATGGTGAGTGTGACTATACTGTATATAATATATAGAGAGCTATTTAGTGAGTCACTTCCTAGAAGACTTTGGCACACAAAACTGTGACAGAGTCACATCCTTTCCACATTCCACGGAGCAAACATCCCTCTGAACCGCAGGGGGCATCTTTCTGGCCAGCTGTAATTACCCACACTTCAGGGGATTAGGTGGGCCAGATCCCTTGGGGGTCTGTCATGTTCCATCCTACCCGAGATGTCTGTGATGCCATATGTTCATCCTTCTGATTTTGTTCTCTATGTCTGGTGATGGATCTGCAACCTTGACCAGTAAATGATACCATGGTATTTGTGATCAACAACAATTGTTGCCATGACAACTGAAATATAGTAACAATAGGATTATTTTCTATTATTATACAGCTGTCTATCCAGCTGCTGTGGAACTACAAGTCCCAGTATATTCTGCAAGGATGTATAGAATACGGCGATGTCTGCTGGCCCCTAAATAGATAATAGCAAAATCAATAGACCCTTTGAAGACCTTTATGTTTAATAATTGTTATCTATATAATGCCAACATTTCCTGCAGCTCTGTATGACAATGAAAATGACCAGTCATATACAAAACAGGGGACTTATCTTCTCTATACATCTATTTGAATTGTCATGATCTGTGGAAGATGAAAGTCAATTTCCCTTTTTTTTTTATCTGTCCTGTTTTTAGCATATTATTTATGTTTCTGATATGCATGTACTCAGCTTTGCCCATCACATTTTGCTTTGAGAGCCAAGTTTTCTGCAGCCGTGAGTTTAAACAGAAGTGAGTGAACTGAAAATGGCTTTGCAAGAAAGAAGTTGGTGACCTAATAGGAGTGTGCAACTACTACAGGTCCTGTAACTGGGCAGATGAGGTAGGTGGACGCCTCCTTTGTCAAAGCCCCTGCAGCAGCAGTAGGGCTGTAAACAATTTCTCACCTCTCCCAGCTTACTGAAGCTCCCTCTAGTGATCAGATGGTGGCTGCTGTCATAGTAGCTAAAGGAACTCTATGATTGGCTACCAGTGTGGGCTGCTTCCTATTGGTTACTATAACAGTGAGGCAGACTATTTTGGAAATGTGTTATGTACTTTGATAGATTAATGTTATGTTTAAAAATTCCATCCACAACACAAATATTTATTTACTTCATCATTAATTTGCTGGGTGCAATTGATTTAAAAAGGGGACGTTTATCCATGCAGGCAGATATTCACTGACATTTATAGCTAAAGGGCTGATTAAATTTAGACCAGGTTAAAATGTTCTTACATTGTGAAAACAGTATAAGCAAAAGGTACAAGCTACAACTTTACATATTATTTACCTTGCTGAACTAGTAAATGTGTGTTAAAGGATTACTCTACCCAAAACTAAAAAGTGTTTGGATAGAGTGCAAAGAGAAAAACGGGATGCCTCCGTCCCTTCCCTGTCGGCACTGGGACGCATGCGCAGTTCATCACGTTCTCATGGCTAGGCAACAGTAATCAACTTAACGCATGCATGACTCCTGAGTTACGTAAACAACAGCAATTCTGCATAATAAATGATAATCTGTGTAATGGAATGAGCAGCTCTCTCCCAGCTACTGTAGGGTTAAACAACTTGCAATTCTCTCATCAGCAAACATATTAGTCAGTTTCACAATAGAATCAAACTTCTGAGTTATGAAAAGAAAGTTTGGGATGGTAACAGAGCTCCAGGAATGAAACAAAGCTGGGAAGAACACATAAAGAGCTGGGTTAAATAATAAAGATTATTTCATGGAGAGAAAAGGGAGTAAAAACACTGTTGATCGCCAATAGTGTTTATCTGTAGAACACAAGGAAATTATATACAGCAACCAACACAAAATGTCCAAATGTGCTAACCATAATGTTAAAGTTATTATATAGACTATATCTCTCTCTAGCTAGGTTTCACAAAATGTAACCTGCACAGTCCAAGTTTTCCTTGTTCAACTGTGGAGAAGTGGGAGACATATTCCTTATACTTTGGACATGTCCTCATATTTAGCCATGAACAAAGGTTTTTACCTTGACATATAAAGTACCATTTATCCCCTATCTGCTAGTGGCCATTTTCCACTTATTTCCAGAACAGAGCCCAAAACATTATACATTATATGATACATTTGGGGACACATCTTAATCGCGGCCAGAGCGGCAATAGCCCAACAATCCTCCCCTCCCCCATCCAAAAAATTGTCTCCAAAATCCAGTTTAGTTTTGAAATGGACATGACCGGAGTCCCCTACTCCATAGCACCCTCCTCCCCTCTGGTTAAATGTTATAATTGGCATGAGTTTGTTACAGATGTAGGAGGGCTCCCTGCTCCATCTTCTGTGGACATCCAACCTATTAGCTTGAATGAATCAACTCAGCATCTTATCCATCTACATTACGATGGTAGTGGTTTGTCAGTGAGTATATTGTGTTAACTGTATTGTTGAACACAGTCTTTTGAATATTTTGTATCGTATGATCCCCACTCTCTTCCCTCTCCCCTTCTTTTTCTTTTGCACCCCCCTGCTCTTGAACTCAAAACTCACTGAACTACAAACTAATAATGTTTAAAAAAATAATAATAATGGTGGTAATCACTGTCTCAGGCACTGCTGAATATGGTTTTATTATATTATTTTATAGTTGGTTATTTTTGTTACCCTGGAATAAGACCTGTCTCAGCCTAGGACAAAAAAAGAAATCCCAGAGGAGATGCCCAAAGGGCAATTGCGTATACCAGATGCGATTGTTTCATTGGTGGGTACCTGCCTGATGAGGCCTGATGCACAAATCACGTCATCAAGGCTAGTACTGCCCTCTTTTCAAGCAGAAGAGGCAGGACCTGGGAGGTTGGTCTACTCTTCCAGGAGTCCAGGAGGGTCTCCTGATATTCCAGAGTCTCCTGGAGGTTCCGGAAGTGTAGACAAGTATGTATTAAATAAACACTGCTGAGTGTAAAAGGTGATCAATATCATCATTCATTGATAATCCTTTGACAATACTTGGAGGAAAATTTGGGATTATAAAACACATATTTGGAGCAAACAAGAAGCAACTACGCATTCCAGAAAGACATAACAAATGGAAGGGCAAACTGTTCCATCAGACGAGGGAAAGGATCCCTCTGACAGAATAATCACACAGCACAGCAGAATGAATTGTGTTCTGATGACGAGAGAATGGGGCAGAGTGACAGATAAGCGACTGAATGCCTGATAAATAGAGGGCACATGATTAGCAGAATGGCACATTTACAAGGCTTATGAGCTACAGACAGTTTACAGGTTTCTTTAAACTATAAATACAATGTCACTGTTAGGCTACAACTGAAAACAGAACCAAATAAATGAAATACCATTAATAAGCGATGTAACCACACAGTATTTGAGGCAATTTACACTTCAATCAGGACTTTTTAACCTACAAGTTGCGATGTAAATATGTGGGTGATAATAATGTTTAGGGTGGGCCAACATGATTTTCCTGTCTTATTGTTGTGCAGCTGTTTTGATATTAGTGTTTCCTAATTATGTTTCAGTTATTCAGTGGCGCACGCAGGGGGGTTTCTGAGTCTCCAGAACCCCCCCCCCCCTGCGCTAACTCAGTGCCCACCATAGCGGCACTGTCCTATACAGCAGCTGCGGCGCTGTCAAAGAAGCGTCCGCGGCGGTGCTGTATACAATACAGCACCGCCGCGGATGCTTCTTTGGCAGCGCCGCGGCTGCTGTATAGGACAGTGCTGCCGAAATCTCTCGTGGTTTTTTTTTTTTTTGTTCTGCGTGCGCCCCTGTTATTGTTATGCTTTATTTAAACAGCATGATAATATTATACAGCGCTGTACACAGAGGGCCTCATACAGAATTTTCCATACTGCTCATGCGTAGTTAAAGTGGGTAAATCTAAATCTGTATGCAGTCTGAGACATATCTTTCCATAGCTCCTTTCTCCACATTTAGAGGTGCAGAACGAAGAGAGATTATGTATCCCATGCACAGTGAGGGCACTCAGTGCACCTTCCTCCACCCCCTCTAGGAAAAACCAACCCCAAGCTGACAGCATAAAAGGGCTATTCCCACACCCCTGGTGTGGTGGGTGTAGGTTAATTGACAAAATTAAAATCATACTTGCCAACTCTCCCGGAATGTCCGGGAGACTCCCGCATTTTGTGAGAGTCTCCCGGACTCCCGGGCGAGTGTGGCAATCTCCCGAATTCTGCCCACTTCACTAGGAAGTGCCCCACTTCCTAGTGAAGTGGGCAGAATTAGATCCCAAACGCCGCGATTCCCGGTGAATCGCGGCGTTTGGCCCCGCCCCCGCTGTCAAATGACGCAATTTGCGTCATGACGTCACAGGGGGCGGGGCCGAAATGACGCGATTTCGGCCACCCCGCCCCTTCACGCCCCCCTCCACTGGCTGGCTCCCGGAAGGGAGCTGAAGAAAGTAGGTAAGTATGATTAAAATGGTAGAGTAGTATTCTTATATGGTGCACTACTGATCCCAGCAAGCCCTGGCCACATGTGTTTGGGTATGATGGTGCTTGTAAAGGTAAACAGTACTATAAGACACCTTACCCTCTGGCATTAAAAATCATGCTTTTATTATTGTATTTTAAATGGGTCTGGGAATAGAACTTATTGGAATACAAGAATTCGGGATCCACCCCAACCGCAAGTGCAAGTGATAGTTACCATTATGTCAAACACTATCACGTTTGACCAGTGCCGTAACTAGACATTTTAGTGCCCTGGGCGAGACAGGGCACCGGCGCCCCCCATCTAAGTGGGAGTGGCATTTGACAAGTGGGTGTGGCCAACCTAATGTGTGGGTGTGGCTAGCACTTTACTGAAAGAATATATATATATATATATATATATATATATATATATATATACACACATACACATATACACATATATATACACACACACACACACACAGTGGTGGGATTCCATTAACCTAGCTTTTTTTATATAGAAAGGAGAAGCCCTATGGCATACATTGCTATTTTAATATAGTACACTAAAAAGAGGCAAGATGGGAATATTAGGTCAAGTAACAGAACAGATCTTATAGGTCAGGGGGTAGTAAAGAAAATAAATGTGTGCCTCCTTTAGCACTCACAAGTGCCCACAAGCAAAAAGGATATTTAATTTTGCAGAACACAATTTTTTTTTTTAATTTAGTTTTTTTTCTAAAATACATTTGACCTACTAACTTGCTGGATAAGTTAATAAATAAGCACTTTGGGTACATTCCAGATCGCTTACAGATCAATTGTTTAGTAAAACAATTACTGGATTGTTGTAAAAGGCATTTTGCAAAAAAATACTGGGTTTTGAATATTGAGTGACCTCCTAAGCTGAGTAAAAATACATAGCCTGCCCACACACACATAATATAAATACAATTTTACTTACCTTTCCTGTGTCCTCTGTCCTGTGTTCTGTGTTCTGTGTCCTCTGTCCTGTGTTCTGTGTCCTGTGTCCTGTGTCCTGTGTCCTGTGTCCTGTGTCCTGCTGCTTCTGCCCCAGCAGTGCTCCTCGCTGAATATGACGTCGGGCGTGATGACGTCACATTCAGTGGGAGCGAGGAGACTGCTGGGAACCGCCGGGAGATCAGGTGACTTCTTTTTTTTTTTTTTTTTTTTTTTTTTCTTCCCCTTTTGTATTAACTTTATTGACTTTTTTTTTTTTTTTTTTTTTTACTATGCCGGCGGGTAGGGGAAGGTAGCGGGCGGCTGCTGCGCCCTCTTGGGCTTGCGCTCGGGGCGACGGCACCGCCCGCACCACCCTAGTTACGGCTCTGTGTTTGACATGCAGTGTGACTGGTGTTTTCCTACACCAGTGTGAACCAGCCTTACCATGTTTAGTACATCAGAACTGAATGTGTGTAAATCAGGTCGCTGTAGATAATAGTAAATATTCAAGAAATATTCAATATCAATCACACACTAGCAGGTGCTCATGGAGAGTCTCTACCTTGGAATGCTCTTCCTTATTCTATCAGACTGACACTTAACCTTCAGTTTTAAGTGCTTGCTGAAAACAGAAAAAATTATCATATTCCCTACTTGACCTGTCATCTAGTTCAATAGGCACTTTACTATCAATTTAATCCTCTCTTCAAATAATGTCTTTAAGGGTCTGCTCTTTTTCCTGCTTTTGGAAATCCTCTAATGAGTTTATTTCTGTGCTTGGATACAAATCAGCTGGGACACATGTCAATTACCTGATCCCAAGAACCAGACAATCTACATCCATCCTCTGTTTATACACGGCCAGCCAACTCCTCAACATGTGCTCTTATTTACTTCTTACCATTACCCTTGTTTACATTTACATTGTAAACTCTAATTAGCAGGGTCCTCTGTTGTCTCATCCTATTGCCATGTATTCTTATCAATGTATATGTTTGCCGTGTTCTACTACTATACAGTGCCATAGAATATATAGGTGCTTTATAAATAGAGTATAATATATATATATATATATATATATATATATATATATATACACACAAGTTAACCCGTGCATGATACTCATGCATTCTAGTCAAATCAAGCTACTTAAGGTGTTAAAAAGGTTCTTGTCATGCATTTGGGCCATAGCCCAGGCCTCAACCACTCCCCACTGTCACCCCCGGCAACCACCAACCACTCCCAACTGTCACCCCCGGCAACCACCAACCACTCCCAACTGTCACTTCTCCTTCAAGAAATATATATATATTTTTTTTAAATCTATATAAACACTTTTAACAATTAACAAATTAAATTAACAAATTAAAAACATCTTAGTATACCAAATTTCAGCCCTTTCTGAATTTTTTTTTCAACACACACTAAGAATTTAGTAGGTCAGTGTATAACTCCGCCCCGCAGGTGGCGCTGCAGCTTGGTTTTATTTTTTCCACACACACACAGACAGACTAACACACGCAACTAGACATTTATATTATAGATATATATAGATATATATATATATATATATATATATATATATATACATATATATACATCATTCCTGTGTTAGCTGTGATACTCATTCCAGAAAAATAGTGTACCCTTGCCTCTGCACTCTAACTTGCACTATGTGTTGCCCTCTATCACCATCTCCACACAGGCCACAATAACCATTACATCTAATACTTTCTTTGGATGTATTAGGTGCTACAGGTCTACTCTATACTGCCAAGCTGTTATACTGGAGGTTATATCCTACGGCATTTCAGTAAATTTGCTTTACCTTGTCCAGGTGCAGCCTGCATCCCTATTGCCATAGAGTTCTCTGCTCTGTTTCCCACTGCCAAGTCTCCTCTATGGTGTTCACCTACCTCAGTTAAGTTATCACTAATTAAGATTAAGTCCTGGGGACAATCAAGTACCGGTGCTCAGATCTGGTTCATGGAAATGGGGGTTGCTAACAGGTTTTAATAAATTAACTTGTTGGGTGATCGACGACATGTACACTCTTTTTCTCATGTAAATTGTTTCCAGCCAGTTCATACAGTAAAATGTTCATAAATATCTTTCACAAGGTCTTGTCCCCTCATATACACTTCCTGACGGGTCTCTCTAACTCCCACAAGTGCCCTAAATGCAATCAGATAGAGGCAGTGTCGGACTGGGGCATCAAGGGCCCACCGGGGGACTGCAACGCTAGGGGCCCACCAGAGGGGGTGTGGCCAGCCATCATAGAGGCGAGACCAGACACTAGAGGGGAGTGGTCAGCCCACGAAGGACAGCTAGCACCATAGTGTAGTATATAAAGAATGTAGTGTGCTCATCCTTCTTTTTTAAAATGACAGGCTGACTGCGCACTTAGTTACTAACCTGCTCATGCTCCTCTGGGGGGTTGGATATCCGGAACTCCTACTCTCATCTGCCCTGCTCAAAGTAAAAAACACACTACCGCGCAGGTTCAGAGAGCCCAGATGCGACTCTCTGCACCTGTGTGGTAGTGTGTTTAACGGGAATGTTTGGCAAAAACGGGGAGGGGGGGGGGGGGGAGTTGCGCTCTACCCCTACTGTTGCAAGAGCAGCATTAACACAGGTTATCCCTCTCTACGAACTAATAATATACTGAAAGTTAAGCGCTCATTGACTTATGTATTATTCCAAGTGTAATGCTAATAATAAAATTTGTATTCTTTTATCTTGAATACAATTCGTATTTTTCTATATCTTGTATTAGGCTGTGAGCAAGAGGCTCGGTTCAATTAGTGGGATAACATTTAATGTTAGTTTTATCACAATTTATTGAATCCTGGTTAAAATACATAAATATACATTAATATAGACAAATAAAATACTCCAATTAAACCACAGTATTTATATTATGAGGCATTGATTTCTATATACATACATATGGTATGGCATCAATTGAACATACATAAAAAATCAGACACCCCTAGGTATATAGACCTGGACTAGTCTAGCTACTGGGAGGCAAATGGCAGTGGGTATAAATGCTGCATTGATCCAGATATAACACAGTCACTGATATCTCAATAAAATAATGTTCATAGCATACAAGTCCAGTAGATGGGAATTGGTATTTCTTTAAGTCTCTGCTAGTGCAATATAAATATTCAGATCACTGTCCACATATATCACATGGTTATTGCTGCGATGCTTTCAAATTTAACTTTGTTTACTTGCAGTTTTGATATATATAGAGATGGTGGCCGGGTACCCAGTGTGCTGAAATCAGAGGATGTTTCTCGTGGTCCGTGCTTGTTACTGTTGGAGAGGAAGGTGCCTGTGTTCCACTGTGGAACGCATCTGTCCCTTCCTGTTCTCGCGTACGTGCAAAAGAAGAATTGTATGCAAGTCGGGAGTCAGCTGTTTTCTTAGCTCCTCCCTAACAATGGAGGGGGCGTGGCTATAATGTGGAGGGGCCTACCGGTGGATAGTCCTGCTGCCCTGCAGGCCAGTCCGGGCCTGGATAGAGGCTGATATCTAAATCACTGCATATGGGGATGCTCTTTGATCAGGAAATTTTGGATACAGGTTAAAAGGTATGCTGCAGAACATTTGGTATACTTTGTACCTTTTCAACCTGAATGGGCAGCAGTGGGAGTCTTCCTGCTGGTACAAAGAATAACGAGGTGATGGAAGGCTTCTATTGGCCATAAATGCTACAGCCCCTAAGACAATCCTTCAATCATGGGTTCACCCTGCATACCCATCTTTATCCTTATATTAAGATATATTGTTCTACTTATTCCCAATTGTAAAGTGATACGGAATATGCTGGCACTAGATAAATAAATGTTGATTTTTGATTGTTCCGGATGGACTGGCTGAAGACCACATTAGACTAAGAAAAAAAAACCAAGAAAATTCAAATAGATGTAGTAGCAGACCCTTACATTGCAAATGTTTATATATAATATATATTCTGACGGGGCCTAAACTAAATAAATTATATTATAAAGCAAAATACCAGCATTACAGAGTAACGCGGTTGCTTACAGTGTGCATCAGTCCGCAATAGATAAAAGTATAGACTATTCACCAGTAATAATCATCAGGCAACATTAATTTAGCCAAACCTAATTTCATATAGTATAACATAGTCTTTAATAAAAGTTAATTGAAGTCCCTGCTTACAACAATGTAATAAATTGTTCCATCGATGATCACTGGTCCCAAGTAAAAAATGTTCCCCCACAGTCCTTATTAGACAGCATTTAAAATGGTGCGGGTTTTGTTTATTAAGTAATGATAAAATCTGTTATGGGTTATTTGTCACATGAGATTAGATTTTCAAATTCTAGAACTTGATGATTGTTAATTATGTCCTGATATGTCAAAACACAGATTTGAAAGAGGACATAATTTCTTCTTCACGTGACTGTAATATAGTTGTTTCTTACTCCAGAGAATGTGATTTATCCTTTGATTCTACCAACAAATGATATTTTCTCCCATATATTTGCTATTTCTTACTGTGTTAACATTAAATTGCACAGGCTTAGCTATTTGATTTTGATACGTCCAAATCCTTAAGGCAATTTCCACAAACAGACAAACAATTTCACAGAGAGGCAAAGTGATAGATGTGTGAATTCTTCTCATTCCTCTCTCCAGTTAGATATTTAAACTGAGTTTTAGCCAATCCTTTCACTAAAAGGTCCATCATGCAATGCAGTACATGGCTTTCAGCTGCAGTCAAATGTCTAAATATAAAATGTCTAAGGGGTGTATTTGCTAAACTGCGGGTTTGAAAAAGTGGGGATGTTGCCTATAGCAACCAATCAGATTTTGCTTAACATTTATTAAGCACATTCTACAAAATGACAGCTAGAATCTGATTGGCTGCTACAGGCAACATCTCCACTTTTTCACACCCACAGTTTAGTAAATATACCCCCAAATGTCAAAGGGATATTACATTTTCATAGACATTGTCATACTTCTGGCTGGCAGACTTTAGCCCGGGGTGCAAGCACACAACACTGGCCCATAAGTAGCGGCCCATCCTTAAAGGGTGGTTTTCGGTACAATATATATTAATCAATATAAAAAAGAGGCTATTTTAGTGTTGCTTAACTCAGCGATACTTTATGATTTTAAATAATAAATCTTAAATAATGAAAATAAACAATGCAACAAAAAACAAACCTCACTTTGTATTGCATTTTATTTTATACGTTCTTTCCTCCTACAACAGACGTGTCAAACTCGCAGCCCAAACCCATATTTTTGGTGGCCTCGCATTACTATGGGGCAACAAGTGGAATGCTGCCTGTGTTTTATTTTATTCAGTTAAATGACTTAAAAATTTACTGAATATAACAGAACAGTTTGTGTGTGAGTTTAGTCAACCTTCCCCATCAGTGTCATGTGACACGTTCGCACCGATTCTGTTCGTCCCCCTCCACCCATGCTATATGTTGGCGCACGCAGTCAGCACAGTACGCTTTTGAAATTCAAGCGAACTGCTTGGTACTTGTTAATCTGTGACTTTTTGTGCTCTTATTCGTTTGGTAAGTTCGTGTCCAAGTACATTTATATGACATTTGATCGATTGTTTATCAAATGTATTCCCCTTTGTGCTGATGATGGTTATTTATTTCCTTTTAGTTTTCTTGTGACCCAGACAATCTTAGGGGTATATTTACTAAGCTGCGGGTTTGAAAAAGTGGGGATGTTGCCAATAGCAACCAATCAGATTCTAGCTTTCATTTATTTAGTACCTTCTACAAAATGATAGCTTGAATCTGATTGGTTGCTATAGGCAACATCCCCACTTTTTCAAACCCGCAGCTTAGTAAATCTAGCACTTAGACTTTGATTTTATTTGGCCCAATTGGGGTTTTGAGTTTGACATGCCTGGGCTACTGCAGCTTTTTCTTACATACTTGACTGATTATAATGGGTATATATCATATTATAGCCAAAGACTTTATAATATTGTTCTATTACAGAAATGAACACAGGGGTGATTTATCAAAGTGCAAAAAACCCTTTTACTTTAAAAAAAAAAAGTGATGTTTTTGACAGCTTGATTTTGCTTCGCCCTATAAACAATCGCCAGCGATATAAATCTACTTATCATGTATTGTTTATAAACTTTACAAACAAAGTTTACAAAGTTTACAAATAAATAGTAATAAGTCACTCAACCCGTCCCTCACGGCTCTGGCGAATCACCCTTCGTGCTACTAGGTTTTGTTTTGTTTTTTTCTTAACGCTCCGATTACTTCAGGACAGAAGAAAAGAAGATCCCAAATGATTTAGGAATGTAATAAAGGTGGTAGGATGAAATTGAGGAGTGTTTATTTCTAAAAAAAAAAATATTTCTACTGTGTTTGTGTTTATTAACTATTTGTTTACAATGTGGAATTACTTTTTTCAATAAGTGGAACTAAAGCTTACATCTGGGCGTCCGGTTTCACTGCGCATATGCATAACTAAGGAAACTGGCCCGGTAATACATTATGTTAACTCTTAGCGCTCCAAGCTCATTTCCCAATTTTTTGTGCCACCATTACGACATTGTTATCCCCACGATAAGCAGTAATGAAATATCCCATTTATGGCCAGGATCAGGAACATATAGATAAATACTCCCTTTAGCTACTTAAATTGCTCTCCATAGATCTGGAGTATTTAAAATAACTTATTTTTTAATTGAAGGTAGCCTTATAAATTACAATATGTAATAACTTTCTACGAACAAGTTATATCCGCAGCTAGTCTAATGCTATCCATATTACTTTACTTTAGCTGAGCAACATTATCATCAGTAATATATCACACAATACTTTTTAGAAATAAAAGAAAGAAAAGGATAATTAATCAAAACTAAGGGATATTTATAATGTCTGTTGCAATACATAGTCTTATCTAAGCAGTCTCTTTTGACCTCCTAAGCTTGCGTTTAATAAAGAAATATGGCCATGTGACAATGAACTTTCCTTTGAAATATGATGATGTCCTTTTAGTATTACATATTGCCTTAAATAATGTTATTCTAGGTTAGGTGGCCCTGTGTAAACTGACTGATGGTGAAAAGTGTTATTTCCTTATTTCAGAAACTGAGGCAAGAGAATAGGGGGTGCGTGACAAAGAAAAAGAACACACAAGGACAACAACAGACACGGGTCAAGTAATTGTAAGCGATTAGGCAGGGGGCATACAACCGTTATGGGGGCAGAGAATAAAGACAGCCAAGGGCACAGCCAGTAATATAAGTGGGACATACAGTACATGTAAAATGGAATCAATGAAGAAGGTATTTGAACCATGGCGTATACTGTGAAGTACTATATACTGAGGACATGGGAGTCATACTGTGTTAGGGAGCTGACATCATAACTCATTCACACAGGCCCGGCGCTCCCATTAGGCAAGGTTAGGCAGTTGCCTAGGGCGCCGGGCTCTGGTGGGCGCCACAGAATTAAAATTACTTTAAAACTCAGCGACCATACATTCCACGGCCGCTGCACAGCTTCCGATAGATCCACGGGGAGGGCTGCCGCGCTCCCCTCCCCTCACTGACTGTCGGGCGTGACATCATCATCACAGCCCGACAGTTTCAGTGAGGGACGGGACCCGGCAGAGAGGAGCAGCTTTATGGAGCCAACTTAAGGTAAGGAAAGACAAGGGGAGGGGGGGCGCGGATTTTGAAAGTGTTCCTGGGGGGGGGGGATTTTGAAAGTGCGCCTAGGGCGCCAAGGACCCTAGCACCGGCCCTGCATTCACACAAATGCATAATTCATGTAGTTTCATCACAGCATGAAAAATGCATCCAAAAAAGAAGGTGCAGTTTTAGTGTGATTTTTATGTTGTTTTTATGTTTTAATTTCCATGCCATTCCATTCACTGAACAGGAATGGATTAAAAATGCAACGTACTACATTGGAAATAGGGCAACCAAAGCTGGATTAAGGGGGAGCCCCTGGGGGCACATTCCCCTGACCCCCCTCTTCACAGGGCCCCTCGAATCCTGTTCTTTATGGTTCTTAGTAGCTGGCCTCTACTCCAGGACCAGCCACTTTCATGTACCCGCAGATTGTACTATATGCTCCTCCCTTCCTTCCCCTAAGTGTGTCCATCTCCTCCCTCCCTCCGTTCCCCTCCACTCTGTGTGTGTACACTTGTTACTGATGATGGCACACGCACCACATGACATTTGTCATCCCATATGTCAAGGCAAACAGAAGAGTCTATCTCTCTAACACAGTGCGGCTAGAAGAAGGTAATTGTGAGGTGAGGGGACTCTTAATGTAATGAGGGTGGTAAGTGGGCTATTCCTTTTATGGTGGAGTGTGGGTGGTGGCCAATTAATGGTAGGTAGTATCTAGTTTAATGCACGGGTGGTTTGGGGGCTATTCATTAAATGTGGGGATGAGTTTGGGGAGAAGGAAGGCCATTTATTAAATGTGAATATGAACTATTTAATGTTGGGAATGGTTGTGGGAAATAGGTCTAGTGTGAATACTCTTAATTTTATTTAATGTAATAGTTGGGGCTGGATTGCTGGGAGGGAGGCTTAATTATTAAACCGGAATTCTATTGATTTAAAGCCAGGACTGGTTGGGGTTTTCTAAATGTTATGTATTTTTTACCAAATAGGGTCCCCAACATTCCAGGATTCAGACAAGCAGCAGCTGATCTAAAGACAGCAGAAGCCGCAGGTAGTGAAAGTGACAAGACAGGTAGGAGAGAGCAGGACAGTCTGCCAACTGTCCTGAATCTGGTGGGGCAGTCCTGTATTTGGGTGACTGTTCTGCTTAGTCAGGATTTGATCCGACATCAAGGACAGTTGGGAGGTATGTCCTGCTTCACACTGTACTGCTCGTGAAGGGTGAGCTTTGCACACCTAACAGTAGTACCCATATTACACCATAGAGACCCCTCCTTTGTAAGTGCCCCAGGTCCCACAGAGCCTTAATCCAGCTAAGAGGGCAACCCAATATATTGTCAACAGAGACAATGAAGTCGATTTATTCTATTGTTTTATGCACCCAAAGTACCAGACAGCTGAATAAGAACTACAACGCTTTGAATTCAGACTTTTGAGTAGACCAAGGGCTGCATTCTGGACCACTTAGCTGTGCTTGACCCACATGTTGCCAGTCCCCAAATGAACCTTGCCATTCCATGTCTGGTCAGCCAAGCCCTTAGCCTTTCTGTATGATTATGCTATATTGTGGCTGGAAGGCCTCTCTGCAGATATTCAGTTTCTTAACCAAATCTCCTATATAACCTTCCTGACATATTTGTGTGTCAGGAAGGTTATATAGAAGATTATAGTGACTGTGTCACTATGATCTGCTGAGCTTGTCTTTGTCACTTTATGAGAGCATACTGACTTTGGGGTAAATGTATCAAGCCGAGAGTTTTCCGGTGGGTTTGAAAAACCAATCAGATCCTAGCTATCATTAATTTAGTACATTCTGTAAAATGACAGCTAGAATCTGATTGGTTGCTATAAGCAACATCTTCACTTTTGAAATCCGCCGAAAAACTCTCAGCTTGATACATTTACCCACTTGTGTGCTTAATTTTGGTGGATACTGATCTTGAAGTTTGAACTTGTCATTGAATCCCAATCTTTCCCTGTAAATGTTAAACACATAATTCTACTTCAGGAACCCACTAGTCTCCGGTAGGCCCTGTTCTGTACACCATCACAGCCTAGCTAACCAACCTATTGGCCGAAAAACGGCAAGCACAACAATATTACATTACCATAAGCCATAGATAAGGTATAACTTACACTATTCTCATTATCGGATATCATTTACATTGATTATAATGACATATAAATATAAAAAGACAGAATTTTCAGAGGATTATTCAATATATTACAAATATATTTAAATAATTATTTCACTTTGAATTTGATGATTTGAATGTTTTAGGGTTCTTTTTGCTTTCCTTAAAGACATTTTGTAACAGTCTCTGGCGCCATCTACTGTTTTTTTGTCACATTTTGTTTTTTAAATATTTTGTACCGTATTTTATATATGTCTGTTAATATTATTATTATTATTATTATTATTATTATTATCAGATTTTAACTAGGTCTTACATTAAATTCCACTATTATTCTGTTTATAAAACAAACAAATCATACATAGAAACAGAACAAAAGCATACAAGGTTAATGGAAAATATGCAGACATGAGACAGAGTGTAGAGAGGGCATTGTTGATGAGAGCTTACAATCAAGAGGTAGTATTGAAAAACACCATAGAATTGGTCAAAAGAACTGATTAGAACTGCTTTATTTAAATTAATAGCACACGTCTCAATGTATTGACACCACTGTGATATGACATATCTTCAGGAGCGTGTAGGGGCCATGTAGATGAAATATATTTTGTGTCAATATATTTAGGTGCGAGGATGAGCCTTATTGTATCTCTCACCTATACATGCTGGTTTACATTTCTGGTGAATGTATTATATTGTGGCTAGAAGGATGCAATCTACACATCTTGTGGCACAGTGTTTGGAGACTTCAGGCACAGAGTTGATCAATGTTACAAACAAACGAGTTAAAAGAATATCCTTTGTGTCAAAGGAACCCTTAAGAATTTGTCCAAAGGGTGACATATATTTATATCACCCTTTATGTCACGTACTTACGCGCACCCTCAGAAGTGAAAATGAAGCAAAACATCATTGTTGCATCGTCGGATCTCGCAAATTTTGTATTCTATAAGTACCTCCCTCCATGGCGATCCAGTGCCCTTTCACAGAGAGACACAAGAGTAGTACGGTTCTTGGCAGTCTGTCGTGCAATTGGGCAGCATCATATCAAAAACATAAAGTGGAGGGGGTTGCAGTTTTCTTAAAAGTCTCCAGTGACATTCTACTAAGTTATAGCTCACACAGGAACAGGAGAGGTCCATTGCTAATTGTCATTGCTGAAATCGAAATAATAGGACTGTCAGTGTTCTTCAAAATATGCAGTCATATTGTGCTGTTATTATAGCTCACACAGAAACAGGAGAGCTTCATTACTCTATTGCTAATTGTCATTGCTTAAATAGAAATAATAGGGCTGTCAGTGTTCTTTAAAATCTGCAGTCACATTGTACTGTGCCATAGCTCACCCACAAACAGGAGAATGGCAGTGTTCAGTGCTGAAACAGAAATTCAAATATTAGGGCTGGCAGTGTTTTTAAAAGTCTCCAGTGACATTCTACTGTGCCATAGCTGCATACAGAAATAGGAGGGGTGGCAGTGTCCTTGTCACTCTCCAGTCTCCAGTGACATTGTTCCTGAAGACTGGAGAGTGACAAGAACATTGTCAGTATTCAGTTTCAGTCATGATAATACTAATCCCTCTACGTCATGTGCTAAAGCCTATGTTCAAGTACAGTGGTTTTAAGTCAGGGAAACAAAAATGTTAAAAAAAAGCTAGTACCTTTTTAAAGAAAAAACCACCTCTCTAATAAAGGAGAAAGTTTACTGTAGAAAAACATAAAATTGCCAACATGCCATTCTACCCAAAATATTAACAAGCATACCAGCATCAGCTAGCTCCCTTCTCTCAGCTAGATCCCTCCATCTGCAATCTACACTGTCATCATCCTCACACAATACTAATTCATCCTCGCTGGAATCCATCATTACAGAAGTCTCTCGGTACCACCAAGTTGATTGTGTGAGCAAAACAGGGAATGTGATGGAATTCTCCCCGCAGTAATGCTCTCACAAAATTGGTGGTGTTATCACAAATGACATATCCTCAGGAGAGTCCAAGCAGGATAAGCCATGGTGCAATGACATCCCTTAGTTTTTCAAACATGTTGTAAGCTGTATGCCTCTTAGTGTAGCCAGTGATACACAAATGTAGGAAAATAATATTGTGAACTGTGAGATGATCAAAATTGACTGGAAATTAGTGTTGAGGTTAATAATAATGTAGGAACAAAAAAAGAGCAAAATTATGTGTTTTAGCATATATTAGCTATTTTTCTAAAAAAAATAAAAATAAAGATCCAAAACCAAAACACACAAGGGCGGTTTTGCCAAAACCAAAACAGGAACTTAATCCAGATCCAAAAACAAACAAGCTGCTTTGTCCATTTTGTATCCCTGATGACTAACAGCAAAATATGGACCAATGCTAGTCAGCCCTGGTGAAAGACTTGGTCAAACCATGGATTTCCTGAAATCCCCCTAAGCTTTCTGCTAATTCCAACTGTGCAAAATACTGGTCCCAACTTGAAGAAGTGGTAGAGCAGTAGAAGGGATAGGCCTCTTGCAGAGAAGTAAGAGGTCCTAGGTATAAGTAAGATTAGACCCTATTGTGTCACTTAGCTTAAGTGATACAGGTAGAGCCTATATGCCTTAAAGGGTATGTGTCTTTTGTTTACGATAGGCTAGGTAACTATAGGGGTCATATTTCTATAGTTAGATCCACTTTGTAGAATTATCCAATTTTGTGTAGGCTTCAGTGTTATTATTTATGCCATTGGTACTTTAGAGCCAGAGCTTAGATTATTGTCCTAACTAGTAATAACTGAAGACCTAGCCATGGTTATTGAATTAGGGGCCTAGTAACCAGCCCATTAATAGTTAATAGACCAGTTTAAGAAAGCACCAATTAGTGCTAATGAGTAAGGAGTAGGTCCCTGTCATCTATAGCTGTGTACCAGGAAAAGGTATTAGAGAGCACAGTACAGGTATTAGGAGAAACGTGGGACCTGCTGTACACTGTCGACTGTGATGGTTCCTGTAGATTAATGTTCCACCTGCAGTTTCTGCGAATCTGAGGGACAATGTTTTTGCAACTCATTATGAGTAAGCACCTGTGTCATCTTACAGAATAATCAAGTTTATCAGTCTATTTACTTATGAAGACTTGTGGAGCAATCTACTATGTGATTACTGGTAGGGGACATTGAGACCAAGTAAAGAGTGGAACAGCCAACTAAGTACAATACACAGTAACTGTACTGCCAAGGACGCTCATTGCATGGCCCTGCAAATCCCTGCCCTTCTCTCAGTGTTGACTGTCATCTGTAAAAATAAGGATACCCTGAAGACAATTCCTATACCCCACTCTCTTTGCCAGACATTTCAGGTGAGTGGTCTCTGTCTTTGTATTTGTTTGTCCGTGTGTGTTTTGTGCTTCTCCTATGCATAGTATTTCTGGTTATAGGTAGAAGCATTGAATACGGCAAGATTTTGAGAAATCCTTGCAAGGACAATTGGTACAAGACTTAAAGGATAATAGATACACCTTCGCATGGAGCCCTTGTCAGAAGTGTAGAACTATCTACTGATATTGACACAGCCTTATCTGGAAGCGCAGAGTTTAACGCGCCTCTGGTCTTCACCAGGTACCCCCGCAAGGGAGTTTGGGTTTAGCTGCGAGGGACGCGCAGGTCGCGGTTCTCCAGGAGGGCAATCAGCGAGGTACATGGAGGTAAACAGATAGTCAGGGATGCCAAGGTCAAGCTGAGCGATCAGCGAGGTACTCGAAGGGTATCCAAAAGAGTAGTCAGACAAGCAGGGGTCAAATACCAAGAAGGACTTGCAGAGCCAAAAGGAGAATCCAGAGGCAGTGTCAGGACAAGTAGAGTCAGGAGTCGGGGAGTCAGACCAAAAAACAGGGAGATAACATACAAGTGTATGGAGATAGTTTTTCCTAATACTCTGGCACTCTAATGGTGCCAGAGTTATCCTTAAATAGGGAACTGGTAATGCTAATTACTGGTGGTGGTGACATAAGCAACCGCCGCCGGGTCTATGAATAGCATACCGTTGCCTAGCATGTGCGGAGAAGGGCGCCGGGCAGTCAAAATAGATTCGTCTGATTGTATGTCACTCAGTACGTAAAGAAAATAAGTGTATCAGATTGGGTACTAAATGCCAATACTGGAAATGTCAGCAGTTAACCTGTTGACATGAAAATGTCGACAGAATAAATGACGGCACTTCCATTCTGGGGACAGCTTAAAAATGTCGACAGTGTGATTGTCTACATTTACAATGTCGACAATCCCAATGTTGGCGGCAATATATGAATGGATGAATGGAACCAGGAAGAAACTGGATCAATAGTACACTGGAACAGAACCAAACTAGACTCTGGCACACGAAAGTTGCATCTCTCTGCTAGGCAACAACCATGCACTGCCAGTAACGAAAAAAGGCGTCCGTCCCTGTGGCAGAAGACAGATGCGGTAAGCAGGAACGTGCCAGACAAAGGGTGTACTCTAACCTAAGCCTCTTTCTAGATTCAAAAACCTCCATGCAAAATACAAATGTCACTATACAAATCACCTAAAAATACACTACCCCTTAACGACCAACCACTACAGCTTTAAGGGTGTACCTCTTGACCTCTTAATCTTTTCCGGAAGTTTTGGGAAGGGGAGCTACCCACCCAGGATGCCTCGGTGATGGAGTAGGTTATTAAGCTCAGAGATAGGTTACAAAATCTCATGGGCTTGTGCAAGCTAACCTAGCAGAAGCACAGGCCATGCAGAAGACTTGGTATGATCAGAGCGTACACGCCAGAGTATTTGAGGTAGGACAGAAGGTCCTTGTTCTGATGCCCGTGTCAGAACAAGCTCCAGGCTGCCTGCTCTGGACTGTACACAGTCTCAAAATGCCTAATTGACATCACCTATATGGTGTCATTTGATAGCTATGGTAGATGGCCGTGGACCTATCACATAAACATGTTAAAGGCATATCACGAGTGTCTGGAGTCTTTAGCAGTGGTTTGCTACTTACCGACTTAGGAACCAGGAAGTGATCCACTACCTGACCTCCTCGAGGATGCCAGAGGTAAAGGTGATGTAGAGAAAGTGAGCTGGGATGTGCAGTTGAGTGCCAGCAAGAGGGAGCAGCTTGAGGCAATTTTGCGGCTCAGTTTAGTAGGAAGCCCAGGCAGACTTCTTTGAGGATGCACCATGTGGAAACATATAAGCATAGTCCAATTAGGCAACCCGCTTACTGAGTCTCACAGAAAGACAAAGAGTCTATATACATGGAGGTGCAGGAGATGCTTGAGCTAGGTGTTATCCAGCCATTGTGCAGTCCCTGGGCAGCCTCCAATGCATTGGTTCCCAAAGAGGACAAAACAATGTGGTCTTTTTGAGCAAAAAACTGCTAACCTGGGAGTATGTCACACGAAGGAATATTTAGCCATTGTTTGGGAAGTGAAAAAACTTCAACCTTATTTGTCTATACGACATTTCACAGTGGTGACTGACCACAAACCTTTAAAGTGGCTACAACACACCTCAGGGGAGAATGGCAGACTGTTGTGGTGGAGCTTTGGTTTTTTAAACTTATAACTTTCATATTGTTTACATGCAAGGAAAGGCCCACAGCAATGCAGATGGACTGTCTAGACAGGAAGAGCCGGATCCCCCGGGTCACCTCCAGTAACCCTAATAGACTGTGGGACCAGGAGAAAAAACGTGGGGATATGGCATGCTGGTGGCCCGTATGGACAAGGAGGGTAGGAGTGTTGTTGGATCACATAGAAATTTATTTCTATTAGCAGTGCAGTTGTATATCATTACAAATGTACTGATTTTTTATATTGTGTTGTATTTTTATATTGAAAATGTAGTGATATTCCATGTTGAAAGAAATTTGTTTTATGGAACTTTTCTAAAGGAAATCCCCCATGCTAATTAGGCATTTTTCATTGTGAGTGAACAATTTAGTTTGAATGCACAGCAGGAGGTAGAAACCTTTATCCTGTCTTGTTAAAAAGATAGACTAACTACATGAATAATGCAACCAGCAAATAGTTTAGGAAATAACAGATTGATGTAAAGTTTGTTCAAGTTTAAAATTGCGCTATCTATAAGTCTAGCGAATATTACATCCTGATGCTAAATATCTGATGTACTATATCAGACTTGTGGTGCCAGGTAGGAAGGGGACTGGATTACCTCCTGCCAGGTTATGTCCAAAACTGTATAAAAAGAGCTATGTTTGACCATGTAATATTATTCCATCTTAACTTCTGGACTCCCTGCATCACTAGTACCACTAAACTAGCATGGAAATGTTCTTGTCAGGACTATTGAGCAATAATACACCACACTTGAGGATTCCTTCTGAGTCTATTACCAGCTGTATCTTGTGACCAACAGATAAAAGCTTACTCTAATCCGTTCCCTGTCCTGTGTTGAACCCAGCGTCTGTGTCATTGCACTGCCTGCTACCCAGCAGTCCTGATCCATAGTAAGTGGTCAGGAGCTATCAGCCAGCCCACAGCAAAGAGACACTTCAGCAGCTATGCCAGCTACCCACAAGTAAGTGGTTCTAGGTGCAGTCGAAAAGGCCTAGTGACAGTAGCCAAATTCTCCTACAACTATTGCACCAAGTAAGACCATCTAGTCACAGTTTATAACCTCTCATCTTACTGCAGATGAAGCTAAAAAATGCATAAACTGAAGCTGGTAGTCAGATAAATATTCTTCTTATAATATATAATGCTAAAAGTTTTTACTTGTTATATTAATGAAAATATGCTCTCACTTTGTAAGTGGATGAATAATAACTCAGCAATTGCATACTTGTACAGTGCCAGGAGAGAAATAAGTACAGAGTCCAGTACTCTAGGTGAGTTTAAATGATGTAGATGAGTCACCCACTGATGAACTGGCAGAAATGCAGGTAATGTAGTCTACTCTAATTCTTTAGGAGGATGAATAATAATAAAACAGTTGTATATAAGCACTGATTTGCCAGAAAAGAAATAGCCACAGAGTCCAGTACTCCTGCCCAGTGAGTTTAATACAAATGATATATTTTACATCCTTATTGCATTGCTCCAGTATATTTGTTCAGATCCCCATGTAGACAGCCTAGATTCAGAAGGACACTGTCTTCTATGCTGACAAGATGGCGATTGTAGTGCTTTTGCATGCTATATCTCAGGCCTCTGACAGGTGTCTTGTTACGGGTCCAAGAGGTCCCCTCCAAGCTCCCCTTACACAAGCGTCAATTCGGATGGACACAGGGATGGTCTACGAACTCCTCCGCCTCTATGAAGAAGGCATCCGGTACTCCTAGCTGAGAGAAGGGCTGAAGATCCGGGACCTTGAGGTCAGATGAAACAGAAGGTATGCAGCATGTAGGGTCCCACACCAGGGTTTGGCAATCTGGGGTCGAAGTAGAGCTCAAAAGCAGGATTTTTGCAGGATAGACAGCAGGGGAGAAAAAAAATCTGCATCCTGCTCCATGGGGGAGTATCCTGCTCCATGTACTTGCAGGATACTCCCCCTGGTGTTAAAGAACTTTTACTACAATTATGTCACTTTCACAGTACTAATCATATTACCATGTTTATTTCTTTTTGTCTATGACCCTTTACTACTGGTGAATAAAACACATTTTCAAACATCGGGATATTTAGCAATGCAAAAGATGTACATTGTATAAACATCATTACTTAATAGTTCTAATAAGATGGTTACATCTTGTTTGCTTAATATTTTAACCTTTCCCATTTACTATGTTTTTCAGAGATGTATGACTCTCATTATGTCATGTTACAGCAGTTTTGATGGCATTTATCAGATCCTGTGTCACATTGCATAATATTGGGGATTTCCCATATACCACTCCGGTACTGACTACTCATTAGGCTTTACATCTGCATATACCTCAGATATTGTTTTGGCTTTAATGGATAAATCAATTATCATTTATTGAAAGAAAAACAAATCTTGCTCTAAGCACTTGAGTCTTTCCCCTCTGCTTCCACAAGTTGTTACATCGACTACTAACAAAACTCTGATCTCTACACACTTGCCAGAGACGGATTATCCATTAAGAAACTTAGGTTCCTGCCTAGGGCCTGTGCTTACTGAGGGGCCAGGGTTACTCTAACCCACTGTTTCCCAACTCCAGTCCTCAGGAACCCCTATGAGTGCAGGTTTTCCAGGTCACACGTGAAATAATTATACCTCCTGTGGATCTTTCAAAATGTGTCAGTTATTAATAAATACACCTGTGCTCCAGCAAAGAGATATGGAAAACATGGACTGTTAGGGGTCCCTGAGGACTGGAGTTGGGAAAGACTGATCTAACCCATTTCAATGTAGTCTTTTATGAGAAATGTTGGAGGAAAGGGCGCCCCAATCCAGTATGTTGCCAGAGCACCATGGGGTCTTAATTAGGCTCTGGTTCTTACCAAAACATTCCATATTGATTATATATTTTAAGAGCAATTAACTGTCCAATATTCTAAACACATCTATTGCATAATTCCTCAATACTTATATTAACCTTATATATGTTGTACACTACTGCCTGAAAAGTGCACTGTTCTACACATACTAACATCTCCCAGCACACTGCTATAGCCAGCAAAAGACCTGCCATTTCTACCGTAGATAAAAATGCAAAAGTCTTAGGTGCACACATTTGCAAATGTATGTTAAAGCCTCCCGCCTCTCCACAGCGCTTTTGCTAATAGGGTGGTCCAACTAAGACTTTTGCATTTTTATCTACAGTAGAAATGACAGGTCTTCTGCTGGCTATAGCAGTGTGCTGGGGGGAATATTTTTAGGATAAGCCCACTCTTTCAAGCATCTGCTATGAGCCTATAAATGGATTGAGCAACTTCTACTTCTGTATTTGTCTGAGAGACATGTTGGTGTCAGTAGCTGAGGGAGAGTACTGCGCTGAATTGCTATTTGGAGGCTTCTGGGGTACCTCTTTGGTAAGATAGCTCTCAATTTAAAAACACATATGTATGGCCCAACTATATGGGACTCTCACTGTTTAGGACCACCCTATTAGCAAAAGTGCCGTGGAGTGGCGAATGGCTTTAACATACATTTGCAAATGTGTGCAACAAAGACTTTTGCATTTTTATCTACAGTAGAAATGGCAGGTCTTTTGCTGGCCATAGCAGTGTGCTGGGGGAATTTTTTGTGTCTGTTCCTTTTAGGATAATCCCACCCTTTCAAGCACCTGCTATGAGCCTATAAATTGATTGAGCAACTTCCACTTTTGTACATACTAACATCTGCAGCTTCTTGAATGGTATAAAATTCAAACTCACCTGTCCTGATATAGATCTCATTTGTAAGGCATACTTGCCAACTCTCCCGGAATGTCCGGGAGACTCCCGCATTTTGCGAGAGTCTCCCGAACTCCCGGGCGAGTGTGGCAATCTCCCGAATTCTGCCCACTTCACTAGGAAGTGCCCACTTCCTAGTGAAGTGGGCAGAATTAGATCCCAAACGCTGCGATTCCCGATGAATCGCGGCGTTTAGCCCTGCCCCCCGCTGTCAAATGACGCAATTTGCTAACCTATGTTATCTGTACCTAATCAGGTTTACAGTTATAGCACCAAATCTACCAATAAATCCCATTACAATGATTGATTAAAATAGCTAGTCTACGCTATCAGAATATGTTCCCTGCTAATAACTGTAACTCTTCCAGACTGATGGTGAAAATGTGTTACATGTACCAACATCTTCCTAGTACAGAGTATAACAATAGCATATCAGTACTGTGGCTGGATCACTTATAAATAAGTTATTGTATAAATATATTTAAATTATTAGCGCAGTGTGCTAATTTATATAATTGCAAATGTACTGATATTTTTTATATATTGTGTATATTACGGTATAGGAAATGTATTGATTTCTAATGTATTATGCCAGGCATTTGTTTGAGGAAATCTGGTGTGTAGCTTCGAGAGGAAATCCTCATTTAGGCTAATTAGACCTTTTTCATGTGAAGTGACAAAAACTTACTTTAGCCTAAATGCACCGCAGGAGGTTGTTATCTTCCTTTCATGTGTAGTTTTCATCCTGTATCTTAGAACCTGTCTGAATAATGCAACCAACAAGCTTTAGGATATATCAGATTGGTGCCAATTTTGTGAACTTTGCATTGCAATTAAATCCAAGTTTGGAAAACATATTGCATCCTGATACTAAAATATCTGATTTAATATCTCAGTCTTTGTGGAGCATTCTAGGATCAGGGGGCGGTGTTTTCCCCCTGCTACCATGTGTGTCAGAAAATGTGTATAAAAGGAGCCCTGTTTGACCATGTAATGTATCATTTTCCATCTGACTTCTGGATGATCACCAGTACCACAAACTTGTGTGTAAAGGTCCTTGTCAGGACTCTGTGCAATAAACCATCACTGCATGAAGATTCTGCATACGACTATTACCTGCTGTATCTTGTGATCAAAAATTAGGAGCTTACACTCTAATCCGTTCCCCGGCTGCTCTGCGTTGAGCCCAGCATCTCTGTGTCAAGGCTCTGCCCACTACCCAGCAGCCCTGATACATAGTAAGCGATCAGGAGGTACCAGCCAGCCCACAGCAGGGTTAGTCTGTAATCCCATTAAGTCAGGTCTGACAGGAGGTAATCCCCAGAGGCATTACAGCAGCTATACCAGCTACCTCAGAAGTACGCGGTTCTGGACACCGCAAAGGAGACCGGTGGTGACAGACAAATACTCCTACAACTAGTGCGCAGTTGGCATTCGCAGTTGGCGAGTGTCTGGTGGCAAGGTGACACCGGTAGGAGTGGCCAGTAATGGTCGGTTACTGACGGTGAGAAGGAAACCAAGGTAACCTGTGCAGGAAGGACACCTCCATTCCACCTTCCCACCAACAGACCAGGTGGTGATGTAAGCCCACCCGGCCACAAGTACTCTTTCTCTAGTGCCCAGGTTTACATATTCTTATCACACACAACGTCACAATCACTTAAAAATAGCAATTAAAGCAGTTGGGACATGGCTCAACACTGTAATATGAAAATATGATATTTTAATAATGTAACATAAGTAATACAAATAACTCAGCACATTATGTGATCAGTATACTGTACCATACCTCCAGAAATAGGAGCCTATTAAATATATTATATGATACACTCACTACTTCTATACTCTTCATAGGATACCTCGTTGTTTACTCACATTCTTTCCATACTTTTCCTTGCGCCATTTATATTATGCCCACTAGAGGCCTTTACAACCTAAATAACAGCAATCTTTCCATAATAACCAAAGTCACTATATCAAGACAGAATATTCTATGGATGACACATAATCACAATACAAAAATATATGTACAAAATAAAATACTATATTTTACTCACACACTAATGTAACAATATATATCCTCAATAATAAAATCTTACACATAATATAAAACAATTCAACGTAGGTCTGATTTTTGCATCTGTTTTATACACCAATCAGCCACAACGTCGGTGTGGCTGGTCGGTGTATAAAACAGATCGGTGTATCAAAGTTAATAACATTGATTATCTCATTATGATGGCACCTGTTAATGGGTGGGATTTATTAGGCAGCAAGTGAAGAGTCAGTTCTTGAAGTTAATGTGTTGGAAGCAGGAAAATCAGGCAGGTGTAAGGATCTGAGCGATTTGACAAGGGCCAAATTGTGATGGCTAGACAACTGGGTCATAACATCTCAAAAATGGCAGGTCTTGTGAGGTGTATGTAGTGGTTAGTACCTAGCAAATGTGGTCCAAGGAAGGACAACTGATAAATCGGCGACAAGGCTCGTTGATGTGCGTGAAATCAGCCTCACTATATCTTAGCATTCACTCTAGGTGGACAGTTGTCTGTTTTCTGCACTAATGTGAAGAGCCATTCCCCTGCGTGAAAAGGGCAAAGGAAAGAAGAGAGAAGAGAAGAAAAAGAAGCCCAGAAGTCTTACCTGATCCGGGATCCATCACTGGTAAGTTCTTTTGCGCTTCCCTGGTGCTAGCAACCGTGAATCAGCAATGAGGAGAAGGACGTTGCAGGAGACCTTCAATCAAGACAATCATTGATGGAAACAAGTCACTGCGGAAGTCGTCAAGGCTAAGAACACCCCTGCCATGAAGAAAAGAAGAGTCAGAGGCTGCGTATTAAGGACGGCAGCAGGTTGGAAAACAGCTGCGAGTATGCCGGGACCATCCTTGGAGACGGCTGGAACCAGGTAAGACCCTTGTGGAACACCTCTCCCATGCCTGTGCCTGCACTCTCCAAACTTTCTTTCTCCTTACATTTGGGCACAAGGCCCTTGGCTACCTCCAGGCACTAGGACTGAGCGGGATCAGTGGGCATAAGGATGACAGCATTAGGTTTTCAAGGAGCAATTAGTCGAGCACTTGGCTTGTGGATGTCATTAAATCAGGCTTTAGGCCTGTGGGGACCATTAATTTAGGCTTTAGGCCTACAGAGGTAATTAATTCAGGCCTTAGGTAAGTAAGACAGGCTTAATCTGTAATCCCAGTAAATCAGGTCTGACAGGAGGTAATCCCCATAGTGAGACTGCTAGGTGGAAGGTAAGTGGCCATTTGTTTGGTGGTCACTTTAAGGTATTGTATTGTACTTTATAGCATGGCAGTCTAGGGTAGTGTGTGCATTTCTCTTACAGTCATTTGATGAGTGGACAATAGTAGATAATGGAGAGCTAATTACCCATCACTATATTGGTCCCTGGTAAAGAAGCAGTAGGTTCCGCGCCCAATCTTCCCCTTAAGCCAAAGTTAAGCCCCTTGCCTATTAGTCCCCTGAGGTGTTCACCGGAGTCAGAGTTGGCAGTGCACCAAAATCCCTTTGTGGATGGCAGTGGTTCCAATTTTGTGTGCCTATTTTTGAATTCCGGTGGGTAATCCGGAAAAAACTATTTGGGCGGTTTGTTTAGTGGGGTGTTGGTGTTCTGTTCCTGACTGGCCCTTGCTGAACTGAAGTGTCAATGGGTCCTAAAGGAGGGTGAACAACACGTAGTCAGTGAAAGGGTAACTTTCACATTAAAGCTCAAGGATTAGGACACACCACCCCCTTCCCTTGCAGAGTTGCGGACAACTATCAAGAGGAGGCGACCAGTCCCCAGTGAGCATTGCCATTCAGTTTCGTCTCTCTTGGTAGGGGCCCTCATCTGTATCATGGTGAGTAGCTTTTTCGGGCGGGATTCTGCCCTGTCCCGTGTGTCCGTAGTCCTTTCATATGGTGGCCTCCATGTCGCTCACACTTTCAAACCTGGACAGACAAGGAGTTGAACTATTTCTTTCCCCCCATTGCACATTTACAGTTCTACCAAATATACCATGACTAGCGTTCACATCTTTTGAAGTACATGCTATTAGGATTTTTAACCCATTCTCTATGCATATTGCTGTGATCTATCGGCCCCCTGGAACACATCAACACTTTCTTGAACATTTCTTAGCATGGTTCCCTCACTTTTTATCTTCAGACATCCCCACCATCATCATGGGTGACTTCATCATCCCTAATGATACTTCACATTCCAATTTTGCTTCCAAACTACTCTCTCTATGCTCATTCGTCTGCCTGTCCCAGTGGTTGACTTCTCTACTCATCAGGATGGCCACTGCCTTGATCTTGTTCTCTTTAGACTATGCTCAGCTGCTCAGCTTCTGATTTCCTTAACACTTCTTTCCCCCTCTCTGGTGGTATCTTTATCAGCTACAAGCTCTCCTCCAGTACTTTAACCACTCTCCGGTCAAACTCCACCAAGCCTTCTCATGCCCACAGAAACCATAACTCTTTTAATTTTCAAAAGTTTTCCACCTCTCTCCAACACCTTCTCTCCCCAATTTCTACATTCTCCTGTCCTGATATGTCGGTACTACATTTTCAGCATACCCTAGCAACAGCCACTTGATCAAGTCGGTGGTAATCAGCATATCGATGCTGACTACACCGACAAGACTTACCAGGACTTCTTGAGTACGGACGGCTGCTTCCCCGACAAGGATCCGTCACGACTCTTCTGTGAAGCGACTTGAATCAACCCTTTGTAAAGTACATTGTACATGGCCCCATAGTTACATTACCCCCTTAAGAGCAGCGTTAACAGCGTCGCCTATGTCAGTGACGTCATCCAGTCCTGCCGGTGTCTTCTTTCTTCGGGATTGCTTCAAGTCGCTTGACAAAAAAGTCGTGATGGATCCTCGCCTCGGGAAGCAACCATCCAGACTCAAGGTGTCGTAGTAAGTTTTGTCAATGCAATCAGCACCGTTATTCTGTACCCCACCCGATCAAGTGGCTCCAGCAACTCTTCATACCCCTTGTCGATTTCCAATCACTCATCTCTGTTCAGGATTTTAACCCTTTTCAACCTTCCCAACCCAAACCCTCAAACGACTATTAATGGCCAAGATCTTGCTTCCAACTTCAAGGACAAGATTGATAAGATCTGACATAGTATCATATTCTTCGACAAACAACCAGCTCATTTCCTTCCCGCCACCCTCGGACACCCTCTCTTCATTTGATCCTACAAATGAAGATCAAGCATCTATTTTCTTCTTCTCTTTCTACTCCACCACCTGTCCTCTTGATACTATACCCTCAGAAATAAGTAGTGCTCATCCCACCCTTAACTAAAATCTGTAATCTCTCCCTCTCTCTACGGTTATCTTTCCATTATTATTCAATTCACGCACTCACAGATTACTCCTATTCTGAAAAAAACTAAATTCTGCCCAAACGCTTTCTCAAATTACCGTCCCATCTCTCAGTTCCCATGCCCCTTCAAGCTTCATGAGAGAATTGCCTACACTTGCCTCATACTCTTTCTTTCCTCACACAATCTATTGGATCCTCTTCAGTAAGGCTTTCATTCACAATATTCCACAGAGACTGTATTGACTAAGGTTGTCAATGATTTGATCACGGTTAAATATAAAGGCCATTACATTCTTCTAATTCTCCTGGATCTCTGTGCTGCATTTGACACTGTTGACCACTCTCTTCTCATACAAACACTACATTCCCTAGGTCTTCAAGACACTGTCCTATCCTGGTTCTTATTCTGCCTATCTAATTGCTCTTTCAGTGTTAGTTTCTCTGGATCCTCTGCTCCGCTTCCTTTATCAGTTGGAGTACCACTAGACTCAGTGCTAAGTCCCATACTCCTTTGGATTTCAGCATCATCACTATGCAGATGTTACACAAGTTTATCTATCCTCCCCTGATCTCTCACCATCTGTGTCTCGCGTTGCTGACTGTCTTTCTGCCATTTCATCCTGGATAGTCTCTCGCCAACTTAAACCCAGTCTTTCAAAGCACTTTTCACCTTTGCAATCTGGCTGGACCAATATATAATATGTAGTACTTAACCTCATGTATCAATGTATCAAGCTCCCATAGTCCCATAGATTGTAAGTTTGTGAGCAGGACCCTATTACCTCTTATAACTCATGGCTCTTTTACATAGCTGTCAAATTAGAAAGGTTAACCTTAAATCAGCATGAAATTTTGTGGTAGACAAAAAAAAATGCACTGTGAACCCATATTTTTGACAACTCGTAAGTTACCCATTTAGTGCCTGATTCATTAAGGAAAGTAAGGGGACAAAGGAGTATATATTCTCCTGGACAAACCATGTTACAATGCCAGGGGTGCAAATTAGTTTATTGTTTTGCACATAAGATAAATAATGGCTGTTTTTCCATAAGCACACAAATCCTTGATAACATTATTTGCACACTGAAGTTTAATGTTGATCTCGGATATACGCTGCCCCAACTATAAATATGCCATGACTTTTTAAATTTACACCCCCCTCCAATGCAACATGGTTTTGCCAAGGGGCAAAGTTACTCCTTTTTTTTCTTTTTTTGCTTTACTATCCTTAATGAATTAGACCCTTTGTGTCATGAAGATTTTGGCTACAACCACTAGATGTCGCTGATGTTCTGGAAATTATTGGAATCACTACTAAAAAAAATTATTGGTTCTTTACAATCAAACAAATTATAAGATCCAGTGCAGCATAGATTTGCTGTTAGGAGATGTCAGACAAATCTAGTGGATATTTTTGACTTGAAAACCAAAAAGTGATAAATAAGGGGATACACCTTAATTAGCGTGATATACATTATATCACACAATAAATTCAGAAACTGAAAATCCTTGTATTTGACTTTGAAACAGGTAAGTGTTACAGGACAGGAAATAGAGGGCTAGTGAATGGGAACATATTTGCACCTGATCAAACTATGTCACCATGAAAGGGGTAGGAATTATTTTTCTTCTTTGCACTCAGGTTAAATAATGCCTGTGCTTACATGTAGCGCATATACAGTATATATCGGGCAGCTCTATTCATGCATCTATTCAGACGTGTTAGGATGAACCCCCTTCCAAATGGACTGAAGTGTGATATCTTCCATTTAATACATCAAAATGTAAAATGATGCATGTAGGGTAAAAAATAATCCAAAGGCAAGATACAAAATAAGTGGTGATGAGGAAAGGGGGCTTGGATAGGAGATAAAGGTCAGCCAGCAGTGTAATGAAGCAGTGTGAAAAGCCTTTAGAATACTTGGTTGTATAGGAAGAGGTTTTATAGCAGGAAGAGAGGTTATATTGCCACTTCATAGGTCACTAGTAAGAGCTCATCTCAGTATTGTGTACAGTCCTGGAGGCGCTACAAGACATTAATAAACTAGGATAAATACAGAGAGGAGCTGGTAAACTGATGCATATGTGCTACATAACAAAACATATCAGGAAATACTTCACAAGTTGAACATGAACAGCATAGAGGAGATAAGGCACAGAGGTCATATGAGAAACATTCAGATATAATACACATATTAGTTCAGGAAGGAAGTGTTTATAAATATAAGAGGTGACATTTTTACAGTCTCACAGAAGTTGTAATAAGGAATCATACAGGGAATGCAATCAAGGACATATGGAACAAACATGTTTAGTTATCTACAGCATTTTCTATAGTGCCTACATATTATGCATACTTGCCAACTCTCCCGGAATGTCCGGGAGACTCCCGCATTTTGTGAGAGTCTCCCGGACTCCCGGGCGAGTGTGGCAATCTCCCGAATTCTGCCCACTTCACTAGGAAGTGCCCCACTTCCTAGTGAAGTGGGCAGAATTAGATCCCAAACGCCGCGATTCCCGGTGAATCGCGGCGTTTGGCCCCGCCCCCGCTGTCAAATGACGCAATTTGCGTCATGACGTCACAGGGGGCGGGGCCGAAATGACGCGATTTCGGCCACCCCGCCCCTTCACGCCCCCCTCCACTGGCTGGCTCCCGGAAGGGAGCTGAAGAAAGTAGGTAAGTATGATATTATGCAGTGCTTTTACAGAGACTATTTAATCATTCACCTAAGTCCCTTCTCAGTGAAGATTACAATCTATATTCCCTACTGTGGGCAGCACGGTGGCTCAGTGGTTAGCACTTCTGAATCACAACACTGGGGTCTTGAGTTCGATTTCTGACCATGGCCTTATCTGTGTGGAGTTTGTATGTTCTCTAAGTGTTTGAAGAGGTTTCCTGCCGATGCTACAGCTTCCTCCCACACTGCAAAAAACATACTGGTGGGTTAATTGGCTGCTGGCAAAATGAACACTAGTCTGTGTGTGTTGGGGAATTTAGACTGTAAGCTCCACTGGGACAGGGACTGATGTGAGTGAAAAATATTCTCTGTACAGCGCTGTGGAATTGGTGGCGCTATATAAATAGATGATGAAGATGGTCACACGCACTAGGGTTGATTTTGTCAGAGTCCAGTATTTGGATTGTGGGATAAAACCATACATGTCAACCTTTAAGATTTCTCCCCCGGGAGAAACCATGTGACATAGGTAGGAGGAGCCTAATATAAATAGCCGAAATTCACACCATTGAATGGAGGGGCGGAGCTTAATTTCACAATTAAGCCCCACCCCATCATTCAATGCCTTGAATTCCGGCAAATGCGGGAGCTTTGCCTACTCTTCCGGGAGTCCGTGAGGACTCCCCAAAATTCGGGAGTCCCCCGGGAATTCCGGGAGTGTAGGCAAGTATGGATAAAACTGGAGTACTTAAAGATACAAATTCCCAAAAGAGCCCTGGTCAGAATTGAGCCCAGTACAATGGGACAAAAATGCCAACCAGGCCCCTCTCCCGTATTTGTCACCTGACCTGGGGTCTCCCGGGGGGGTAAGTGTATAAGAGTTGGCAGTGATATCTCTTCTCCATAAAGAAAAACACAAGAGCAGACTAGATGGATCTGTAGGTTCTTTACTGGCATCATATTCTATGTTTCTGTCCTAAGTACTACAAACATACTTCTAATTAACACATACTTGCCAACTCTCCCGGAATGTCCGGGAGACTCCCGCATTTTGCGAGAGTCTCCCGGACTCCCGGGCGAGTGTGGCAATCTCCCGAATTCTGCCCACTTCACTAGGAAGTGCCCACTTCCTAGTGAAGTGGGCAGAATTAGATCCCAAACGCCGCGATTCCCGATGAATCGCGGCGTTTAGCTCCGCCCCCCGCTGTCAAATGACGCAATTTGCGTCATGACGTCACAGGGGGCGGGGCCGAAATGACGCGATTTTGGCCGCCCCGCCCCCTCACGCCCCCCTCCACTGGCTGGCTCCCGGAAGAGAGCTGAAGAAAGTAGGTAAGTATGAATTAACATAGCAATGTTGCTCTTAGATTGGAACAACCATGACATGAATGTTGTTGTTTCTGACTGTTGTGAGCTTACCATATTGTGTGACTATTCTGTTAGTTCCTGGGTAATCTGATTAATGATCAACTGGTGTTTTGTCCTGTCAGCCTAAGGGCAAACGCAGGGATTTATTTTTTACCTCTCATCAAATGTTTGTTTCCCCAGGATCCACTTATACTCTTTCGACTAGCAGAATTTTGACTATAGGAACAAATTAACCTTTCTTAGCAGCCCAGATAATCATTACTTGGTGGAAAACAAACGGTCCTTATTCTTGCCCCAAGCAGTGCATGGTTTCAGTAGCACAGGGAAGATCAATCAGTATCAGAATAAACAGAATAACCATTTAACTCATTAATCTACTGGGAAACAGGTTGTACAATAAAGGATGAAAGAAGTGGTCAAAGCAAATGTTATACGGAACAGAAAAACTCAAAAATAAATCATTTATTTTAATTCTCCATATATCCTGTATGTGAAAGTGATATACGGGCAATTTGTATTGACATATCAGTTTTACATTGTCAGCTACAGCTGGATTGGGTGCAGTCATGATAATCCCTCTCTAAGTGACATAAGCACAGTTGTAGCAATGGGCTTTTGAATGTAGTCAATGCATTGGAGAACCACAAGTGCCAGCATGCCCTGGCAGTCAGGGGTATGCTGGTGCTTGTAGTTCTAGAAGCACCAACACGTCCAGACTCTTAATGGCAGCCCGGATCCCACCGACTCTGCAGGAGCTGATGTACATACGTACCTGCAGAGTCCTGTGTGGTAGGGCTGAACGGAGCAGCCCTGCACCCAAATTCAACAAGGCACGAATCTAGAGACCGTGCCTTGATGAATCTGAGCGAGCCGAAAGCCTAATATGTGCCTATAATAGTGAATGCGTGCCTATATGTTCATTTTGCATGCCTTAAAGTTCTGTTTTTGCTTCAAATTTGTTACATTTGCATATCATAGAATTTGCAGACTATAATAGAGCTGGGACAATGATGATCGCGATGTGTGGTGTGGTTGGTATGGGAACAGTTAAGGCCAAAGTCTTTCAGAGGAACGAGCAAAATGTTGGGATCGATTTTGTTAATCTCTTCATAAAAGCAAAAAAAAAATTACATTCAAAAATATTTTAAATACTTTGTCAATTTTGAATTAATATGAAAGAGGGTAAACTGTGTGTAGCATTCATTGCTGTTAGCTTAATATTTTATTTAAATCAATGACTTGCCTGGGATAGACTTTTATAGGAATGTCCAAGCAGAGAGGCTATATTTATATTTTTAAAGACTGAATCTACAAGCAATCCTTTTATTTTATCTCAAATTTTAAACACTATTAGAAAACATAACAAGTACCAGCACAATACATGATAAATAGTCTATCGCCAGTGGCTGCTTAGTTACCATTGATAGGATTATCAATGGCAACAATTGGGCTATTGCCAGGGTTATCTCCATTTATATATTGAGGGAAGTGACATGAGGCCGGGTTTTGCTGGTGAGAACACATATTTTCACCTGCAATCCATTGATAAATATATTTTAAAGATAAATTTGGGGTTGATGAAACCTAGACTAGAAAATGCTGTTTTAATTGACAGTTTAATTAATCAATTTGCAGACTTACAAACCTGTACAGAGACATATATACAATTAAGACTCAATTCCAATGAATATTGGTGCCACAAAAAAAAAGTTATCTATGCCATAGACAACCTACTAGATATCCTTTAACCTGTTCCCTCGACCCTGCTTCCTCCATTCTCTATAGACCCTGCTTCTCTCTCTCCAGCTACTACCCCACATCCCTACTTCCATTGCTTGCCAATCTTCTCAAAAAGCTAGTCTACAACTGATTAACACATCACTCTTCACTACACTGAGACTCTATCGGGGTCCCCCAAGACTCTGTTCTTGGCCTATTACTTTTCTCTCTTTACAGCTCCTTTCTTGATTAATTCATTGACTCCTTCAGCCTCCAATATCACCTCTATGCTGATGACACTCTAATCGACCTATCCCCACCAGCACCTCTCTCATCATCTGTGTGTTTGACTGCCTCTCTGCCATCTCCATTTGAATGTCTACACACTACCTCAAGCAAAACTTCCCCACATCCAATGCTTGCCAAATCATGACACCTCCACCTTCACAACATTGCCAAGATTCACCCTTTCCTGTCCCTGGATGCCAGCAAGGCCATCGTCCACACTCTTGTCATCTCCCGTTTTGATTATTGCAATCTTCTCCTCTCTGACCTGCCTATCACATGCCAGTCCCACTTCAGTCTGTCCAGAATGCGGCATTGTGACTAATCTTCCTCTCCTGCCATTTCTCTTCCACTGTGCTTCTCTGCAAAACCCTCCACTGGCTACCAATTCCCTTCAGAATACATTTCAAGTTCTTTGCCCTCACCTATAGTCCCTCTTTAACACCTCCACCTTCTACATCTCCAACCTTGTCAATAAATACTCCCCTACTAGTCCACTCTGGTTTGTCATGATCTTCACCTCTCCCCTCTCTTATCACCACCTCACAATCCCAACTTCAGGATTTCGCCCGCGCGTCTTCCTAGTATTGGAACACTCTCAAGCACTTAGTTAAAACTCTTGATTTCACTCTTGCTTATCCCATCCTAAGACAATTCCCTCCTCATGCTTCACCTGCCCCTTCCACTCCTATCCCTCCACCCCTATTGTCCCCATTTGCCAACTTGCCTCATCTTATAAAACCCTCTCCTCTCACTCCACCTACCTGTTCTCCCTTCTCTCCACCCCTATCATCTTCCTGCCCTTCTTGAAAGCGAACTCTTAATAGCTTGAACCTCTCTACCTTTTATCTCCTTGTCAGGGGCTTGTCACGGTCTGGCTGGCAAATTTTATCCCGGCAGGTGAGACTCAGCTCAGAAGCCTATGAGGAACATTTTACAGGAAAAAAAATGCAGGTAGGCCAGTGACACAACCGAAGTTAGCCCCCGGTGGCACTGTAACTGGGGGAGGAGGTTGCAGATGCCCCCCTTCCCCTCAGCCCAGCCAGCCCCTGCTCATTGTCCCCTTTGTAAGGTTTCCTTTGTTATAGCTGAGTCACCTAATGTACTTGCCATTTCTCTGGTCTCCACTTATATTGATCTTACTGACTCTCTTGTTTTTCGTGTATATGTGGAGAGGTCCCTGGAGCCGGTGCCCGTGAAGAGGGCGAAGATTCCGGCTGTCGCTGTGCCCCTGGAGGGGCTGAAGACTCCCCAGATGGCGGTGCCCTACAAGCGGGTGAAGAGGGAAGAAGAGAAGTACTCACCCGTCCAGCGCTCCAGCGGCGGTAAGTATGACTTTCTTCCTGCAGGTCTTGTCCGCGGAGGAAGGATGAGCCAATCAGGGCTCATCTTTCCCCGCTGGCCAATCAGCGGCCGGATACGCGAGCCAATCGCGGCTCGCGCCCGGCCATTTAAAAGATTGGCGCCGACGCGAGCCAATCAGCGCTCGTGCCGGCTAATGACGTCACGCCGGTGACTATATAAGTCGCCAGGTGGCGCCATTTTGGCAGAAGAGAGTCGGCGGCGGAGGGAGAAGGACGTCGTGGGAAGTCCGGAGTTGGAGAAGAAAAGAAGCAGGCAGAGCGGAGATCGTCGGCGGGGAGCCCCTGTAAGGGCTGAGAGCGCCCCCGCCTCAGCAGCAGCAGCAGACCCAGCGCCAAAGAGGAGAAGAGGCGCCGCCGGCTGGAGGGTCTGGAAGACCCGGAAAAGAAGACAGAAGACGGCGTGGCAAGTTGAGTATCCTGCGCAAAGCAGGTAAGTACACTCAACATTAAATTCGGACACTAGGCCCGTGGCCACGGTCGGGCACAAGGCCCGTGGGGACAGTAAATTAGGGGTACAAGGCCCAGGGACCTGGGCACTAGGCCCCGATAAAGTTCGTGGGCCAGTAGGCCACAATATTGGTGATAAAGGGGACAAGCCCCTGTTAGTAGGTAGTGAGGGGAGGCTCAGAGCCCCCAGGTGCAAGGGAACAAGGCCCTTAGGTAGTCAGTGGCCTAGAGGCCATAGGAAGGCCACAGGGCCTGTGTAGGGGCTGGTAGCCCGTAGGCTATAAAGGGCACAAGGCCCTCAGTTAGTTAGGGAGGCCACAGGCCTAAGTAGGCAGGGGCTAGTGCCCCTAGGTAGCAGGGCACAAGGCCCTAGTTAGTGGGCTCAGAGCCCTGAGTTAGAGAGGGGGCTGAGGCCCATTAATCAGAGCACAAGGCTCTGTGGGCAACTGGGCAAGAGGCCCATGGTGTGAAGGGCAGACGGCCCTGGTGGTGGTGTGATAGAGGGCCTCGTGAGTGTAGGCGCGGTCCTGTGTGAGGTGAGCACACGGAGTTAGGAGGTACAGTAGAGCGGAGGCTCCTGTGGTGTTGTAGCAACCGGCTGGTTGGCTAACAGCGGTGTGCTCAGGTGAGTAGCGTACAAAGTACTGTATACTGTGTTTATTCTGTCTGTGCGGCGAGTATTGTTTGTATTACGGTATTTTGGGGTGTGCTACATAACTGTGTCCAGGGGCAAGACGTCAGGCCCCCATTAAAGGTAGGCTCTTGTTCCTGTGTTTTTCTGTGCTAACCCGTGCTGTGGGGGACAAGTGTAGTTACCAGCGTACACATAGTCAGGGGAGAACACACGTAGTTTCCCCATCCCTTAGGTCCCTGGGGTCGCACTGGTTTCCAGAGGGGGTGACTGAGTGAGTCGGTGACAGTACAGCACAGCTCAACGCAGTTCCAGGGGGCATCCCGTGGTTCAGGTTGAGAGTTCTAGTCCTCAGTTCCGTGCAGGTTACCTGGCGGTTCTGGAGTGGGACACGTGTTCGATACCCGGGTGCGGGCAGTCGGGCGGTTCAGTTTCGAACGGCTGTTCCGGGCGGCAGTCTATACGCGGGTTAGCGTGCTGTTCCAGTGAGCCTCAGTCGGGCCTCGTGCAGCCGGTCCTTGGGATCCGTGGGTGACCCCATAGCAAGAAGGCAGCTTCTTGGTACGACCTGGGTGAGGGGGTTAGGAACCGCCCTCCGGTATAGTCCGTGAACACCAGCTGGTGTTCCCCATAGTGGTTAGTGAGCAGTTCCGTTAGTGCACCACACCTAGTTAGTCATAGTTGTTTGACTTAGTTGCGTTGCCGACCATTAAAATGTTGTTAGGGTCGGGTCGCTGTTGTAGTCAGTTTAGTTTTGTGGGTGCCATCTTAGTCTCACTGAAAGTGCAGAGGGAGGCTGTGTGTTCCTTGTCATCCGCAGGTGTCGGGGAGGTGCAGGAGAACCGGATCGGAAGTGGGAGTGTCCCGGTGAGTATCACGCTCGATTCCCCCTTTTGGTTAGGCCCTCACCGGCAGGTGTGCGAGGTATTTGAGGCGGGACTAGTCCTGGTCTCAAGTGCCTGTAGTCCCCCGTGGCTTGGCAAGAGCAAAGTGAGGAGGCGGCAAGTGAGCTTGGACTGACCGTGTCCTCGTTCTTTGCCGTATTCTCGGACAGCCCTTACCTGGTAGGCACGGCCGTAATCTTTGTCTCTTTCTTAGAGGGACGTGGTTGGAGGTGAAAAGGGTTGCGGCTGCGGATCTGCTGGGATCAAATCACAGCTGGGACGCTACATATATTTGCATATTGTTCGGTTTATATTTTGATAACACAATAATAATGGGTACAACATCTATCCTGGAGATTCGGGTGAGATCAGCTAGTTTAATAATAATCCTTGACGATTAACTTATCTACAGCTATATTATTTTCAGTCTAGACTTCTATTTAAATACATAGGACATTTTTTCACCACCATTAAGCTTATTTGTGGTTTGCACTGCTAACTTGTCTTCTGTGTGTCTGTTGTTATGCTGATAAACTCTGGGCTGCATCTTTCATTTTCATAAGTGTTGTTCGGATTCTCATTCACACACTTGAGGTAATCGTGTTGTCATCTGTCTGTTGGTAGCCTGACCTCCAGACTAAATACTAGGCAGAGACATGGTAGAATAATACAACTGATGCATAATTTCAGTTTAGCTCAATTTCTGCCAGCTTTAAAGGAATCATTGTGTAAGCGCTGCTTGCTTGGATTGATGGTGGTAATGGGTTAGGTTTAATGCCTACATTACAGCACCCTTGGGTCAACCACCCGCTGTATCTCACTTTCACCCATCTCAGGATCCTGTGGGTTAGAGGAGTCAGCAGACACGTGTCCCCATACATGCATTTTTGATAACAGGAGAACAGATGTCATGCAGATACAGCAGGTAAAGTGAAGCACCATTACCACTGATGAAAAGGACATGTGCCAAGTCATCTAATTTGGACAAACGATAATGATTTATTTATTTGCATTCTCTTGCCTCTTCCTTTATGAACACTTTCCATTTTTGCCTCATATTATTTTGCAGGACAAAACGTGTGATCCCATCAATCGCTTGGTAATACATTATCGGGCATCAGAGCTGACGTTCATTCTGTGCCACTATCTCTCCCTCTGTGCTTCCTGTTTGTCACACTGCACCTTTAAGGTAACTGATCTGAGCTTCTCCTAACTCTACTTGTAACAAGTGGTGGATTCTGCTATTCCAGGCTGGATGAATCTCCTTCCTCGCTGACACACAACCTTCGCACTGACGAACTCCCTCGGGTTCTGTCCCTTTACTCATTCTCAGCTGTAATTAGGGTACAGGTAATTACAGTCTCTCAGGTACCTCGAGCATCCACACTCTTGTATATGAGTCACATACAAGTTAGGGTAACAATACTCTACACTATCTTCTTTTGTGCCCCTGTTCCAGCTTCATACTCAGTCTTATTACTCTCTCCATCGCTGTGACTTGGCAGGCTTGTATCTCTCTCAGAACTCAAACATTTTTGGGAGCATTTCTCAAACTTACACCTATTGCTTTACACATCCATCCAGGACCTTACAATCTCAATAGATGTACTCCATACTCCTCCCACCTTGAGCGTTACACATACTCATGCCTCCAAATACACCGTATAGGTAATAATATCAAGTATATATTGGATAAGCAAAGATACCAGGAATACACCGGATAGGTGATGATACCAGGAATACACAGGATAGGTGATGATACCAGCAATGCACCGGATAGGTGATGATACCAGGAATACACCAGATAGGTGATGATGCTAGCAATACACCGGATAGGTGATGATACCAGGAATATACCGGATAGGTGATGATACCAGGAATACACCAGATAGGTGATGATGCTAGCAATACACCGGATAGGTGATGATACCAGAAATACACTGGATAGGTCAGGATACATCGAATACACTGGATAGGTCAGGATACCAGGAATACATTGGATAGGTCAGGATACCACAAATACACTGGATAGCTCAGGATGCATCGAATACACTGGATAGGTTAGGATACCAGGAATACATTGGATAGCTGATGATGCTAGCAATACACCGGATTGGTGATGATGCCAGCAATACACCGGATAGGTGATGATACCAGGAATATACCGGATAGGTGATGATACCAGGAATACACCAGATAGGTGATGATGCTAGCAATACACCGGATAGGTGATGATACCAGCAATACACCGGATAGGTGATGATACCAGGAATATACCGGATAGGTGATGATACCAGGAATACACCGTATAGGTGATGATGCCAGCAATACACCGGATAGGTGATGATGCCAGGAATACACTGGATAGGTGATGATACCAGGAATACACTGGATAGGTCAGGATACATCGAATACCCTGGATAGGTCAGGATACCAGGAATACATTGGATAGGTGATGACACCAGCAATACACCGGACAGGTGATGATACCAGCAATGCACCGGATAGGTGATGATACCAGGAATGCACTGGATAGGTGATGATACCAGCAATACACCGGATAGGTGATGATACCAGGAATACACCAGATAGGTGATGATGCTAGCAATACACCGGATAGGTGATGATACCAGCAATACACCGGATAGGTGATGATGCTAGCAATACACCGGATAGGTCAGGATACATCGAATACACTGGATAGGTCAGGATACCAGGAATACATTGGATAGGTGATGACACCAGCAATACACCGGACAGGTGATGATACCAGGAATACACCGGACAGGTGATGATACCAGCAATGCACCGGATAGGTAATGATACCAGGAATACACTGGATAGGTGATGATACCAGCAATACACCGGATAGGTGATGATACCAGGAATACACCGGATAGGTGATGATACCAGGAATACACCAGATAGGTGATGATGCTAGCAATACACCGGATAGGTGATGATACCAGCAATACACTGGATAGGTGATGATACCAGGAATACACCAGATAGGTGATGGTGCCAGGAATATACCGGATAGGTGATGATACCAGGAATACACCGGATAGGTGATGATGCTAGCAATACACCGGATAGGTGATGATACCAGCAATACACCGGATAGATGATGATACCAGGAATACACCGGATAGATGATGATACCAGGAATACACCGGATAGGTGATGATACCAGGAATACACCGGATAGGTGATGATACCAGCAATGCACCGGATAGGTGATGATACCAGGAATACACTGGATAGGTGATGATACCACCAATACACCGGATAGGTGATGATACCAGGAATACACCGGATAGGTGATGACACCAGCAATACACCGGACAGGTGATGATACCAGGAATACACGGGACAGGTGATGATACCAGCAATGCACCGGATAGGTGATGATACCAGGAATACACTGGATAGGTGATGATACGAGCAATACACCGGATAGGTGATGATACCAGCAATACACCGGATAGGTGATGATACCAGGAATACACCAGATAGGTGATGGTGCCAGGAATATACCGGATAGGTGATGATACCAGGAATACATCGGATAGGTGATGATGCTAGCAATACACCAGATAGGTGATGATACCAGCAATACACCGGATAGGTGATGATACCAGGAATATACCGGATAGGTGATGATACCAGGAATACACCGGATAGGTGATGATGCTAGCAATACACCGGATAGGTCAGGATACATCGAATACACTGGATAGGTGATGATACCAGGAATACATTGGATAGGTGATGACACCAGCAATACACCGGACAGGTGATGATACCAGGAATACACTGGATAGGTGATGATACCAGCAATACACCAGATAGGTGATGATACCAGGAATACACCGGATAGGTGATGATACCAGGAATACACTGGATAGGTGATGATACCAGCAATACACTGGATAGGTGATGATACCAGGAATACACCGGATAGGTGATGATACCAGGAATACACTGGATAGGTCAGGATACATTGAATACACCGGATAGGTGATGATACCAGGAATACACTGGAACAGATAATGATACCAGCAATACACCGGATAGATGATGATACCAGGAATACACCGGATAGGTGATGATACCAGGAATACACCGGATAGGTGATGATACCAGCAATGCACCGGATAGGTGATGATACCAGGAATACACTGGATAGGTGATGATACCACCAATACACCGGATAGGTGATGATACCAGGAATACACCGGATAGGTGATGACACCAGCAATACACCGGACAGGTGATGATACCAGGAATACACCGGACAGGTGATGATACCAGCAATGCACCGGATAGGTGATGATACCAGGAATACACTGGATAGGTGATGATACGAGCAATACACCGGATAGGTGATGATACCAGCAATACACCGGATAGGTGATGATACCAGGAATACACCAGATAGGTGATGGTGCCAGGAATATACCGGATAGGTGATGATACCAGGAATACACCGGATAGGTGATGATGCTAGCAATACACCAGATAGGTGATGATACCAGCAATACACCGGATAGGTGATGATACCAGGAATATACCGGATAGGTGATGATACCAGGAATACACCGGATAGGTGATGATGCTAGCAATACACCGGATAGGTCAGGATACATCGAATACACTGGATAGGTGATGATACCAGGAATACATTGGATAGGTGATGACACCAGCAATACACCGGACAGGTGATGATACCAGGAATACACTGGATAGGTGATGATACCAGCAATACACCAGATAGGTGATGATACCAGGAATACACCGGATAGGTGATGATACCAGGAATACACTGGATAGGTGATGATACCAGCAATACACTGGATAGGTGATGATACCAGGAATACACCGGATAGGTGATGATACCAGGAATACACTGGATAGGTCAGGATACATTGAATACACCGGATAGGTGATGATACCAGGAATACACTGGAACAGATAATGATACCAGGAAAACCCTGGAACAGATAAACATTCAGGATAACACAGCTAACAGAGAGATGAAGATCTGGCACCATATTGCAGCATTAGCGGCTTTTAATGGTCTATGGGAAATGAGGGGGTGACTAGACAGCAGCCACCGAGAGACAGGAAGTTTATAAATAGTGGACGTGCACAAGAACATCAGGATGGTGACCGCCACTATCAGCGGGCATCAGCAGCACCCGAGCAGAGCAATGTCCCCCGGTAAGTACACCGAAAACTCTGCTACAAACTCCAAGCTAGATTTTTTTTAAAAAAATGGTACCAGGCGTAAGTAACTACTAGATATACAAGAGTGTATTATCTACCATGTATATGAGGACCAAAAACATTTTATCCTGTTGACTTCCGCACTCCACACTGCTGTCATATGATTGAGTTCTGGGTGAAACAATTGCAAAGCACCACTCGGTGTTTATATTGAATCAACCAAACTAGAACAGACTTGCAGCCTGCTCTTTTCTAAAGTCATTTTTGCAACAACAAAAAAAATCTCTAAAAAGTGTTGCCCAGGACCACATCTGTATGATGTCCAGTGGATGTCACCGCATTTGGTGTATGTTGTATTGTTAAAGAACAGGCATTACTGCGTGTCTCCATAAACAGAAGGGAGGAATTTCCTTTAGTCTTCCTGACATTGTGGACTAATCTGGTTCCATGTGATTGCTGCACTTCTGATCTCATGTGAAGCCTCAGTATCCCCGACATTGGCTGGCATCAAGACAGTAGCTCCATTCAATAGGATAAGCCCAGTTTTCTCCTTTTTTTTTTTAGCATTACTAAAGTGTTCTGCTGGATTTTTGTGTGTTCTTCCAGCCTGCAAAGAGAACAGCTGGATATATATTGACTAGTGAATGTCTGGCAGTTTTCTTTCTGCAGGGCAAATGATTTGTACTGGCCCAGATATCACACCATCTGTAGCCCACACACTGCGAGCAGACATGGACGCCCAGCGGAAAAATGAAGGTGACACATGAAATATCCCAGCTGTTGTAGAGTCTGCTGCTCAATGTATAGTTTACCCCGGAAGTTCTGCAGCTGAAGCAATGGTGCCCCTCTCATTTCTGTCATAGACCTAAACTCATTAACAATGACCAAATTTAATAATTGCCCCAGAACTTGAACCAATTGGTAACCTAATCTTGCATCGCAGAATTGATCTGCAGAGAGATATATGGAAAGAACTGTGCATACTAATAATTTGCCAAAATAATGATTACAAAACAGCAATTACTTTAATTATCTCCATCTATATTTACAGAGTCTGCGATAATGCCTACTTGACTCAGACACCTATCATTAAGTCCAGCGTTGACCTTGAACAGTTGGTAATTAGTGCTTAGGATGTTGAATATCTGGTTTCTCCTGTTTTGTTATGTCATTTCTTTTGACTATTTGTTATTTGACTAAGGCTGAAAAGTACAAATGTCACATAAATCATTATGATAAACAGTGCACCTGTTAAATAACTCCAGGTAATACCAAAGACAGCTGCATTCCAGACTTTTTTCCAGCTATCTGTAAGTTTAAGGGAATGTTATTCCTCCAACATTGCTATTATTATTGGAGACAGCTTTTACCCTGCCTGCTTTCGTTTTTACTTTGTTAACACCTTCTAATTTCCCAGCCACTCTGTTACTCACCAACCCCGACAACCAATACTCAGATAATGTATGTTATGTTATGGTAATATTGACAGTATATTTAGTACTACTAAAATATAGCCCTGAAACTTTTTTTTATTATTATCCAGATTATTGCTTAGCACATAACACATTGTAACATTGTAACCAGGAGCATTTACAGAAATTAGCGGGCCAGTGTGCACAATAACTGTGCACATCTCCTCTCTTGTCTCAAAATATCTCCCAACTCGCCAACTCCGTTCTGCACAAGATCTGCGTCTCTCATCCACACTCATTACATCCTCCCATTCCCGGTTACAGGACTTTTTTCGGGCTGCACCCACTCTATGGAATTCTCTCCATCGCACAATAAGACTTTCCTCTAGTCTACAAACTTTCAAGCGTTCTCTGACAACCCACCTCTTCAGACAAGCTTATAATATGCCTCAACCACCCTCTTAACCTCACTCCATTACCCTATTACCACCCGTTACACTATTTCACACAAGACAACTACCCCTTGACCAACATTGTTGTGTGACGGGATCATTTAGCTTATGAGTCACTTTTACCTTTGCAGTCTGGCTGGGCCGAAATGCAAAATGTAGACTTAGCCTTAGCCTCATATGTCAAACTCCCATTGTTCCATAGATTGTAAGCTTGCGAGCAGGGCCTTCTCACCTCTTTGTCTGTTTTACCCAGTTTGTTTATTAGTTTACTATGTTTGTCCCCAATTGTAAAGCGCTACGGAATATGTTGGCGCTATATAAATAAATGATGATGATGATGATTATAGCTGATCACCAATCTGTCAACCAAGCTGAAAGAAGGTTAGAGATACTGTATATTTTAATATGTTACAGACTTTTCCTATGTTATATCTAGTTCTAATGGTAAATGTCACTGAAGTAGGAAAATGATTCTGTTTGTATAGATCAGTTTTATCTTGTTTTTATTTCTTCACTTTTGCATACCTTCCAGCTATCCGAATTTAGGCAGGACGATGCCACCGTTCCAACAATGTTAGGTGGTAGGTATGTCCTGCTCACAGTGACGAGCGGGTGAGTATCGGCAATGCAAGAGTTTTTAATCTTCAGTGGAGGGGAGGGGGGTGTGAGGCGGATTAGCGTTGCAAATGCCCATCTTGGCACACGCACCGTCTTGACCCCCATCTCACATCGTCCTGATTCCAAATTGGAATGTTGTGGTATGATCTCCTGCATAATAAAGAAATTATCTACCAATCTTTAGACAATGCTGTTTCCACAAGAAATGATTCATCTGAAGATAAAATGTTGATGACTACCAGATGTAAGAGAGTCCCTTTCCCTGCCCTTTTTTTCACAGTTACTCACTTGGCCTCAGGCTTAGCTAGAAACAGGTCAGTTGCATCTCAGAAACCTAAAGGACAGGTTCCATAATAAGCGGTTTCCTGTAGTGAGGCGTGGGAAGATGCAACTTCATGTAAACTGAAGCTATCATCAAAGTGATTATCCTATTGTCATCTACATGCATTGTGTGATACAGGATTGTTTTAAATTTCTAACTGCTAATTTATATTGTGTAATAAGTTCTTGAGAACTTGTATTCTTAGTTGTCAACTGTGGTTCCATTATAGGAGGATAGACTGGATCAGAGTAACTACATTTGTGATAATGTAGTTTCAAGCTGCCCTCTAGTTTCTCTAATGTACTGTCTGATGTTCAGACATAGGGAACATACAAAGATGTAATAATAAACTGCTCAAAACAAAAGATATGGAGTATGGTAGCCAGTCTCGATATACAGAGCAGGTAGTTAGACAGGAGTCAGATCATATATAGTAGTGGATAGTCAGATGGAAGCCTGACCATTCACAGAGCAGATTCCCAGAATAACAGGGTCAGAACACAAGTAGGTTCTCAGAATAGCAAGGTCAGTGCACAAGTAGATTCTCAGAATAGGAGGGTCAGATCACAAGTAGGTTCCCAGAATAGCAGGGTCAGTGCACAAGCAGGATCCCAGAATAGCAGGGTCAGTCAGTACATGAGCAGGTAGTCAAACAGGAACAGGGTCAGGACCCAGGATCAGGAATGTAAACAGGCAAGCACAACACGTATCACTAGTATCAAAGCAGGTATCTGGAGTGTCAATATGCTGGTTTCATGTGTCAGGCCTAGACAGCAGCTTATATAGGCAGACAGTACAACAAACATGCACAGTGTCCAAGTGGTGTTGTGGCCAGGTGTTCAGGACAGAGATAGAGCTGTAGGCTGCTACCGAGGCTTTGGCCTTAGGTTTACAGATTTTGGACTCATTCTCCAGTGAAAAGGATGGTAATAAATTCCCTTATCAATGTCATTTATAAAAGCAGATATCACCAGGGCAGCCATTCCTGGATCTATGAAGAAAAAAGTCTAGTTGCACCCATGTTGTCAGGTATTCTTATCATGCTCTGGGGTTTTTTGGATATGAGGGTGGCTGAGCATCTCTAATTAAAGGGGTAACTTCATAGTAGGGCTTATGGATATACGGTAGCTACGGGACCTGGCAGCTGAGGGGGCTCCATATAGCTGCCGCCTGTGCTACTGTGGGCTCTGCTTCCCTCTGTCATCCCCTCCGAGCACCTCATTTAGAGGATATTAGCTCAGTGTCCACATTCAGCAGTGAGTTTAATGCTGATTGCTTGCATCTAATGTTAGTAAATGAGGCCTACTTCATGGGATATAGTGTTTCTGCCATTACAGTGTTATCTAATAAGCCCATGCTCAGTATATCCCATATTATACATGGTACCAGCTGCATGGCAATATAAATGCCATTATACAAATACAAAACAAAAAGACAGTTATCATGGCTTATCATTGCTGCACATCTGTCCACTGCAAATCTGTGTGTAGCTAGCAAAATGAAAACATGAGGTATTAGTTCATATGTTGATCAAAACATTTAAGCCTGCATTCCAGTGTCATATAATGAGGTCCTACACTGACCTATATGCTTTAAACACCATTAATATGCAGCATACAAAAAAACATTAAAATGCAGTTAAAATCAGATGCCCTCACCTCCCAGGTATAGGGGTTTACATCTAGAAAGGGGTGGCTTGTGAGCCACACCCAAATGTACCATAAATAGTCTTGATGGACAACTGCTATGACAATAAGGCAATATTTTTTTGAGACAAAACCAGAGAAAAATTAAGGCTGCGCTCTGTATATTCCATGTTATATATGGTACCAGCTGCATGGCAATAAAAAATCCCATATATGTATACAAAACATGTATACATATATGGGAACTTTGTCAAAATAGGCACTGCTTCACAAACATAACAGTTTTTATCTGCTAGAGCAGAACAACTTTCTCAGCACATGTACAATTTAGGATAGCTATATGATCATTAGGGGCCTGATTAATTAAGGATCTTAACTTGAGAAACTTCTTATTTCAGTCTCCTGGACAAAACCATGTTACAATGCAAGGGGTGCAAATTAGTATTCTGTTTTGCACATAAGTTAAATACTGACTGTTTTTTCATGTAGCACACAAATATCAACTTTAAATTTCAGTGTACAAATAAGCTATCAAGTATTTGTGTGCTACATGAAAAAACAGTCAGTGTGCAAAACAGAATACTAATTTGCACCCCTTGCATTGTAACATGGTTTTGTCCAGGAGACTGAAATAAGAAGTTTCTTAAGTTAACATCCTTAATGAATAAGGCCCTAGATTTAAATCACAATCTACACTACACACATTTAAATCTCATAATTTTTCGAGTAAAATTTTCCCTCAGTCAGATTATCATTCAGTTTAACCATTTACATTTGATCGTATTAGCTTGACTGTCACGCACTTACCTGCCACTGAAAAAAACTACTAGATCAAATTATCACATGTTTGGGGTCATAGCAGCGTAGGATAGCAGAGTATTAATGTGAGGCTCCTGTCAAACTGATTGTAGTGTCTAATACACCCTAATATCAAACTAAATTCAAACATCCAACTTGGCTGTTTTGGGGAGGTATGATGATTCATTTATCATTACAGAATTGTATATATTCCTGACATCACAGGCCAGCAGGTATTTTAGGCACAGGGCAAAACGTTGGGCCACTGGGACTGTTTTAGGCACCTTGTGTGTTTGAAGCTTTGTTTTACAATGGGTGAAATACACTTCTGTGGCGAAGTGCAACTGAAACAACACGCATCAAATTAGAACTTTAACATCAGAGCCAGTGCAAAAGAACTTTTGCGCAATGGACCTGGCTCGGAACTCCTCTGTGCAGCAAGGAACATCCCTTAAAATGCATAATTTTATCCCTTTTAAGTAGAGATGGGCGGGTCCGGTTCTCCGAGAACCGAACCCACCCGAACTTTGGGTATCCGAGTACCGAGCTGAGCAGCTCGGTACTCTCCCGCCCATTCCAAATCCAAATCGAGGCCGAACGTCATTGTGACGTCGTCGGATCTCGGGACTCGGTTCTCGCGATACTTCAACTTTATAAATACACGCCTCCACAGCAATCCATCGCCATTTGACAGAGGGAGAGAGCAGGGTGTAGTCATAGGCTAATTAGAGCAGGGACAGAGAATACAATATTGTTCTTGCAATTGCTCTAACCAAAATCGCTAGTGCAGAGAGGAGGATAGAGGTTTATTATTTTTTCTTCATATTTGGCACTCCCCAGCGCTTTTGGGGTGTCCCCCATAATTGTGCATTAATATTTCTGGCTGTCAAAAGTCATATCTGTCAGCAGTATCTACTAAATAATTTGTAGCACTCCTCAGTGCTTTTGGGGTGTCCTCCCTAATTGTGCATTAATATTTCTGGCTGTCAAAAGTCATAACTGTCAGCAGAATCTACTAAATAATTTTTAGCACTCCTCAGTGTTTTTGGGGTGTCCTCCCTAATTGTGCATTAATATTTCTGGCTGTCAAAAGTCATATCTGTCAGCAGTATCTACTAAATAATTTTTAGCACTCCTCAGTGCTTTTGGGGTGTCCTCCCTAATTGTGCATTAATATTTCTGGCTGTCAAAAGTCATAACTGTCAGCAGAATCTACTAAATAATTTTTAGCACTCCTCAGTGTTTTTGGGGTGTCCTCCCTAATTGTGCATTAATATTTCTGGCTGTCAAAAGTCATATCTGTCAGCAGTATCTACTAAATAATTTTTAGCACTCCTCAGTGTTTTTGGGGTGTCCTCCCTAATTGTGCATTAATATTTCTGGCTGTCAAAAGTCATAACTGTCAGCAGTATCTACTAAATAATTTTTAGCACTCCCCAGTGGTTTGCGCTCAGAATGGATTCAAAGCAGTCCACATATGATCTAAATGAGCAACCAGGTTCTGTCACCAGTCCTGATGTTAGTGTTCCCAGTACGTCATCTGGCCAAGGCGATGTCAAACAACAGAGTGTTTTCAAATTAGTGCAAAAAACAAAAACCAAAAAAAAATTTACTGTATTGAAGCGAAAAAGAAGTGTAACTGAGCAAAAGTTAAGTGTAGATAAAAAAAAAATTGCAAGCATGCCATTCTACACACGAAGTGGCAAAGAGAGAATGAGGCCTTCACCTTTGGCTATTAGTGGCAGATCCCAAAAAGTTACCCAGCCTACAATTGGTGCACAACTACTGTTACGCGTCAAAGCCGAGCTGCAAGATAACAGTGAGGCATTACAGGAGAATATTTGCTCTGATTCACAAATGACAACAATCCCTGTGGAGAGTCCATCCAACAGTGGGATGTCTAATCGTGAGCATTCTGCTGATGTGTGCCTTAATAGCCCGAGTGTAGCCGGTGATACCCAAATTGAGGATGCCACTTTGGAATTAGAAGAGGATGAGGGGGAGATTTGTGTAGGCGAAGAGGGCGCTAATGAGGATGTTGATGAGGATGAGGTTGTTTGTGTAAGTCCTGCACCAGTGGCAGCAGTTCTGGCACGTGACAAGAAAAAGGCCATTGTCATGCCTGGGCATAAAACAAAAAAATCCACTTCTTATGTGTGGAATTATTTCTACCCAAATCCAGACAACAATTGTATAGCCATTTGTAGTGTATGTGAAGCCACAGTCAGTCGAGGGAGGGACCTTAACCATCTTGGAACCTCGTCTATGTTACGCCATTTAACGAGAGTTCATGGCAAAGTGTTGGGAAAAGCTGAAAGTTCTTCCCAAAAGAATACAAGCACTCCCTCATCAGCTAAGACCCTCCGCTCACCGACATACCGACGGCTACAAAATACACCCACCACACCATCCTCATCAATATCCTCAGTAGCGCTCGGAGTTAGCCCTGCATCCCACTTAAGGCTGGATGACTCCGGCACTATTATTGATTCCTCTGAAGAAAGCGTTAGTCCTGCTGCTGCTGTTGCTGCTGCTGGGGGTGAATCGTCATCCCAGAGGCAGGTGAATAAAATGAGCAGTCCTACATTTCAGCAATTAACTGTGAAACAATCATTTGCGAGGGGAAGCAAATATGACAGCAGTCACCCAGTCGCCAAGCGAATCACAGACGCCATGGCTGCAATGTTAGTGTTAGATCTGCGTCCAATCTCCACAATAAACGCAGCTGGTTTTTCACAGTTAATTGAGGTTTTGTGTCCGCGTTACAGAATTCCATCGCGACACCATTTCTCCCGTAAAGCTATTACACAACTATACCAAAAAGTGTGTGAAAATGTAGAGATTGCGCTGAAAAATGCCATTCTGCCCACTGTTCACTTAACCACAGATATGTGGACAAGTGGAAGTGGCCAAACCAAAGACTATATGACTGTGACAGCCCACTGGGTTGGTCATTCACCTTCACCAGCAGGAACAGCAGCAGCATGTACACCACTACGTAACATTTGTCACAGGCAGGCCACTCTTTGTATCACCGGCTTCACTAACAGGCATACGGCTGACAATTTGTTACGCAAACTGAGAGATGTGATTGATGCATGGCTTATACCACTCGGACTCTCCCCAGGGTATGTCATTTCAGATAACGCCAACAATATAGTGCGAGCATTACAGCTGGGTGATTTCCAACATATTCCCTGTTTTGCTCACACCATCAACTTGGTGGTGCAGAGCTTCCTACGAAATAACCGTGAGGTGCAGGAGATGCTTTCGGTGGCCCGTAAAATTTCAGGCCTTTTTTAGGCATTCAGCCACAGCATGTAGGAGATTACAGCAGCTCCAAGAGCAGTTTAACTTGCCCTGCCACCAACTTAATCAAGAGGTGGTAACTCGGTGGAATTCCACCCTGTACATGCTTCAGAGGATGGAGGAACAGCGCAAAGCCATCCAAGCATATTGCACAAGTCATGACATTGGGAAAGGAGGGGGGATGTATTTCACTCTTGCACAGTGGGGAATCCTTTCAGTGCTGTGCAAGGTGCTGAAACCATTTGAAGTTGTGACATGTGAGGTCAGTGCTGACTCTGCTAGTTTGAGCCAAGTCATTCCTTTAATTAGACTATTGGAAAAGCAGCTTGAGAAAATGAAGGAGGAGCTGAAAGCAAGCAATTCAGCAAAGTATGTTGGCCTTGTCGATCAAGTACTTAATTCGCTTCACAATGATCCTCGAGTTATTAAGATCTTGAACTCGGATCAGTACGTTTTGGCCACTGTGCTTGATCCAAGGTTTAAAACCTACATTGAGTCTTTACTTGTAAATGAGCGAGATGTGAACTTTTGCAAGGAGCTATTGCTCAGCAAGTTGGCCGCTGAACTGGGCCTCGGCTTGACGACGTGTCCTCCTTCACTTTCTCAAGCTGTTGCTCGTAAAAAATTAAATTTCCAAAAAAGAAGCAGGGAAGACACAGGGGGCAGACCAGAACAATTTAACATCTGGGCTGGTTTGAAGGATTTTTCAAAAAAATGTGTCACTTTGCCCATAACTCCATCCAATATGAGTATAAACATGCAAAGGATGGTGGAGGATTACTTTCAAGAGGTAGTTGATATGGAAATGTCAGACAGTCCCTTTCCTTACTGGGAAGAAAAGCAGGCCATTTGGAAACCCATGTACAAACTTGCTTTGCAATACCTAAGCTGCCCACCCTCCAGTGTGTACTCTGAACGAGTGTTCAGCACAGCAGGGAACTTAGTCAGTGATCGCCGTAGAAGGTTACTTCCCAAAAATGTGGAGAAAATGATGTTTATAAAAATGAACTACATCTTCCACGAGGAAGGCCTTCACCATCCAAGACATCCAAGCACTGACTGTTCTCTAATGGCGGATTCAAGCGGCGATGAATTGATAGTCTGTGATGATGACGTACACACTGATGAGGGTGAGGATGAAGCTGAAGATGATGATGATAACATCTTTTTAAAACTTTCTATGTAAGTGTAGGGAGCAATCTACCCCCAAAGAGGAAAGAAACTTGTGGCATTTCCATATCACATACCATCTTGAAAGGCTGCTGTTAGGGCAATTTATCCTTAAGGGTAGGGTGTCATAGACAGAGTGACCCTAAACTGGCTTTGTCCATTTTTCATAATATTGTACAGTCTATAATGGCTGAATTTTTTGGTATTTTATACAAGTGGAGGGGGGCCTTGAGAGACAGAGTGACCCCAAACTGTCTTTCTCCATGTCAATTAATATTGTACAGTCTATAATGGCTGAATTTTTTAGTATTTTATACAAGTGGAGGGGGGCCTAGAGAGACAGAAACCAAACTGGCTTTCTCCATGTCAATTAATATTGTACAGTCTATAATGGCTGAATTTTTTGGTATTTTATACAAGTGGAGGGGGGCCTTGAGAGACAGAAACCAAACTGGCTTTCTCCATGTCAATTAATATTGTACAGTCTATAATGGCTGAATTTTTTGGTATTTTATACAAGTGGAGGGGGGCCTTGAGAGACAGAAACCAAACTGGCTTTTTCCATTTCTTTACATATTTAACTATAAGTGTAGGGTGTAATATACATTCAAAGACGATGGCTGCATTGCCAATATGCATAGATGGAGAGGAAGACAATCTGTTTTGTGTGTAGAATAGGCCTACCAACGAAGAATTAAACTGTTTTTTTGGATGATTTATTACCTCAACAATTAGATTACTTGTCTCTAAAACAGTTGGAGCACTAAATTGGGTTAATTTGGGCCCAAAAACATGGATTTTCCCAAAAAATAGCAAAACAAAACCAAACAAAACCAAAACCAAAACCAAAACACGCAATGGAGGTTTTGCAAAACCAAAACCAAAACCAAAACACGACGGTAATCCAGATCCAAAACCGAATCCAAAACCAAAACACGGGGGTCAGTGACCATCTCTACTTTTAAGTCACTCCATTAATTGAAATCTAATTATTGCACCTGTAGATGCGTCTAGTCTGTACCTTACAAGGAATACCCTTACTCTGCTTAATTCCTCCCAAGCTTCTGAAAGTTTTACATATATCTTTATGAGTGTTAATACCAGATATGACAGCACAGGAAGCAGTTTCTGAAGCTGTGGCAACTCTATTTCCAGGAAATCAAAACTCTACAGAAAGAGGGGAGATGTAATGTTGAGTGTAATTAAAAAAAAGTCAAATTGAGCGTTGGAAATTTTTGTGATTAACAAAATTCTCTGAACAAAGATAGCTCATAAATTTGGCTGTGGCTCCGTTTTTCAGGCCTTTTTCCTGATGACGTTGTTTATCCGCCACGTGCAGTAGAAATGGGGGAATTGATCCAATGCTTTATAATTCAATATCTATTAAACAAAAATGTACAGTATCAGGTAATCATGTTCACGAAGCAGTAGTGACCAACATAAAGGGGCTTGGGGAGTGTTTAGAGTAGCCTAACACTCATATTACGTTACCAGTGTGATGGACCGGACCTAGGGGGTACAATTATGGTAAATCCTGTGGAAAAAAAAAAAACATTTAAATTGAAAATGAAAAAATAGTTTTCAATGAGTCAAATGAAGCTGCTTTTAGTCAATTCATGATCAACATTTTGATGCAGTATTAATTTTATCCCTGACCAAAGTACAGGTAAGGCAACTTCCCTGTAAAGATAACAATACTCATTAAATGCCGGTTTGAAAACACCAGCAGGATTTTGAAGGACAGGTGTTCAGAACATTTGCAAGCCCAGCAGTTTGAAAATTACAACTCAATCCTCAAAGTTTGATCCACTCTAACTAGACTGGAAACTGGTATTGATTTAAGAAGCATGCTTACAGTATTTACTGTCCTGTATCTCAGAGTCAGAGGGTGAGCCTGTTGTGGACTCTTGAATCTTTCTAAAGTAAGAATATTTCCACCCAACACTGAAACTTTAGCTTTAGATGAATTACCACATTTAGTTACCTGGAACCCAGTATTAACAATTTTCAGCATCGTGCCACTGCTCTCCCGGCTCCTGCACAACACCTCGTCTGTCTGAATAAAGGCCAGGACACTAAGGAGAGACCAGCGATAGCTGACACACTCTTCTTGTTCCTGCCAATCTAGTCTTTGTCAGGCAGATAGTGTGTTGGGCACCTGTAAAAGGGGTCTACCTGACCTCCACTGGTCCACCTGACACTGAGCACTGACTTTCTCAATGACCCTCGCTTACACACCTTTCTGGTCCAGCATAGGAAGTAAAGGGCAACAATTATTTTGGAAGGGGTAATAGAGAGAAGTGGCAGAAGGATTGTCCAAGGTGTTAGACTGGAGTAGAGTAACTGCACCCCACTCCAGATGCTGACACCTCAGTTTTGTTCCTAGCCTGGGAATGGGGCTACAGGTATTCACCACAGGAATGACTCCTGAAGGAGCACCTTACTCACTAAGGGTGAGGACCAAACCAAGAACGAAACAGAACGGGGGACACTCACTGTAAAAACACTGTCTCATCTTAATTGTAGTCTGCGACTAAAGATGGCTCCTAGGACAAGGGTGACACACAATAGCCCTCCCACAAGACTAAACTGTCCCTTATGTAATATATGCCACCCACTCTATTGCTAGCTAACAATGCAGCAACATTAATGCCCTGGTCCTAATAAAGTTGTATGTGACCAGTATGCTGAGTAAAATGAACATCTAGCACTAGATGCAGTGTACTACTGTAACTGACCAAACATTGACAACCACAATACAATAAGACAGTGAAACACAGTAATGACACCAAAAGTCTACCTTTAATTGGGGCCTGACCGGTGAGATCTATGATGTGGGGGCCACCAAAAACCTACCTTTAATGGGAGCCTAACCAATGGGTGCTCTATGAAACAGGGCACAGAGAAAAATGTAGAATACTGTAAAGGACCATACAGCAAGTTGTACTTAAATCACCACATAAGTTTTGCTGGGAATAACAATCTTAGGATGTCGTCCCAGGTGAGGGAGGCTAACTAGGTTATTCCTTTATACACCACAGACCAACTGACTGAATAGGGCCATGGGCCAAGTACCCGACTACTGATGCCACAGCCCCAAGGCCTCAATGCTGCTACATGCTTAAGGCCTGAATTAAACTGGTGCCCATGGGTCTAGAACCCCAAGTAATTGTGCCACAGGCTCAAGGCCTGACCTATCTGGTGCCCGCAGGCCTAATGCCCGAGTAAATGATGCCCATGGCCTTGTACCTGAATATTGTGCTGAAGGTCTTACCGGTGTCAAGCAGCTTTCGTTGACAGCATGGAGGAACCATAATAGCTCTTTTGCCATCCACCTGCTGCTTCTCTAGTGGCTCTGCTTCAGCAGTCTTCTCCTCTTGAGCCCAGCATCTTCTGCCTTTTTTTCTTGATCACGTTGCCTTCTCTTCTTGATCTAGTCTCTTCTCCTCTCATTCCGGCATCTTCTCCTCCTATTCGCCTCGTCCTTCCAGACAATCCTCTTGGTCTCACACTGCATCTGACTTACTCCCTCCACTCGAGACAGAGTAAAGATAAGCCATTGTCAAGGGGCGAAGCTATGGCTGGCTCGCCATGGTGTGCAAATGCAAAAAACTTGCGGCGAGCTCCTATTGGATCGCTGCAGCAGCAGCCTCTGATTAGACCAAATTAAGTCTTCTCAGATATACTTGGTTCAGGGCCGGAAGACTTCGCAGCTGACAGGTGCTTACTTGTTTCTCCTCAAGCAGCCTTTTCTTTGGTCATTTCATCGTTTTCCAATAAGCATTGTCTATGCAATTTGTGTGGTTCCAAAGCACAAGCAATTTATTTAGCAAAAGCAAAAGTTTAGCAGTTCAATAAACAAGTATAATACAGCCGATATCAAATAAATGCATACATACATACATACATACATACGCTGCGCTCTCTGCTGGATTCAGCGAGACAGTCCTTCAGTCCAGAAGACTGTGGTCAGAGTGACTGTTTTAGCTGGTCCCAGGGAGCTGTATATATACACTTAGCGATACAGATAAAACAATACAGATGTTGTGGCTTGCTTCTATAGGTCCAGGCTTCAGGATAGTCCAATGTAAAGCAGTCCATAGGTCAGTTCAAGCAACCCCCTCCAAGGGTGGGGGTCAACATTCCAAGGGTGGGGGGTCAAGTCTCCAAATGATGCATACTTAGTTTTCCCGCCTCCAACTGGTTCAAATTAGTCTATTAGCACTACACAGACAATATCATTCTAATCATTTATTCCCTATCATTATTCCCTATCATCGATAACTAATGTGCGATCCTTTCGGCGAATGAACTGGACAACTGCGGATAAATAGGGGATTAGAATGATACCAAACATGACATGCTTCCCGTGACCTGAACTTAAAATATCACTAAAGTGTATATATAACCTTATAATATATAAATATAAACCAAATAACATCTGCTCATAAAAGACTGTGGAATGGAACCATTATAAATATGAAATATATATATAAATGAATGTGAAAGTACGAGTGTATGCGTGCCTGTTTTATCGTGCGATCGCGCCATGACACGTAACACGTGACGTACTGATCGCAATCGCACGGTAAAACAATATTAATCAATATACTTTCTTTCATCCAATTATACGACTTTGACAGTTGCCCTACCACACTGACATCACATTGGCCACACACTGCATGTGAGAACATACAAGAGCTAGGGGAGCGGCAGTGAGCGCACACAGTACATTGTTGGACCTGCTAAAACTCATGAACACCAGGCACTAGTTTAGCAAATGGTTTGGATGGGGTATAATAAGTGATAATGTTTTCGTAGCTACAAGCCAGGAGCTGGGACCAGGATTAAGTCTCCAGTTTCAACAGTCTTGAATAATAGGAAAAAGCAATGGACTTCCCAATCTGGGAACTCCCACTACTACTGAGACAAAGTCCCCAAATCTTTATTTCACCAGGCATCTCCGTCCCCACAACATGTGGATCCTCTTTCTTCCTGTGGTATGGGGGAAAACAATTTCATTATATACCTTAGCCAGTAGGACATACAAAACATTAATGTTATTGTACATTTATTGCAGTAGAAGCAGTAATCACACTCTGAGAATATGTCTATTGAAAGTGGAACCAAAGTTCTTTAAAATGTATCTGTAAACAAATTGTTTATCATTTGTGGCTATAACTGGCACATGTAAATAAAATGCTTATTAGCAAAGGTGGGCTGTCATATCAACCTATGCTTTCAATGCACAGACCGTTCCTGCTGCTCTAACCATAAGTGACAGTAATCATTTCCAATATGCCCACACGTGACCACTCCTCCCCAGATCACATGGGAGCCTGTTAGTGTGGTCAGGGGGTGACCATCAGACTAATCTTGTGAATCTCATTTGTTTTAAAACCATACATGTGGCAGTTTGCTAAACAAGTGTGGCCAACATTACAGTGATCATTACATTCAATCAGTAATATTTGTTAAAGAATGCAGCAGGACAGTAGGAGACTCAATGCAATTATAAAACAATTAGTGCAGCCTTGGTAGATGCTTTTTCTGTAGCTGATCTGGTCAGTATTACAGTGCTGGACTTACCTCCCCATCCCTCCACAACATCATGGCAGCTATGAATGTCAGATACTGGAGGCGTAAGTAAGTAGTCATGTTAATATTTGCAATCATCAGCTTTTTAAAAGCCAAGTGGCTGAAATAAGGGGGAGCTCAAAGATTGAGAGAGGTTCCGGCAGGGAATGGGTGAGTTTGTTGGAATGTACGAAGAGGCAGCAGGATAGAATTCCATGAGTCCAGGTCTCATTGTATTGCATGCTTGTGATCAGTTTGGTCTTGTCCATAAACTATGCATGAAAACTAGGGATGTGCACCGGCGACTTTTGAGGTCTCGTGTTTTGTGTTTTGGATCCGGATTTTCGTTATTTTTGAGGTTCGGATTTGTCTCGCAAAACACTTGACGAAAGGTCTCGGTTCGGATTTAAGGTATTGGATTCGGATTTTTTTTGAAAAAAACATAAAAAGTTTAAAAATCAAGTTTTTGGGCTTATTTTCACTCCTAGGCTATTATTAACCTCAATAACATTCAATAACAAGCATTTCCACTAATTTACAGTGTATTCTGAACACCTCACAATATAGTTATTAGTCCAAAACGTTGCAACAAGGTATCTTTCTGGACTGCGTAGAGGAGTGGGTCACCACAATATATATTAAAAACCCTGAACTTTTATGATTCGCACCAATAATTGTACCTGGACTGCGTAGAGGAGTGGGTCACCACAATATATTAAAAACCCTGAACTTTTATGAATCGCACCAATAAATGTACCTGGACTGCGTAGAGGAGTGGGTCACCACAATATATATAATAAGAAAACCATCAACTGGTTTGATTCGCACCAATAAATGTACCTGGACTGCGTAGAGGAGTGGGTCACCACAATATATTAAAAACCCTGAACTTTTATGAATCGCACCAATAAATGTACCTGGACTGCGTAGAGGAGTGGGTCACCACAATATATATAATAAGAAAACCATCAACTTGTTTGATTCGCACCAATAAATGTACCTGGACTGCGTAGAGGAGTGGGTCACCACAATATCTTAAAAACCCTGAACTTTTATGAATCGCACCAATAAATGTACCTGGACTGCGTAGAGGAGTGGGTCACCACAATATATATAATAAGAAAACCATCAACTTGTTTGATTCGCACCAATAAATGTACCTGGACTGCGTAGAGGAGTGGGTCACCACAATATATTAAAAACCCTGAACTTTTATGAATCGCACCAATAAATGTACCTGGACTGCGTAGAGGAGTGGGTCACCACAATATATATAATAAGAAAACCATCAACTGGTTTGATTCGCACCAATAAATGTACCTGGACTGCGTAGAGGAGTGGGTCACCACAATATATTAAAAACCCTGAACTTTTATGAATCGCACCAATAAATGTACCTGGACTGCGTAGAGGAGTGGGTCACCACAATATATATAATAAGAAAACCATCAACTTGTTTGATTCGCACCAATAAATGTACCTGGACTGCGTAGAGGAGTGGGTCACCACAATATATTAAAAACCCTGAACTTTTATGAATCGCACCAATAAATGTACCTGGACTGCGTAGAGGAGTGGGTCACCACAATATCTTAAAAACCCTGAACTTTTATGAATCGCACCAATAAATGTACCTGGACTGCGTAGAGGAGTGGGTCACCACAATATATATAATAAGAAAACCATCAACTTGTTTGATTCGCACCAATAAATGTACCTGGACTGCGTAGAGGAGTGGGTCACCACAATATATATAATAAGAAAACCATCAACTTGTTTGATTCGCACCAATAAATGTACCTGGACTGCGTAGAGGAGTGGGCACTGGGCACCACAATAAAATATATAAAAAACCTTCAACAGGTCTGCATTACACTACACATACGGCTGCTCCTCCATCCTCTCCATCATATACATGTTGGAGTTTTAGCATGTGACAACCTCTTGTTTTTGATAATGTCAGTGCATTTTGAATATTTTTCAATTTGCCCCACACCACTGAATGTACTTTATCTATGATACGCATCTATCTATCTTGACTGCGTAGTGTGGTGGCCCCGGTACACAATTTGGTACCGGGGCCACAATAAAATAAATACACCCTCCACGTGTCAGAATTCCACCAAACAAGTATCTGGACTGCGTAGTGGGGTGGCCCCGGTACCCAACTTGATACCGGGGCCACAATAAAATAAATACACCCTCCACGTGTCAGAATTCCACCAAACAAGTATCTGGACTGCGTAGTGGGGTGGCCCCGGTACCCAACTTGATACCGGGGCCACAATAAAATAAATACACCCTCCACGTGTCAGAATTCCACCAAACAAGTATCTGGACTGCGTAGTGGGGTGGCCCCGGTACCCAACTTGATACCGGGGCCACAATAAAATAAATACACCCTCCACGTGTCAGAATTCCACCAAACAAGTATCTGGACTGCGTAGTGGGGTGGCCCCGGTACCCAACTTGATACCGGGGCCACAATACCTCCTCCAAACATGCTACAGACAATTCGTCATTGAGATCCCATTAAGTATGTTAAAGACAGACAGGGTCCAAGTGTTATTAGTTGACTTTGTAAAGAAAAAAACTGTCCCTGTTGCACATAGTCGTGCAATGAAGACTTACTTTTTCATTTAAAGGCACGATCTTTCAAGTGTAGTGTTTGTAAGTCTAAGTCATATTATACTTTTGGTAAAATTGGTTTTTTTGGTTCCTCTTTATGTTAATTAATTAGTAATAGAATTAAAGTAGGAAATAGAATTAAATAGAATTAAAGTAGGAAATAGAGTGGTATAGAGTTGTAGTGTGGTATAGATAGAGTGGTCCACACAATATAATAATAAAACCCTCAACTGGTCTGAATTCCACCAAACAAGTATCTTGACTGCGTAGTGTGGTGGCCCCGGTACACAATTTGGTACCGAGGCCACAATATAATTAAAAAACCCTCCACGTGTCGGAATTCCACCAAACAAGTATCTGGACTGCATAGTGGGGTGGCCCCGGTACCCAATTTGATACCGGGGCCACAATACCTCCTCAAAACATGCTCCAGACAATTCGTCATTGACAGACCCCAGACAGACAGGGTCGTAGTGTTATTGTTTGACTTTGTAAACCCAAAAAAATGTCCCTGTTGCACTTGCACATAGTCGTGCAATCAAGACTGACTTTTTCATTTAAAGGCACGATCTTTCAAGTGTAGTGTTTGTAAGTCTAAGTCATATTATACTTTTGGTAAAATTGGTTTTTTTGGTTCCTCTTTATGGTAATTAATTAGTAATAGAATTAAAGTAGGAAATAGAATTAAATAGAATTAAAGTAGGAAATAGAGTGGTATAGAGTTGTAGTGTGGTATAGATAGAGTGGTCCACACAATATAATAATAAAACCCTCAACTGGTCTGAATTCCACCAAACAAGTATCTTGACTGCGTAGTGTGGTGGCCCCGGTACACAATTTGGTACCGAGGCCACAATATAATTAAAAAACCCTCCACGTGTCGGAATTCCACCAAACAAGTATCTGGACTGCATAGTGGGGTGGCCCCGGTACCCAATTTGATACCGGGGCCACAATACCTCCTCAAAACATGCTCCAGACAATTCGTCATTGACAGACCCCAGACAGACAGGGTCGTAGTGTTATTGTTTGACTTTGTAAACCCAAAAAAATGTCCCTGTTGCACTTGCACATAGTCGTGCAATCAAGACTGACTTTTTCATTTAAAGGCACGATCTTTCAAGTGTAGTGTTTGTAAGTCTAAGTCATATTATACTTTTGGTAAAATTGGTTTTTTTGGTTCCTCTTTATGGTAATTAATTAGTAATAGAATTAAAGTAGGAAATAGAATTAAATAGAATTAAAGTAGGAAATAGAGTGGTATAGAGTTGTAGTGTGGTATAGATAGAGTGGTCCACACAATATAATAATAAAACCCTCAACTGGTCTGAATTCCACCAAACAAGTATCTTGACTGCGTAGTGTGGTGGCCCCGGTACACAATTTGGTACCGAGGCCACAATATAATTAAAAAACCCTCCACGTGTCGGAATTCCACCAAACAAGTATCTGGACTGCATAGTGGGGTGGCCCCGGTACCCAATTTGATACCGGGGCCACAATACCTCCTCAAAACATGCTCCAGACAATTCGTCATTGACAGACCCCAGACAGACAGGGTCGTAGTGTTACTGTTTGACTTTGTAAACCCAAAAAAATGTCCCTGTTGCACTTGCACATAGTCGTGCAATCAAGACTGACTTTTTCATTTAAAGGCACGATCTTTCAAGTGTCAGAAAGAGAGAGAAGACACAGGAGAGGAGAGTTGTAGCTGGGGACCTGGGGTGGAAGCTCCCAGGCTCCCCCAGCATTGCCTGGAAGTCTGAGCGTGGTGACTGAGCCAGGGCAAGGAATGTGTGCCCTGGATGAGGGGGAGAACTCCATGCCACTATAGTGAACCCAAGAGAGAGGGGGACACTGCACATGGAAGAGGCCCTGGAGTGAGGGCTGCTACAAGAGGCATGGTAGCTGTAGTGTCAGATCCTGAGGCTGAGAGTACACAGAGTGACGTGTCAGAGCACAGGAGACATTATCCCCGCAGAGGAGGGATGAGCTGCAGTTGAGAGGTCTGCTGTTGAAATAGGACATGCACACTTTAACAAACCAATCATTTCAGCGACAGGGCCTACCAAACAACTTTGACTGAAATGATTGGTTTGTTTGGGCCCCCACACCAAAAAAGCTATTCATCTCTCCCTGTACAGACTAAACAGGCTCTACTGAGGCAAGATGTCGTCCTCATCCTCAACCTCTGATTCCTCTCCCCCTACAGTGTCTACTTCCTCCTCATCACACATTATCAATTCGTCCCCGCTGGACTCCACAACCACAGGTCCCTCTGTAGTATCTGGAGGGCAGTGCTGTACTTCATTGAGGAATTGATTATTCATTTTTATAAACATCATTTTTTCAACGTTGTGAGGAAGCAACCTCCTTCGCCGCTCACTGACCAGGTTCCCCGCTGCACTAAAAACTCTTTCCGAGTACACACTGGAGGGGGGACAACTCAGGTAAAATAGAGCCAGTTTGTACAGGGGCTTCCAAACTGCCTTTTTTTCCTGCCAGTAACAATATGGACTGTCTGACATGTCTACTTGGATGGTGTCAGCAAAGTAATCATCCACAATTTTTTCTATTGTGACAGCATCCAATGCAGCGAGAGTAGACATGTCTGCAATGGTTGGCAGGTCCTTCAGTCCGGACCAGATGTTATCAGCATCCCCGCCAGTGCCTCTTTTGGGAAAACTGAGCTTTTTCCTCGCAGCCATAGATGTGGAAGAAAATGAGGGTGGAGCTGTTGGCATGTCACGGTCCTCTTCAGAGGACAATCTCCTGACCAGCAGGTCTTTGCACCGCTGTAGATTTGTGTCCGCCGGAAACAGAGACACAACATACGCTTTAAACCGAGGATCGAGCACGGTGGCCAGAATGTATTCCTCTGACTTTAAAAGAGTGACCACCCTCGGATCCTGGCAAAGCGTACGAAGGGCTACATCCACAAGAGCTACATGCTTGCTGTAATCGCAATGGCTTACCAGCTCCTCCCTCACTTTCTCCAGCTGCTTCTGCAACAGCCTGATCAGGGGAATGACCTGACTCAAGCTGGCAGTGTCGGAACTGACTTCTCGTGTGGCAAGTTCAAATGGCTGCAGAACCTTGCACAACACGGAAATCAGTCTCCACTGCGCTTGACTCAGGCGCATCCCCACTCCTTTGCCTATGTCGTAGGTGGCTGTGTAGGCCTGAATGGCCTTTTGCTGCTCCTCCATCCTCTGCAGCATATAGAGGGTGGAGTTCCAGCGCGTCACAACCTCTTGTTTGAGGTGATGGCAGGGCAGGTTCAAGCTTTTCTGATGTGCCTCTAGTCTGCGGTAGGCACTGGCTGAATGCCGAAAGTGTCCAGCAATTTTGCGGGCCACCGCAAGCATCTCCTGCACACCCCTGTCACTCTTGAGGTAATGCTGCACCACCAAATTAATGGTGTGGGCAAAACATGGGACGTGCTGGAAATTGCCCATATTTAATGCCCGCACAATGTTACTGGCATTGTCTGACACCACAAATCCCCATGAGAGTCTAAGTGGGGTAAGCCACTGGGAGATAATTTCCCTCATTTTCTCTAATATGTTGGCAGCGTTGTGCCTCTTATTAAAGCCTGTAATGCACAATGTTGCCTGCCTTTGCATGAGCAGCCATTTTGTAGATGCTGCTACTGATGCAGCTGTTGCTGTTGCTGCGGAAGGGGATGCATCTACCCAGTGGGCTGTCACAGTCATATAGTCCTTCGTTTGCCCAGAACCACTTGTCCACATGTCCGTGGTTAAGTGGACAGTGGGTACAACCGCATTTTTAAGAGCACTGAGGACACTTGATCGTACTTCTCTGTACATTTTTGGTATCGCCTGCCTAGTGAAGTGGAATCTCGAGGGGATTTGGTACCGGGGACACAATACCTCCATCAACCCTCTAAATCCCACTCCACTGATGGCGGACACCGGGCGCACGTCTAACACCAACATTGCAGTTACAGCCGCAGTTATACGCTTTGCAATAGGGTGACTACTATCGTATTTGGTGGTCATGGCAAACGACTGTTGGACGGTCAATTGTTTGGTGAAAGACTTAGCGGTCTTACGACTTCCCCTCTGGGAAGATGACCGACTAACAGCAGCAACAGCAGCAGTGGCAGTAGTAGGCGTACCGCTGCAGGATTCCTCGGATGAATCCCGTATTGAGGAGGACTCAGTCTGGCTGGTGACTTGGGCTGCAGGACTGAATCTGATGGAGATTGTGGAGGAAGTTGACGAGGAGGGTGTTGCTGGTGTGTATCCAACTGGACCACGGGATTTAGGTGTCCCTGTACCGATGAGGGTCCTAGCCCCAGTTCCTGAACTAACCACTGAACTATGAAGGTTATTCAGGTGACGTATAAGGGAGGATGTTCCTAGGTGGGCAAGATCCTTACCCCTGCTTATTTGAGCTTTACATAAGCTACATATTGCCATACATTGGTTGTCTGGATTTGGATAAAAATAACTCCAGACCGAAGAGGTGCATTTTTTGGTCTTCTGACCAGGCATGACGATGGGCTTTTTCATCCCATGGACATCAGCTGTTTCCCCCCCTGGTGCCTCATTTACAATAACCACATCACCATCCTCATCATCAAGTTCCTCCACAGCGCCAGCTACATCATCAATAGCCTCCTCCCGAGCCACCTCTTCCCGTACAGTGATGGGAAGGTCAGGCTTGACAACCACCAACACGCTTGGACTCGCCTTGGGGATTTGTGATAATTTCTCTTTAGAAGGCAGAGTTGTTTGCTGTTTTGTTGCTGACAGCATAACTCTCTTCAATTTTTTGTAGGGGGGGGGAGGAGGAGGAGGGCTAAGATCCGTGGGTGAAGCTGAACCACTAGTCATGAACACGGGCCAGGGCCTAAGCCGTTCCTTGCCACTCCGTGTCGTAAATGGCATATTGGCAACTTTACGTTTCTCCTCAGATGATTTTAAGTTTCTCTTTTTGCTACTTTTTCTTAACTTGGGCTTTTTGGATTTTACATGCCCGGTACTACGAGATTGGGCATCGGGCTTGGAAGACGACGTTGATGGCATTTCATCGTCTATGTCATGACTAGTGGCAGCAGCTTCAGCATTAGGAGGAAGTGGGTCTTGATCTTTCCCTACTTTATCCTCCAAATTTTTGGTCTCCATTATATGTAGCACAAGATACTGCAGAATGTGTGAACTTGGTAATATTGCAGTACCAATGGACTTATAATGCTGGATTGGTTTTGCAAATTTGGTTATAATTATTATATATATTTTTTTTTTTTTAAATTTTTTATTTTTTTTTACTTTTTTTTTATTTTTTACAAACTTGGGAATAATGGGGAAATAACTATGCCCTTAGAAGCACAGAGCACAGGACACAGCACCACTGGACTGAACAGGACACGGCACAGGACCCAGCAGCACTACGGAACTCAGCAGGACAGAGCACAGGACACAGCACCACTGGACTGATACTGCAGAATGTGTAAACTTTGTAATATTGCAGTACCACTGGACTTTTACTGCTGAATGTGTGAACTTGGTAATATTGCAGTACCAATGGACTTATAATGCTGGATTGGTTTTGCAAATTTGGTTATAATTATTATATATATTTTTTTTTTTTTTAATTTTTTATTTTTTTTTACTTTTTTTTTATTTTTTACAAACTTGGGAATAATGGGGAAATAACTATGCCCTTAGAAGCACAGAGCACAGGACACAGCACCACTGGACTGAACAGGACACGGCACAGGACCCAGCAGCACTACGGAACTCAGCAGGACAGAGCACAGGACACAGCACCACTGGACTGATACTGCAGAATGTGTAAACTTTGTAATATTGCAGTACCACTGGACTTTTACTGCTGAATGTGTGAACTTGGTAATATTGCAGTACCAATGGACTTATAATGCTGGATTGGTTTTGCAAATTTGGTTATAATTATTATATATTTTTTTTTTTTTTTAATTTTTTTATTTTTTTTTACTTTTTTTTTATTTTTTACAAACTTGGGAATAATGGGGAAATAACTATGCCCTTAGAAGCACAGAGCACAGGACACAGCACCACTGGACTGAACAGGACACGGCACAGGACCCAGCAGCACTACGGAACTCAGCAGGACAGAGCACAGGACACAGCACCACTGGACTGATACTGCAGAATGTGTAAACTTTGTAATATTGCAGTACCACTGGACTTTTACTGCTGAATGTGTGAACTTGGTAATATTGCAGTACCAATGGGCTTATACTGCAGGATTGGTTGTGAAAATTTTGTGGTAATTAAAAAATATTAAAGTAGTTTTTGGTATTTTATAAAAAAAACTTTTTTTTATTTTTTTAAACACAGGGGAATATTGGGGAAATAACTATGCCCTTAGAAGCACAGAGCACAGGACACAGCACCACTGGACTGAACAGGACACAGCACAGGACCCAGCAGCACCACTGACCTCAGAAGGACAGAGCACAGCACACAGCACCACTGGACTGATACTGCAGAACACAGCACAGCACAGCACAGCACAGCACTAAACAGCACAGCACTAAACAGCACAGAACTAAACAGCACAGAACTAAACAGCACAGAGGACCACCTAACACACCCTCCCTCTACCCTGATCAATGCCCGAGTGAAGATGGCGGCGACTAGCGGGGAATTTATAGGATCCGAGTATCGCGAGATCCGACAACGGGATTATGAGTCAGAGCCTCAGTTTCACTTTTGAATTTGGCGCCAATACCCGGATCTGTCTCGGATCCGACTCGGATCCGCAACGTTCGGGTGGGCTCGGATTTCAGAAATCCGAGCGCGCTCATCCCTAATGAAAACCTAATCCTACCTGGATTACACATAAAGCTCACAAGTAAGCATGACGAAGCTTGCAAATAACCACTTGAACACAGAAGAGTTATGCACATATGACAAACCCCTGGTAAATCTACTATCAGGAAGTGTATAGTAGTTTTATGCGTAAAAATGTAACAATTTTCAGAGGGAGAAAGGCACAACTAAAATATTTTATTTTTTTTATAAAAAAATATTTTATTTGACAGGATGGGAAAAGAGCACATTGTGATATACGTAGACACAATGAGCCTTTGCTATTATATCTGCAATAGTTCTAATGCAGCAACATGTATTAAATCACTGATTAGGAAACCCTAATTAAAGTTTTTAAAATATGAACTATTATTTGCAAGTGTAAATACTTTCTGTGCTTCTTGAACATTGTAAAGTCGGAAGAGATAAACATTTGTTGTGGTTTGGGACCAAGAATAAGTCTTAGGAGTGAAAGGAAAAAATTAATAAACAATGCAAAAAATGTCCCCAATCCAGCCTACTCAGTATCGGGCCTGGTCCTCTAGAGAGTACCGGCTTAATTCAGAGTAGCACTGGGCTCTGCCTCCTACCCCCTAGCCGTTGAGAACCAAGTGCCAGCATGCACATGGCAAACAGTCCATACTGGCACTTTTAGTGCCCCACGTGTGCACTACATTTACTCTGCCACTATTGCTTTAAAACCAATTGCCCCCAGCAGAAACTCAATAAGTAATGGCCCTGAAACTAATAAAGAGATCATGTCCTAGTGTAGTGATAGAAATCATGCCCTGATCTTATTAATGAAATTATGCTCTAATCCTATTAATTAAATCATGCCCCTTATCCCATTAGTGAAATCATGCCCCAATCTTATTAATGCAATCATGACTTGATCTGAATAAGATAAGAGACTGATCCTGATTGGCTGCCTGAATTTAATTCCTTTTGCGTCAGGTGCTCCTCTGGAGCAGTGCGTTTGTTCCATCTGGTTGTATTTATATTTCCCATAGGATTATGTTGGACCTAGACTGAATTAGGATGTTAGGTAAGTATAAAAAAAGCCTCATTAAGCCACATTTCCTGGGGGTGCTACACTTACATGAACACGCTCCTGCGGAAATTCAGATATTTATGCCACAAATATTGTCATACCCCCAACTCTGAGGTCCTGAATGTATCTTGTTACTGTCACATGCTTACAGTGTGCAGCGCCTATATTAAGATAGGGCAACGCAAAATACACACATAGGGGTGCAAAATTGCAACCTGCACTACATCAGGCCCTCAGTGTATATATTATTTATTAAAAATACAACTGCTATGAATTTAGGTATAACATAATATAAAACTAATATTGCAAATTGATACACTGATAGGAAATCTTTTGTCTGGAATGCTTGGGACTTGGGGAGTTCTGTAATGTTTTTTTCTCACAATAATTTGGAACAGCATGTTCCAAAAATGACTTCAGTCTTCCCCATAGTGGCCCTTCTCTCCCGGAATGTCCGGGAGACTCCTGAATTTGTGGGAGTCCTCCTGAGCAAACTCCCGGCTCGAGCCTACCTCATTAGTGAAGTGGGTGGGGGCAGGGCTTAGTGCCGCGATTATTGCATCATCGTAGCCCTGCCCCCTGTTGTAATTGGCCAAAATGGTGACACTTGCTTAGGGGCCAGGGCCAAAAGGACGCGATTCGTCAAGCCCTGCCCCCATAAGCCCACCTCCCCCCGGATCTCCCGGAGGCCAACAAGTACGGTCTTCCCCAACACTGCTGCTGAAGTTTTCCAATATGCCCAACAGTGATTGTAAGAATTATTACAAATCAGCTGCAATTATTTACTTTCCTGGGTTTTTTTTTGTGATTTTCATAACTTTTCTAAATTACCGGTTTAGATAAGAGAACCCATTAGTCATACTTGCTTACTCTGCCGGAATGAGGAAGTATAGAAAGTAAGTGAGTCTTTTATTAGATTGTGTATTACACAACAGTTCTGCAGAAATAGAATCATTGGCGCCAACACTGATCAGTAGTGTGGTTTCTCTTTGGGTAGAATCCCACAAGTTAAGAAGCCCTCTTCTTTTAAGTTTGAACACAATCTGAAATATTAACATTTTAATCAGGACGTCCAAGCATATATAAGTTATTCCCTTTCAGAGAATGATGATTTTTTTTAAATTAATACGGAAACAAAGTTAGGTATCCGCAAATACACCAAGCAGGTTTAGAACATGAAATCCCACAACTCAGGATAAAACATGTCATTGACTGGGGGTGGAGACATGCAGATACACATGCGTCTTCTTCAGTCCCATCCCACTTAGCCTAGATTCCCTAAGGTACATGTTTGCTGCCCTAAACATAGTGATTAAAGCTGTAATTCATCAATTAAAGCTTAGAGGTATACACAGCATTACTTCATTAAGACCATACTAGTTTCATTCTGAAACTGACAGGCCAGGCCCAGCCCACATAGTCTCAATAAGCATTTCTGCTTTCCAATATTTCCAGATAGCTTTATTTAAAACCAAATGTAAATATTGATAGGGAAAAACTGCTGAGGGCTTGTCAATTACATTGTGATTTAAAGAGTTGTTCTCTGTATTTGTGGGTCTGCATAGCACCTACATGGGGTAAACTCTGTGGTCACAATGCAACACCAAACATTTACTTATCTGCTGCTTGGAAGAAGCTGAAATTTAATTCAGTGATTGGCATAATTCTATCCACACAAGGCACTATAAATATACAACTATTGTTGCCTTCCATACCCAGATATTCAGAATAGATATGTAAAGGCGTATTTAAAGGGACACTAACGTAAAAAATTTTATGCTTATGTATTTAAATAGAGGACTCTACAGTTCAGTTACCGTGTATGGAACACACAGTGCATTTCATTTTGCGGGAGTCTCCCGGACATTCCGGGAGAGTAGGCAATTATGCGTTAAAGAAAAGCTGCTAATGAATCTCTAGAGACTGAAGTGTCTTTTACATTTCTGTCTCTATTACTGAAGTCATCTTGTCTTACCTGTCAGTCTTTGATCAAATCTTGGTCTCCATGAAGATGGCCACCTCCATAGGCATCAATACATGGACATAGGACACAATTTCTGAACTGTGTCATCATGCCACAGATGGCGAAGCCAACCACGTCTTGTACTGGCTCAGCATCAGGGAGAATGCCAGACTCTTCAGGGAGTGAGGGAGATCACCCCTATTTCAGGGAGTCTCCCTGACATTCAGGGAGAGTTGGCAAGTATGATGTATACGCCAACTTTCCAATAATTCCAGCCGCCTTTCAACACTAGGGGCCTGTATCATTAAGGAACGTAAATACCGCTATGTGCCGGATTCTGCATAAAATCGCACTTACGTGCTAAGAACTGGACAATACGCCAGTAAACAAAATAACATCCAATTAATGTTCGAGCGCAAAGGACCTCTACTACAGCCTACGATTTCAGGGGTGGAATGGGGAGGGGAGTAGGCATATGCATACAGTCAATGTACAGTATGGGCGCACCAAGCTCGAGCACACGCAGCTCTGCCTAAATCAAGCCTTGGGTATCTCAAAATTAGATGTTTTTCAGTTGTATCACTTGCACCAGCTCCGGGGCAGCTGCAGTAAGTGCCGAGTGATTGTGACCATGGTCATATATTAAAGCTAGAACATGTGTTTGCAACCAGCAGCAACTGTGAAAATGCATTTTATGTACAGCAGGCATTAATAACATCCTAATAAATGTATTTTATATGTCCGTCAGAGCAGAGCGTACCTAGACCCATATTCAACAAGAGACGTGTCTTCAGGTCCACTCCTAATTGAACACTGACGTGCGTGTGCCCGAATTTTATAAGCGTTTTAAGCAAAAACACAATTTACGTTTCTTTTTTGTGCCTAAATGAATAAGACTCTAAGGGGTATATTTACTAAACTGCGGGTTTGAAAAAGTGGAGATGTTGCCTATAGCAACCAATCAGATTCTAGGGCCTGAGTCATTAGTGATCTTAACTTGTGCAAAAGTTAAGATGCATATTTTAAGAAGAATCAGGGAGATAAGAGTGAAGTTAAGATGGATTTTTATCTTAACTTAAGAAATTCTTCACTTACGCTGTGGATTTTGATTCTTAATCCTTTTCTGGTCATGAACAGAGTGGATTTGCTTAAGATAAGAAAAAAACGGCAGATAAGATCACTAATGAATCAGGACCCTAGTTATCATTTGTTTAGTATCTTCTACAAAGTGACAGCTATAATTTGATTGGTTGCTATAGGCAACATCTCCACTTTTTCAAACCCACAGTTTAGTAAATCTAGCCCTAGTAGTCCATCTATCCATCTAGATTTGCTAGGCAGTGGAAAAACGTGAAGATGTGCACTGTGCAAAGTTTTTTAGAACCAACCCCAGCATTATATATATATATATATATATATATATATATATATATATACATATACATTCACATTTTTTTTACTAAAATACTGCTCAGTTTTGCCTCAATTATGTCTTAAATTAATCATGAAAGGGAGGGAACATCTGAATTTTTAATCGGTCAAAGTGCACATGAAAATGCGCATCTCTAGAAGGTGCAAAGCTGGCCATTAAAAGTATACGATGAGATACAATCAAAATAATAATTGTGATAGTCCCCAGTGTAGCCTTGACGTAGAATATTGAGAAAGCCCTATAGCTACATCATTTATGGTCAACTTGTTGACAGACCCAGCTTGTGGATAAGTGGTATGTGTGACTAGATAGATCACATATGGGTGGCTGGCATAACATGTCTTTGGAATTATTACTGAAAATGGAGTCCAGAAAAACTGCCAGATATCTGATAGCTTCTGCCTATTTGTTAATGTGCAGTCTAACACTGCAGCCTTGTGAGTCTATTATTTTAAAGAGATATTATGGGCAATTCTTTCAATCACAGTACATGCAAACTAAAAGGAGGGAAAGCCAATGAACTTAGTGGTGATAGAGTGCACAAACTTATACAAGATAAATAAAATGAATGAGTTGTCTGTCTTCAGTCACTTGATGGATGGATTATGACTTATTGCAGGGGAGATGCTATGCATGTGTTTGCTTAAATGTAGAGGAACAACATCTGCACAAAGCACATGGCCAACATTATAGGCACCACTTGGACAAGGATTATTTAGGTGGATACACAAAGGTGTAAGGGTGCAGATGCATTTGTGTAAATATGTAAATATATGTTCATGTGGTTGGTGTCTAGTATATAAAAAGTTATAAAATCGTGGAGTAATTAGATCATGCAGATTATTGGTGGATTCATAAGGAGGAGGATTATTGGAAGCTGATAGAGGAATACCCATGTTTCAGTTAAACCTAGAAAATGCTGCCTTGATTTACAGATTTAGTATAAGAAAAAAGAATCCCCCAAAAAATCTAGTAGCATGAAGCAAGACATACCCCCGACCCCCCCCCCCCTCCTCCAACTAGCTCCAACATTAAATTAATAACATTACCATTTAATAAACAGAGCATTTCTCCCAACCGGCCCTGATATAAAATGAATAGCATACACATCTGATACAGTGACCCCACATTGCATTAATAGCCGCTAAAATATATTAATAGTCCCAACCAACTCCCCATTACATTAATAGCCCCATTATAATGTTAACCAGGGGAGGAATCACAGCACAGGCCTGGCAGCCCAGTCTGGACTCCTCCTATGTTTAAAAAAACTGAAGAAAAAGACGTTCCGTGTTCTTTCAAATTCCCTCCCCTGGCAGGTCCCTGGGTGTTTGATTTTCTTATGCCTCAGTCCGGCCCTACTAAAGCCGACTCAGACAGTTCGCTATAGGACCAGTCTGGGGGGGGTATATGCCACCTTGCCCAGCCAGCCCTTGCCCTTGCTTACGGTGACTGTCCACTGATAACAAACAGATGAAGCTTATTGTGAAATCCCTGGGAATATGTTGTAAGACAGTTTGTATAAATAATAAGGAAGAGACTGTGCTCCAATCACAATTTGAAAGGGCTGCATGTTTGAACAATTCTAAGGAATTTAAATTACCATGAAAGTGATGTAAAGGGACTGCTAGCACTGACAATGAGACATGTTTTAAGGTTACTGTAGCGCAATTGCATCATTTAGTAGAAGCCAACTTGAAGAGGTGCTCTGTCCGTTGCATCATGTACTTTTTCACACTACAATACTTATTATAAACATTCAAGCTATGAAAAACCTGGGAACAGTGATCATATTAACCCATGGACTGGGATGACATATTCATAAACACTCCATGACTTCCTTCTCTCATTACCAGATGAATTTTCACATTTTGCTGATGTACCTGTTCCACAGAGAAAACATTTTTCTAGTCCACATAAGTCAGTTTTATATTATTTTTACGTGACTGATAGATGCAAACTATAATTAGGAGACCGCACTTCCCTATTGGTGTAGTAGTCAATATGCTGTCGGTGGGAAAGTAAAGGGGCAGTGGTCTCAAAACATTCACTATATTATATGCTTTGGCAGGGCGAATGAGGACCGTCCAGCATGGCCCCATCAAAATGTCAGTCGCTTGAGAGGACCAATCATTATCCGTATATGCTAATTAAGCTTCCCTTCATATTGGGAGAAATCCTCTCCACATTCAATTCTTATCCAAACATCCCTGACGAAGACTGTGAGGGCAAAACGCGTAGGTATATATATTTTTAATTACCATCCAGCTCATGAGCTCTTCAGCACTGATAACCTGCTCCTATTACATTGAGACGGAGAACTGGAGCCTTCCAGTGCATGCGTGAAGGACTAAGTACAGACCACAGGCGCCACACACATCTGTACGAGACCTAGCGGTGAAGAGGAAGGACAGAATTCCTCAAAGCTTGCTGGCGAATCCCTGCATCGAAGGCTGAGATACTCAGACACTTCCGCATTTTGAACACGACACTTGCACCGAGCACTGTTTACAGGTAATTGAAAAGACATGAACAGAATCAATCAGGTCCTACCCAGTCACTGGACCAGATGGCACAATATGCCATTACAGCCTGAGGTCATAAACTGGTTAAAAAGACACAGCAAAATGGCATTCAGAATGGCTAAAAAAAAATAAAAAAAAATTAAGAACAAGTTTAAAGCAACCAACGCCAATTACAAAAATTGTTTAGCTATATCAGTAGTAAGAAAGGCAAAAACGAAATACACTTATGTCTGAAAAATTTAAATGGAGATTGTGGGGCCTATTTAGCAAGCATTTATTTGCCTTAAATCATCTGAAATGGCTGTTACTGCATAATTAAGGCATATATTGGTATTACTGGTAACAGTAAGCAAAAACATATATATTGAAAATATCTCCTGCTTTAACCAAACTAACGATTGGTACCTGCGTTCCCTACAACTTTCTATGGGGACTGTAAACTGGAGTCAATTTACCAAGCTCTGAAGAACTCAGCTTTTCGGAGCTTGTAGTTGTTTAGCAGTTGAAGTCTACGGCCACTATAACGCAAATGCGTTGGGTAGAGGGATCTTTTGGGACCACCCTGACAAATTATCGGCACATGCACAGTTAGGTCAGCAAGAGAAAGGAATGAGAAAACTTACACTTTCTCAATGAAATTGTCTTTGTCTGATAGCTATATATCGGAGGGGCATGATTAGGACCAGAAATTGATCTGAAAAATGCTTCTACTATTGCTGCAATCAGCAGTGATAAGAGATAGTCCAATATGCGGCCTATATAAATAACCCCCTTTGTTCCAAAAGACTATGGGAAGGCAAAGCTATTGAATATTTGTATTGTTCCTCTGTGTATACAAAGGAACAAGCTGGTTTGATATGTTGTATATTGAAGTTACTGACACCATACCAAATGTGTCGAAGTGGCTGCCAAGAACTTGAAAAATAATGAAGAAAATAAATGCAAATAAAGCATTGGATTAGATGGGTTACAAGCACACGTCCACAGAGAAATTAGCTTAGTTATTGTCAAACTATCATTTCTAACGTTTTAAGACTACAAACTTGTAAGATAAAAATAGATTGACATAAAACATGTTAAATATGATTTTTTGTTAAGGCCTCATAAGGCCTTTGTTCAGCCATTTTATTGTAACTTGTATAGAAATATTATTTGCTAGAAGAGATTATTCATTTTTCTGTTAACTTGCAGTTTTGCAATATGTGAGCCTATGGCCTTGAAGTTGAACTAATAGAGAACACCTGAAGAATGTAACCAGTTATGAAAACAATAATGAGCTTCATATCCAGCTGGTAGTATGGGAGCTGTATCCATGGTGTTGCACATAGCATATCTCCAACTCCCCTTGAGATAAGAAATAATAGGCTCATCTGTCCTTAGAAGGGGGAGAAAAGTAAACACCTCAAGAATACGTGAGAAAGTTAATCAGTAGCGCTTCTCATAAACTAGTGGTATAAACTATTGTATGCATATGACGTAGGATTCATTTATTCAGTAGCCTATAAAAACCTGTATCTTTGTATCAATAAACTAGAGAATATTCCTTGCATACAGAACTTGGTCTGTGTCAATTCTCTCCAGCTGATTGAAGCGCTTCCAGATATACTTGACACCACAGGCAGACTTGGGTCAGAATTTTAGATCTAACAACTTGGAGGTCCCACCGAGATTCGCTGTCCAGCAGGCTACAAGACAGACAACGGAGGTTTCCCAGCACATTGAACCCCAACATCCGCGGTCAGTAGATTTCTACTCGTTGGTCTTCCTAGTCTGGGTCACCTCATGTCTGTCTGAGGCACCTGACACGCGAATTTGTGAGTCTCAAGTATCATCTGATTAATATAATACAGTATTAACCCAATTTGTTTACTGTAATTGTATTGTTGATTAGATTTTTGAAAGATGATTGAATTTTGAGTGCATGTGTTTGTACCTATGTATGATGTATAAAGCATAAAAGTCACATAAGACATTGATCAAAGAAGCATGTAATGGAATAGAGGGATTTAGAGAGTTATTGTTTTGAACATTGAGTGAACATTTTAGACACCATCCCCAGAGGTATATCAAAGAAGGGAGATTCTGTAATCTGCCCAAATTGTGTAAGAGAGATTTCCAAAAGACCTTCGTCCCAGATACTGTCAAAGCACGGACATCCAGTACAAGGAGTCCACAGAACGGGACGTCCAGTGCAAGGACAACCCACAGAAACTAGATAAGAGTCCCGATTTGGACTCAACAGAATACTGTCAATACGAGTAATATAGATAGTAAACAAATGACAGCAGCTCCCTCATAGATATGATGCACAAAGACTAAAGGAAATGGGGGAGTAGAAGGTCTGCAGGGAATTTTTCAAGAAAGCGGGGATAGCCAAAGATATGTGTGGATGGAGAAACAAAGGTGTTGCAAGTGGTAATGTGACAAGAACAAAGGGGTATTGAGATCAAACCCCAAGAGATTGTTTGAGGTGGCACAGGAAAGTTAAGAGATCTGAAAAGTCGAAATATATGTGGATATGCTAAATGCATCGGAAGCTGAATAATGAATCAAGTAGGTTGTATATTATAAATGTATGTTTGATCCTGTGCAGCTGAATAAGTGAAATGTGCCCCTCCCTTATTCTGTGTAAATGATTTCAGTGTGTTGAGATAAGAAGCACACTGTTTTTTGTTTTTTGACAATGTATGTAAAATTAAAAAAATGTGTCCGGAGTGCTGATTGATGATAACATGTTGAAGCTAACTTGTATTTAGTGTAATGCTGGGACTTGTAGTTCCACAGCAGTAGGCTGGAAGATGTCAGTTAAGTTTTCTTTCTCTGTATGTGAGTTTTGTCTCCGTCTTACTGCGTGTGAGAGAGATCCGTGATAATTCACATTGTTTGTTCTCTGTCTTAGTGCTCTATAAGGGAGATGTTTGATTTACTTTAAATCACAATGTTTGTCTGTCTTGTCCGTTTTTTACAAGAGACATGTTTCAAGGTTGAAAAAGTTGTACATTCATTGCTTAATGATAAGCTTTTAAAAAGATACAAAAGAAGTTTTAAAATGTTTGGTCCGATTGCACGGACAAGATTGTAAATAATGTACATTATCACTATAAGTACTAGTGTCAGAACAAAGCTGGCTGGGATCCAACAAGCCGTTTCTGTATTTGAACAAAATAATTTTGTTTCTGAAGTTCAGAAATATAGCTTTCTCTTTAATGAAGTTGAGAATTGTGGGAGTGAGCTTACATGCTGTTTTTATCTGTGTTAAAATGGCGCTGATGAATGTTCTCAGAAATCAGGAGGGTTTGTTATGCCTTTAAAGAAATGTTACGAGATAAAATGTCGTCTGTGAGCGAGACTTAAGTGAATATATTTTTACTTTGAACACGAAAATCACAGAATCTAGAAATATGTGTGAATATTTGGTCACGGGAGAGAGATTTTGTTGAGAAAATGTTGAATGATTTACAGACACAATGTATTGTGTCTAACGAGAGTACTCTGATTTATGAGACAGTGCTGCTTTTAAAATGGTTGAATACTTGGAACCAAGATTCCAGATTGAATGTTTCTAAACCCGGAAATTTAATTAGTGTCATTTAAAAGGGCTGTACTAAGAGATGATAAGAAAGGAGTGGCTTTGAACACTCGCCCAGGTCTCGTCACTTTGACATTCTCTATTTGTGAAATTAGGGACTGCCCCTTTGAGGAAATCAAGGCATGGAACGCATAGCGTCACAGTTAAGCTTTTAGCAGCTGTTCACTGGTTACCTGATAACAGTATACACGCATGTTACAGTTACAGTAATTCCTAGTAAATAAATGTTAATCTCTATGCAAAAGTTTTTTTATTCACAGGTCTCCAGCTGCAAAGACCCATTAGGCAATCCAGATTGCATTGATTTAACTTCCAATGCACCATCTTTGCACCACAACAAACATAAGTATAAACTAATGAAGGATTTAAATAACGTAAACTCTTCTGAGTAATGATTACCTTGTTTTGGAAGAGATATTAGAGTTTATGTGCTATTCGCATAGCAAATGCATGAACTAGGTGGTTTTTCTGTATGTGCAGAAAGCAAAAGGTTTTTATTTGTATCCTCATTACAGTTTTGAGTAAATCAGTGTTTGTAAAGACATTTACTGCCCTTATTTACTGTGCTATAATTGTCATATACTGTAAATAATTCTTTTTATTGTGGGTATGGTAATGCATTGATGGGAATTCTATATTTTTATAGAAATGAAAAAGATTTAAGACTTTAAGAGCAATTGTATGTGCTCCTGCATTAGCACTTCTGGATCATAGCAAGCCATTTATACTCTCCTCTGAGCAGAACCAAATGTTTAACCAATTTTAAGCTGAAATAACTTCAGCGCCAGCACTGGCTTTGCCAGATTATGACAAGCCTTTCACATTATTTTGTTATGAAGTCAGTGCACATGTACAAGGAGTACTGACACAAATACATGGTCGCAAGCTAAGGTCACTTGCATACTACTCTGCTTTAGTGCTTGAAAAGAGTATAGATATTGTGCTAGGACACCCAGTTACCTTAACGGTATCGTACGTTGTGACAGAAACCAAGCACAAGCAAAACATTTGTTACCGGCCAGATTTACTAAGTATGAAGATATACAGCACAAAGGACATTCCCTCCTATTGTGAAATGAGTGACATATAACACTTGCCGAGCGCACTGTGTATTTTCTTCCTCCCTTTCCTTTTTTATTAGAAGACAAAAAAAAAAAAAAGGAAGCACAAGAGGCCCCAGAGCCTCTCATGTTCACAGATATATGTTAAGACCTTCAGACAAGGGGAATCTGAGTAAACTGTATTTTAAGTTTTTTAAAGGTCCAAGGGAGACCAGAGAGGGGAGTTCATTGATATTAGCAGGAGGAATATAGATTGCACGTTATTTTCCTTTGCTGTGCGCTGTAGATGTGTACTAGACTAGAAAGGAAAGCCAAGTTTGGAAGAACCAGACTCAGGCCCATAGTAATGTATAGATCATTATACATAATTAGAAAATTCTAATATGAAAGTTTAACCCAACCAAATAAAGAAAAGAGCAACCCATGACTACAGGGGTTTACACCCAATGCAGGAATGTGTTTGTGAGTATTGTGGCCCAACACATTATTATATACACTAATAGAACTGATGATGTGGCTTATTAACAGGTTATTTAAGCTAAGTGTTTCTCTTCCAGAAGAATTAAAGTTACCACATCTGTCTTAACCGTTGTACTGTACACTCCATCTAATGAGTGTAAACTTTGTGGAACTCAGAAACCAAGAACCTTTTCCTTGGATTCCACATGCTCCTTACTGAAGCCTATCCTAATGAAGTAGCACTGCTTACTCCCAGTAACGTTACACTTAAGCAGTGCACAATGTTGAATCCTGCTGCCTTATTGCAGCAAGTTTCAAAAGATGGGAGAAGTACCTGTATATATTGGGGTTACCCTAGGGATTTGGGGGAATTCCATTCCAGCTTGAACAGAAAGAAAGAAAAAAAAAAAAAAAAATGCAAACAAAATTTTTCTGAACATGATTGCATAGAACTAATGAAACAAGAATCTCTGGTTTTATCTCACATTAAAGATAAACCATTACCAGATGCAGACATCACTCTTTTTGTAGATGGTTCACACTATCACATAGATCCTGTCCCGTATACAGGGTGTGCTGTAACCACACACACAGAAATAGTGATTCAACAGACTCTACCGAGTCACATGTCAGCACAAGAAGCTGAACTAAAGGCCCTGACACTTGCATGCATATATGCAAAAGGACAAAGAGTAAATATTTACACTGATTCAAGTTATGCATTTGTAATTGCGCATGATTATGGCCCTGTATGGAAAAGTAGGGACCTTATGGGTTCAGCAAGCAAACCAGTCAATATGATGAACATACCAGGGCACTGTTCACTGCATTCCAGCTGTCCTCCAAACAGTGATGAAGGTGAAGACACACACAGAGATACTACCCCCGAAGCTAAGTGAAATAGACCAGGCCGCACGAGAAGCCGCCATAGCCCCAGTACCCCAAGGGGAGTCTATTTACATGGTGACCCCCTGACCCCTGTTTGACCAGAGCACACTCCAACTTATGGAAAGACAAGCAACAGAAAATAAGAAAAAGACCCGGGCAATACATGGAGCACTAGAAGTGCAAGGAGTGGTGTAAAGGTCAGCGTTTGTGTCTGCCAAAAGTAGTTTATCCCATTATGGCCAATATAGCACACGAGAAAGTGCATCTGGGAAAAGATGCTATGGTTGTACTCACTAGCAGCTTATGGATAGTACCAGGGTTCGCCCAAGCAGCACAGTCGTTAGTGGCAGAATGCCTAGTCTGTGCACAAAGTAACCCGAGTAAGTCTGTCCTATGGAAAAGCACACCCCAGACATAATATCCCTATAAGAGGATACAGATAGACTTTATAACTTCCCAAATGCTCGGGCTTTGAGAATGTGCTTGTCTGTGTCAACTTCTTTAGTCACTGGCTGGAGACATGACTGTATAGAAAAGCAAATGCTAAAGCATTAGCCAAGAAAATTGCGAATGAGGTAATCTGATGATATGGTGTACCAGAGGTCATTGTAAGTGACAGAGGGATACACTTTACGGGGCAAGGATTCCAGAAACTATCACACCCCCTACAGATCCCAAAGTTCAGGATGTATGGAGCGCCTTAATGGTACACTGAAATTGAAAATGCAGAAAATAATGGCTGAAACAGGTCTGCCATGGATCTCATGTTTACCTGCACTCAGTAAAAAATACTGCTAGGAAAGACACAGGTTTAACACCATATGAGATATTGTTTGGCACAGCAAACAGAACAGGCTGTTATTTTCCATAGCAACTACACCATGTATATAGTGATTTGTTGAATTATGTTGCCTTATTATAGAAACAACTAACTGAAATACATGGTCAAATATTCTCCTCCATTGCAAACCCTAATTTTGATACAGGTACCCATAAACTGCACCCTGGGGGGCTGGGTGGTCGTGAGAAAGCACATCAGGAGAAGTCTTGAACCCAGATACAAGGGTCCTTATCAAGTCCTGTTGACGACTCCCATGGCAGTGAAAGTACAGGAAAGAGACACCTGGATTCACGCATAACACTGCAAAGTCTTCAAATCAGGGGAGTCTTGTTCTGATAAATAGAAATGACTGTCTCATTGTATTGATATGTCTTGCCAGAATAATTGTGACTGAAGTAGGGATTAAGGCCTCCCTAACCCAGTATGAAACAGACAGTTAAGTGACATATTGCCTATGCCACTGTGAGAAACATATGGGAAGGAGTGCTCAACAATTTGCACTCATAGTAGAGTAAACTCTGAAAATGTCTTTGTGCAGATGCATAACCTCATTGGTAAAGTTGTCAGTAATGATTCATGTTGGATATTGGAAATATTGGCATTAGTAGCAAATGGTTTAGCAATCCTGTTGATCGTATAGGTGATAATGAAACTAAATATATGGCTGATTAAGAAGTTACTGACACTTGATTGTTGTCTCTCCAAAAAGGGAACCACTGAAAATCCCGAACCTCTGATGATCACAGAAATTACTTCTGAAACCTGACCAGACTATGAGTGTCATGAATTATTTGGACTAGCAAAGCCAAAGAACTGCAGAGTTTGCAACAAGAAACTACTAAAGATTGAACAAAGGACATGCAAGGCCTGCAGAACTACTATAGACTCATTAACTATCTTTTAAGAAACCATCTTTTAAGAAACCATCTTTTAAGAAACCATCTTTTCTAGACATGGACATTTGCCAAAATGCATCTCCTCATAAATCAAGTTAGGACAGGGAGGATCACAGGCTTATTAGTGGGGGATGAGTTGACAGATTCCTAAGGGGACCAACTCTATGCATGTGGCCTCCTACATGTGTATAAGTACCTGCTTATTAAGAATGTGGTTCTATAGATAGGATTAGGTAGGTAGGAGGAGAAAGGGTCGAAAATTGAATAAAAGATGGGAAATGTTAAATATGATTTTTTGTTAAGGCCTCATAAGGCCTTTGTTCAGCCATTTTATTGTAACTTGTATAGAAATATTATTTGCTAGAAGAGATTATTCATTTTTCTGTTAACTTGCAGTTTTGCAATATGTGAGCCTATGGCCTTGAAGTTGAACTAATAGAGAACACCTGAAGAATGTAACCAGTTATGAAAACAATAATGAGCTTCATATCCAGCTGGTAGTATGGGAGCTGTATCCATGGTGTTGCACATAGCATATCTCCAACTCCCCTTGAGATAAGAAATAATAGGCTCATCTGTCCTTAGAAGGGGGAGAAAAGTAAACACCTCAAGAATACGTGAGAAAGTTAATCAGTAGCGCTTCTCATAAACTAGTGGTATAAACTATTGTATGCATATGACGTAGGATTCATTTATTCAGTAGCCTATAAAAACCTGTATCTTTGTATCAATAAACTAGAGAATATTCCTTGCATACAGAACTTGGTCTGTGTCAATTCTCTCCAGCTGATTGAAGCGCTTCCAGATATACTTGACACCACAGGCAGACTTGGGTCAGAATTTTAGATCTAACAACTACAAATAGTGCCTATATTTAAAAAATAATATAAGCTTCTGCCTGGTACTTATAGACCAGTAAGTTTAGGATCTACATCATGGGAAAGATATTTGAAGGATTATTTATTAGGAGACCACATTCAACAATATGTTCTGGAAAATATCATTAGCAACAGCCAGGATTTATGAAATAAGTAACGTGTCAAATGTTCATTTTGTGAAGAAGTGAATAGGAAATTGGATAAACTTTTGACAGTGGAAGGTGTCATTTAGATGCTTCAAAGCCTTTGACACTGCTTCACAGGTGGTCAATGTGTAAGGTGAAGACTGTTGGTCTAAAAAATGCTGACAGAAATCTAAAAGGTTGAGTTGAGAGAACAGTTATCAATGGTACATACTCTAACTGGACTAAACGTATAAGTAGTAGAACCTTAGGGTACATCTTGGAAATAATGCTGTTTAATTTGTGTATAAATGAGCCAGCAGGATATTATCACATGATAAATTCAAGAGAGAAAAGTATAATTTACCCCTTTATAAGAGACTTGATTATGGAGTTCAGTTTTGGGTAACAATTTACCAAAATGATGTCATGAAACTCAAAAGAGTATAGAGGAAAGTAACTAATTTAGTAAAGGGTATATAAGATATCGGTTAAAAGGAAAACTGAGCAAGATTTATGTAGAGATAAGAGAAGATATTATATATATATTAATGCCCATACCATAAAATGTATGCCCTTTTCCGCTTCAGGTCACCACAGAGGACACAAGGTCATCCTTTGTGGCTAGAAGTAAATAGATTTCATCTCCAGCTGGGAAAAGGGTTCTTTACTGAAAAATACAGAGATGGTGCCAGTGGTAACACCTAACAGTATGGTAATCCAGGGAATTGGTTTAACTTGACGGACATGTCTTTCTTTAAGCCTAACCAAATATGGCCTTCGTTTGGAGTTGGGCTCATTTCTGCATCACAATGATAATTATAATAATTTCGCCATAACATGTGTTGTGGTGGTAGTCATGTTCCCGGTACTTATAACACCGGCACTTAGTTTGACGACATAAAATGTCCGATGCTTACATGCTCGACACTAAAAAAAGTATAGACTGACCTTAATAATGACAAGTGAAGTGTCCGACACTGTTCACATACATTCTGAAGACAAGTTATTACGGCACAGCGTTTTTACGTCATTTCAAATGGCGACCGTCATATTACCCGTTTTAAAGCGGCAATTGTGGATCTCATCTAACCTAAGTGTTGGTGTTAGGGTTAGGATTAGGGTTAGGGATCAGGTTTGGGTTTGGGTTAGGGTTAGGGTTAGGGACCTGGCATTGCCGCTTTAAAAACACTAATATGACGGTTGCCATTTGAAATGACGTAAAAACGCTGTGCCGTAATTACTTGTCTTCGGAATGTAGGTGAACAGTGTCGGACACCTGATATAGGATACGTCCTATTCTAAATCCGGCTCTATGTAACTATCTTATTTGTTTAAACTAAACGCTCAATGTTTAATATTGCTAGCATGTGCTCATTTTTTTACTCTAAAAAAAAATACATGGTAAATTCCCTTAAAGTTCTGGGCAGGTACATTTATGAATGTCACATCTAGGGTACTCTATTTCAGTGATTGGCAACTAGATATACTTTAATGGCTTCATGTTCATCCCACCAATCTTCACAATGGCCATGACCTAGGCCCCTTGCAGACTGCAATAGGTTTTCCTCCAAGGTTTGCTTATATCTTGCTCCATCCATGTTGCCCTCTGTTTTGACATATTTTCTTGTCCCTGAAACAGAGAGGCATCTGCAAAGCATTTTGTTACCACCAGTGTGCTTTGTGATAGGGATAGTGTTCTTGGGATGATGCATAGTATTAGACTTCCACCAAGCATAATAGTTCAAGCTAGGTCTTACCAGATCATATAATATTCCTCCACTATGGGGGTCTTCCACATACTTTCTGACAAACTCTTAAGCTTCTGGCTTTCACTATTGGTGTACATTAGTGGGGTTTTCTTTGTTGTGTGCTACAGTGACTGTTCTGTACAGTGTTGTAATTCATGTTATAGTATGAAAACAACACAAAACACCATACACAATAGGACTCATATGTTTGCTCAAAGAAGACCAAGTTTTTTCCCTCCCTCAGTGTCACGAACAAGCTCCCAGCTTCCATGACTTTGGGGGGTTTGCTGTATGAGGTTACACACGATTCCAGCCCGCAGTCTCTGTCTACCTATCACACAGGTTATAGACCTACTGAATCGCCCCCACACAGCACTCTGATCGCCCCCCCCCCCCCCCCGGATCCAGCACTGGTGTCAGTTGAGTTTATATTCATTTCATCAACTTCTCTGTGTGGCAGAATTCTTAATTTGACATATGAGCTGCCTTTCATCATGCTATTGAGGAATATATGGTTGATCATTACTTTTATTGATTTTGAGTGGCATATTTTAAAACTGAATTCCCTTTGCTGTATATAAATTTTAGCCAAGTCAGCACATGGTCTCTTTGAGCCGGACACCATGCTGAGCGGTTCCTAAAAGTCTATTTAGGTGTCAAATCTCCACCCCAGGCCAGGATATAGCTCACCGCAGGGGCCTTTGAAGCTGCTACAGGTGACACTTCTATCTTCTATAGACAAAGGATGACTAAGTCCAAGGCGCAAACCAATGTAACAATATGAAAGGCAGCCTGTAGCAAACAAAATAGGAAACACCAAACCCTATCCAAAATATATAAACAAACAGCAGGTTTGCAGACAGGTGCCAATCACAAAATATATACAAAACAATGAATCCAAAGCATTCAGTAATGACACAGCCAAAATGTCCAAAAAGTGAATGAAATGAGAATCCTACGTTCCAAGGGGCAAAGATGATAAATCTTCTAAAAGAGTCCCAAACCCTTCAGGAATCCTCGTGGGTCATTCATAAGAAAAAGGAGAGAGGAAACAAAACATAGTGCAATCCACATATATAGCAAGATATAGGAGGGGGAAATAGTCCCTATATACTCCGTGCACTAATAAGTAGAGAGGAACACCTCATGTGATGATGGGTTAAAATAAACCCCTCAGGGTTGCGCACACCAAACTGCACATGAACTATTTGCAAATAGTTCATGTGCAGTTTGGTGTAGGTGTTTCCATCTGAAGTATACCTTAGTGGCTAAAGAAATGAGCTGCCAATGAAAAGGAGTCCGGTATAATCGAGTGAAACGCCACACCAGAGGACCCATCATTGTAAGGAACTACATCTTTGATACGGGCTTGTTATACTATATCATTTGGTGAGTGCGCAACCCTGTTTTAACCCATCATCACATGAGGTGTTCCTGTCTACTTATTAGTGCACGGAGTATATAGGGACTATTTCCCACTTCTATCTTCTAACATTGGGATGTGCAGAGTCATCGAATACACACACAGCAGACTTTCTGACTTCACATTTTACACTTTAGTAGCTCAATTTATCAGTGGATTCATTTGATATAACATATTTACACTGCCGTTATGATTTAGGCCTTATTCCCCACAATTATGTGATGGGTTAACCCTTATAAATAACTGTAAATTCTCTATGTTCACGATACTCAGGATAACATTTTATTTTACAGACATAATTTTTCATTAAAAGTCCACAATGTGCCGACATTTTACATTAAGGAACAAATTTTTAAAAGGATCTCTCCATTTTCGGACAACCTATCCTTAATATAACATGCACCACCTAATAGAGCAAAAAGAGGAGTCCACCTTGGGAGATCCCCTGTTAACTGAAGGTAGGTGTCGGATCGCTCTACAACCTGCTTATGCTTGCTGCAGAAAAATAACAGGGTAAATGTGAGTATTACAGTCTGTCCATTGCTTTCTAATAGAGTTCTATCGAAGAGCCATGGAGTACCCCTGCACCCTAAGCGCATTACATTTACATTGCTACATGTATATCAACATGCAGCCATTGCAACAATTAAAGATTATTATTATTATTATTATTTATTTATAAGGCCCCACAGATTCCATAGTCCTGGATACAGAACGAAGTAACAAATAGATGAAGTAATACTGTACATATAAGTGATGAGTGTGAGTAATGCTATGGGGACTCACAGAGAGTGCAGCAAATGACGTGACAGGACAAACAAGGGTGTCAGACAGTAGACAGACGTGGGACAATAGGTAGAGAGGACCGCAAGAGCTTACATTCTAGAGGAAGGAGTGGTGAGAGACAGTATGACCAACTGAGAATAGATGGAGGTGGCAATGATGAAGAGGAGGTGATGAATAGAATGGTTTGAGGTGGTAGAATAGGCAAGCTTGAAAAGGTGAGTTTTGAGTGAGCGTTTGAAGGACTGAAGGTTGGGGGAGAGGTGAGTGAGACGGGGTAGGGAGTTCCAAAGATTAGAGGCAGCACGGCAGAAGTCTTGGAGGCGAGCATGGGAGGAGGTAATAAGAGGTGAATTGAGGCGGAGGTCAGAGGCGAGGCAGAGTGGCCGGATAGGTATGTACCTCAAGACAAGGTCAGAGAAGTCAGGGGGAGAAGTGTTGGTAAGGGTTTTGTAAGTGAGGCTAAGGAGCTTGAACTGAATTCTGAAGCAGATAGGGAGCCAATGAAGGGATTTACGCTGAGGAGAAGCGGAAGAGGTGTGGTTTTATTAAAATAAATAAAGATGTATTTCTTTTAATTAAAATTATATTGTAATAAATTTAGAAAAGTCTCTATTTATCTTCACATACCCATGGAGCACAGGCTTATAGTGATTCAGGGACCAGCATTTTTTTTTATCCTCAATACCTGATATCAGACTAATACCAACGTACGCCCTGAGCTGTGTTCCATTCTTGTGTCCCTGGCTTGTCTTCGTGGTTCCTGCACCTGGCAAGAGTGGATTGTCTGATAGACATAACTGTCTGTCTCTGAGTTGACAGCAGCTTAGTGACAGATTAATGCAAGAAGCAGCCAGCACCACAAGGCACACAGCCAAGAGTCAGAGGTTGCTGGAAAGCATTGCACACCCCTAAGGATATCTGGCAGAGTGTGGCAGCGAGAGGAAGGATGATAGCTGGATGGGAAAGGAAGAGAGAGAGGAACTGGTAGACATGAAAAACACTATACATGGAAATAAAGAAGCAAACCGGCCTAAACTAGACATGGATGTTATTGACAGATGAGAATCTGGAATGTTTGGGGAGAATGAGATAATGAGATGATATTTGATCTAAGTTTTATGTTCAATCCTGCTCCAAAATGCTGAGATGTTTTAAATTTTAGTGCTAAAATGCAAACAAGAACTCCTGAACACTTCAATCATCATCACCATTTATTTATATAGCACCACTGATTCCGCAGCGCTGTACAGAGAACTCATTCACATCAGTCCCTGCGCCATTGGAGCTTACAGTCTAAATTCCCTAACATACACACACAGAGAGACTAGGGTCAATTTTTGATAGCAGCCAATTAACCTACCAGTATGTTTTTGGAGTGTGGGAGGAAACCGGAGCAGCCGGAGGAAACCCACGCAAACACGGGGAGAACATACAAACTCCACACAGATAAGGCCATGGTCGGGAATTGAACTCATGACCCCAGTGCTGTGAGGCAGAAGTGCTAACCACTGTGCAACCGTGCTGCCCCAATAAAATAAACCACCTTATTAGTTGCATCCAAAGAAAGATTCTGCCTAGTATAGATAATAAGCAACTTCTGCACATATGCTAAAAAAAAAGTGGGAGGGGCTACATGATGTACATGACAGAGCAAACTTCAACAATTAATTGTATTTAATCTGTAAAACATATGAAACTAAGATGATTAAGAACCAGCATATGAATGGCTACATAAGGAGTATTTTAGAAATGATAGAGCAACTACATGATATTGGCGGATAAATAACAGACTTCCAAGTAGCAAAATGACACAAACATGTTACTCAAACAATATTCTCATGTTAGAAAATGTAAAATGCAAGCTTAGGAGCATTGGGGTGTGAGGGGTGCAGGGGCCACAGCGGGGGAAGGGGAGCCTGGCATTGGTCTATGAAGGCCATACCCCCCTTGTACCCATGGTAGTTCCATCACTGGCGTAAGCAATGTATATATGTCCTCACTTGAATAATCATAAAACACACAATATTTGGGTGAGAATTATAGTCAGCAAGACAACATGACTAGCACAGGGATATTTGCAAAATATGGTAAAATGTATGATGTTGCTTTTGATCCAGTTGCTAAAAAAAGTACATTTAGGATCCCGATGGCTGTGGCTGCTGTACAGAAGATACAAGTGAGACCTCACAATATCAAAACAGACTTCCTCTATACACTGAATGACATGGAAGTGAAGATGTACCTGTCACAGACTGAAGGCGATACCAGAAAAGGGGAAGATCATCTTGTTAACAAGTTACAGAATTCACTTTATTGGCTTAAACATTCAACCAGAGCATGGAACTCTAAGTTGAACAAGGATGTATTTGCTACTTCAGGCAAATGATTGGATCATAGTTCAGAAGGAAGACAAATAATTTACAAAGTTAAGTCAAGTTCTCAGTGCACACTTATGGAAGATGTGACATTCTGATAGAGAGGAAATCAGGGCAATCGTCAACCAGTTTAGGGCAACAGCAACTAAAGGTTCATCGACACCGGTGGATACAGCTTACGTGAAGATGGAATAAGAAGATTATCTTCTACCTAACAATTGCAAGTACAGTTAACTAATGGGGGCATTGCTGTATGTGGCAATAAATACACATTCAGATAGTGCAGACGTAATGGGGATACTCTGTAGACGTGTGAGACTGAAATGCAGTCCAATCTAAGTAATGCAACATTTAAACAGACTCAAGACATAAATATCAGCAAAGATTATCTTAAATACACAGGCTATGTGGACGTGGATTGTACTGGATACTCACCAATGCAGTGTAAGCTTATAAGCAGTTCATAAGATTTACTCTATAATAAAACCTACTTCTTTAATTTGAACACATGCACAATATCCTGAATTATCTGCTACTAACAGGTATCCTTTAAACTATTGTAACACATCCAGCCAGGTAGTGTGATACATAAATGTGTTCCAACACACTGGTTGGGAATCACAACTGCTTTCTGTGTGCAAACCGCAGATGGAACCTCTGCAGCTTCGAATGAGTGTACAAGACGCCTTTGCCAGTCAATGGTATCACTATTGAAAGAACACGTCACAAACACATACACACACATGTTTACGACAATTATCTAAATTCGACTCACTCTTCCTGCTCTGTTTCTGATCTCAAAGATAAGAGGCAAAACCACAGCTGCAAATGTGGAGGAAGAGGGGAGCCGCAGTTGTATATGGTAAATGACAAGCAACACATAGCAAGATTTGACAGACTACACTCTCTAGATAAAGCTGAACCATGGACAGACTGTTTTTATTTATATAAAAAACAAGTTGCTTTTTTTGTTTTATTTTTTACTAATCTGCATATAATATATTGTCGTTACATGAAAGGGCGCTCCATAAATTTTTCTCATATGCAGTTTGCCAAAAACTAGTATTAATATCTGTAATGACATGTAGAATGATATAAAAATAATTGCAACATGTGAAAAATATACCTTTCCATATCACTGTCTCTCACTTATCTTTTTAGCATTAGGTATGAACAAGACGGGATCATCACATATTGTAATACCATAGGCTCATTCTACACTCTTCCAATATTATATAAGAATTAGGGTAAAAGTACACATCTACCTAACAAACATTATATCACTACCATACACCTGTCGGCAAGGGTGTAACTAGAAATATAGACATTTTTGGACCTTGTAAAAGGGTATCTATTTCTACCCCCAAAGCAGGAGCTATTTCACTCCTTCACAGACCCCATAGCAATAGTTTGAAGAGGTCTCCATGGTTTCTAGAGAGGGACACCTCACCTCATGTGACTTACCACCTTCTCTTGTTGTTTGCCGCTTCTCTACTCTGTACTTCCTGCTGAGGGAGGAAGGGAACATCAGAGCTCTCTTCAACAGTAAAGCATCCTTAGACCATTCATGTTGGGTTGTTTCTCAGCCAAGAGAGTGGGCTAACTCACAATTTTGCCTAAGAACACAGCAGCCATGAATAAAGAATGATACTAAAACATCCTCCAAGAGCAACTTCTCCCAAGCATCCAAGAACAGTTTGGTAACGAACAATGATTTTTCCAACATGATGAAGCACCTTGTCATCAGGCAAAAGTGATAACTAAGTGGCTCGGGGATCAAAACATCGACATTTTGGGTCCATGGCCAGGAAACTCCCCAGACCTTAATCCCATTGAGAACTTGTGGTCAATCCTCAAGAGTCGGGTGGACAAACAAAAACCCGCAAATTCTGACAAACTCCAAGCATTGATTAGGCATGAATGGGCGGCCATCAGTCAGTATGTGGCCCAGAAGTTGACTGACACCATGCCAGGGTAAATTGCAGAGGTCTTCAAAAAGAAGGGTCAACACTGCAAATATTGACTCTTTGTATAAACTTTATGTAATTGTCAATAAAAGCCTTTGCACCTATGGACTGCTTGTAATTTTACTTAAGTATACCATAGCAACATCTGACAAAAAGGTCTAAAAACACTGAAGCAGTAAACTTTGTGAAAAACAATATTTTTGTCATTCTCAAACCTTTTGGCCATGACTGTAAGCAGTCACATATTAGGGATCGCATTTAGCTCCCTACTCACAGCAGACACTGTGCAATTCTGAGCTGCAGCATCCTGAGTTAATGGCATAGGGGAGCAGGGCCAAAGGCAGTATGAATAGCAGATACACGGAGACTGGCAGCTGCTACTCCTATTACACATATCTGTCAGAAACCTTACAGTAGCTATAGATATCACTAGTAGACAAATCTTCATTTCTTTTTTCCTGCTACCTATACTGTAAGTATAATTAATATGGAAATACATGTCTTAAAGATTGCAAATTATACCTTAACTCTTAATCTACAGTGTATGTGTCACACACAGATGAGACCGACATCATGTGACCTGAAACAATATTCATTAGCCAATCAGTTTACAAAGAATAGGTAACATCACTGCATTGGAATCTTCTGTCTCAGATTTACTCTGTCCAAAAATGCATCCCAATAGGTCATGGGTTTCTGTGTTATCTTACAGGAAAATGTGTACAAGTGATACCCATTATTGGCTAGCTGAATAGATTAAAATTGGAAGTTTTCAATACTACTTACTACATCAGGGGCTAGATTTACTAAGCTGTGGGTTTGAAAAAGTGGGGGTGTTGCCTATAGCAACCAATAAGATTCTAGCATCCATTTATTTAGTACCTTCTACAAAATGACAGATAGAATCTGATTGGTTGCTATAGGCAACATCTCAACTTTTTCAAAATCGCAGCTTAGTAAATCTAGCCCCAGGTGTACAAACTAACCCAGTATACCAGCAGGCCAATAATCTGTTGCAATGCTCACTATAAGTAATATGTGGTCATGATTACAGCTTAATCAGGTGTTGAGAAAATAATATATAACTGTGGACCGTATCCCTCCCAGAGAGTTGTTTTTATCCTGTGACTGTCCTATGTGCAAGTAAACTGGGGGTTAATATGTCTTGAGATTACTTCAGAGACCTGGTTCTTGTCACCTGGCTTGAATGACTTATGCAGAGGTGGCTGCCTCCAAATGACCGGTCAAGTATAGTTTATAGATATAAAAATTATATCTCTATTATGTTCCAGATGAAAGATATCCTGACTATAATATTTATGACCAGAAGTGGTTTTGAACAAGAGGCAATAACAGTGTCGTAAAACAAATTAACATACCACACTATTCTTTCAGTGACAGTGAAGGGTTTGTTTGATGATGTTAGAAAATTGTCAGCTCTTGGGGCTCTTCCTACTGATGAGTTGTCTAGACCTTTTAGCCCTTCCCTGGAGAGTACATGTGTGATATTTTTGTTTTTATTCCCAATGTAAAGAAAACTCTGTTATATTTATATTTTCTGCATGTCAATTTGATATCCATTTTTTTATTCAATAAGCATTCAATAAGCATTGTGACTTTTTTTGTCATATTAAACGACATTCAGTATCATTCTGTCTTTGTATTATTTCAAATTCACATGTCAGATAGGCTTGGTTGCTATAATGCTACATTTAAGACAGACAACTGTTGGGTTTACAAGAACTCTGATTAGATTTGGTTCAAATATATTATTGGGGAGTATAATCATTTTTAGACCGAACAGGTGGGTTTGTTTTGACTAACCCATTCACTCCCACACTTCAAGCAAGCAAGCAAGAGGAACTTGAGGCCCCAATACAGCAACATCTTTGGGGCCTCCTTCATAGATGTTAAGGTGCCGCCGCAAGCAGCTATGTGTTGATGAAGGGGTGTGGCCACTGTGTTGTGGGAGTGGACACGCTGGGGAGAGAGAGAGAGAAAGAGAGAGAGAGGGAGAGAAATAGAGGGGAGGCACTGAGGAATAGATAGAGGAAAGCAAGGGAGACCTGGAATAAAAGAAGAGGAAAATAGGTTGGGAACAAAATTAGGAGTGCTAAAGGACGAGGCTGTTGTTGCTGTCTCCTTTCTGCTATTGCAACTTTCACAACCTGCTAGTGGTCTCTTCTCTGGATCTTGGAATGTGGGGTTCTGTTTGGAAAATGTATAGGTACATAAAATATGGAAAGTCAAGCAATAAGAGAACACAGTACATAACACAGATCACATAGTATATAATGCATACATAATAATATAATATAATATTTTTACAAACAGTCGGTATAAGCTCACAGGAAAAACCTGTGGTTGCTGTCAAAGTGAAGGATGGCTGGCAAGTTTTGTCATGGGGAGAGGGGGGAAAATACAAGAAAGAGGCCCTGGCTTATCTACCAATGTGCCAGCAACAGAAAGGTTGCAGGTGTGGTTTGTCTAATTTGGGTGTAGTTATGTATAGTTAATAAAATATAAAATATTTGTATGTTATAGAGTTATAATCAAATACATCTACCAGAGAATTATCAACTCCCCATCATTAAATAGTATAATTACAAAATTCTAATGTTTGGATTGTCTCTGATTTGGGAGCTGATAACTTTATGGGCAGCACAGTGGTTTAGTGGTTAGCACTTCTGCCTCACAGCACTGGGGTCATGAGTTCAATTCCCAAGCATAACCTTCTCTGTGTGACGTTTGCATGTTTTACCCATATTTGCGTGGGGTTCCTCTGGGTGCCCCGGTTTCCTCCCACACTCCCAAAAACATACTGATAGGTTAATTGGCTGTTATCAAATTGACCCTAGTCTCACTCTCTTTGTCTGTCTGTCTGTGTATGTTAGGGAATTTAGACTGTAAGCTCCAATGGGTCAGGGACTGATGTGAGCGAGTTCTCTGTACAGCTCTGCGGAATTAGTGGCGCTATATAAATAGCTGATGATGATCTACCAGGTCCATCTGTGTAATATTCAACATCCTTGTGACCAACACACAATACAGAGAGTTCTGCTACCCATATCATTCATGCCCACCAGAAAATAAATATAACAGGAATCACAAAGTGTAGGATCTAAAATAAAATAAAGAACTGTGTCCGTGAGTGTATAAAAAATATTACATTTTGTCAATTACATCTAACCATCATTGGTATAAAAAGCAACAAATCATACAAAGGACTCTACAAAAACCTATCATACAATCCATTGCAGTAGTATATTACAATATAAATGCCAATGTGGTCATGTGTTTTGACCAGACCAACAATATAATGCTTTGTTCGTCCGGAACAAACCTATTACTATTACCAAGGAGTAGTAATAACAACATATGCCCAAAGAGGCTTGTCATGACATATGCATATTCTCTGTCATATCACTTGTACCAGTTACAGGTGGGGTGTAATTGGCAATCACTAGTGATGAAGGTCAGGTGTGCACGCTATAACATGTGTTTGTAATCAGGAGCATCTGTAAAAATGCATTTTATATACAGTAGACATTCATAACATTCTATTAAATGTTATGTTATGTCCATTGTTTTGACATTAATGACTATATTATTAACAGGTGACATTAAAAAAAAAAATTCTGTGCTTTCATTTGGGATTTTATATTCCACATATGTATTGGACGCATCCTCCAGTGTATTGTCTATTCCCATATTATCGTATCTTTAGAGCCACACAATACAGACGTGCGTATGCCTGATTCACATCCGATTTTAAAAAACGCCCAATATGTTAGTTTTGCGTGCCTCAATGAATGAGATAACAGTTGACTACTATTTGTGGGCTACATGCAAAAGCAGACAGTATTTCCTCTACATGCAAAAATAATTACCACTGCAACATGATTTGTCCAGATACAAACTTGTAGCCTTTAGCTGGTTTTGCTAACTCTCATTCAGATGAGTAGCTGAATGGACAAGATGAAAAATCCAGTTGGTTAAAAGCCCACATGGGTATAAAGTATGGCATCGCCAACCAGTCAATCAAAAGATTTGGCCACAATGTGGCTGTCTGAATCTGCCATATCCAGTGGTTAAGCCAAACCACTGGATGTAAGTCTCAGTTGAATGTGGGCCCTGGCCTGCCTCTGTAGTGGGAGTGGCCACACCCCCTTTAGTGGCTCTGGAAGGGCCCCAAGAAGTTGCAGGGGCCCAATATTACTTTTAGCGTCCCTGCTTGTAACTGAGGAGTTGATGGCGAATGGCGCCCTGCTTCACACATATTGCGCTTGTGGTGTGATTTTTTTCAATCTGTGAGCAGGAGACTTCCATGGCGCACACAGGTATACTGCCTTTAACCTTATGCACTGTACTATAACACATGATAAAATAAAAATAAACCTACCAACTTGAAAATACTTTGATCAATAATTCAAGTATTAGGTCCCTCAAAATCCAGTTTGTGCTCAATATTAAAACTCGTTTTCCTTCACTTTTCAGACCCAGGCTATTTAAGCACTTCAGTAGTTAACCACAACATTTTCCATTTGCAAAATCATTGGAAGAGGGTGGAAAAAAACTCTTCACTAAGAAAAACAATGAAAAGTCCTAGTGTGACAAATCCCCTACTATAATATGTCTGCCTGGCAGGAGACTTGGATATATGACCCCTTCTTTTCATGATGTAAAACTGTACAAGCAGTGTTGCCACAGATTAGTAGGTGATCAGAGAGAGATGGTGGGTGTTGTGTTGCCATGGAAATGTTAACTTCAGTCTATGTCTGGAAGCAGGTGAGATAGTGGTGTTTACTGAAAGAATGCCCGAGGTATAGAAATGCCTCTTGGATTCCTTCCAGTTTAAATCCCCAAACACCTAGCTAAACCACTTGCTGGGACATCAACCTTACGGTTGGCTGAATATCCCACTTATTTCATAGTAGGGGGAAAAATAAATGAGGTGAGCTCCTCTGGCATGTCTTACTGCACAGAATAAGGAGTGTGTGTCGATACCAGATGTGTTTAAATGATTTCACTTGTAAATATTCCTTCTTCTTCTTTTTTAAAGCAGTAACCTGCTATAATTCTGTGCAAATAAGACATTTTATTAATATATTTAATAAGCCGCTATTGATATAATCTGCTATAATTGCTCAGTTCCGACATTATCACTTATTAAAAGTCAGGGGGTATTAAACGACCAATAGAAGGGAATTTTAGTTAAGCCTTTGTTAGTGTGTTTTTAATATCATCACAAGGCCTCCAGAACCTGCAGAAGATACGACGCCTAAGAAGCATTACTAGTGAAGTCTCATTAGGTTGCAACTCCAGTGGGAATGCCACACTTACGTGATCAACCCCTTGCTATACTCAACTTACGCTTGCCCATCGCTACTCAGCCACTCCAGGTATAAGGAACTGCAAGTCTGAGATAAGCACAATTCAAAATACAGATGTATTTTGGTGCACATGCGTAGGACGGAAATGGTTAGACTTATGCCACAAAAGTTGATGTGCATCAAAGTCTAAGTTGGGCACAAGATCTCATCACGGCAGTGTCTCTCAACTGGACTATATAGACAGTTAAGCGCAGTCTCTAGAAGATTACATTATCTCCTCACAGTAATATCTCTCACAGTAGTTCACATGGTATTTAAGTACAGTCTCCTACAGTAATATCTCACTGCATCTAGGAACTCTATTTCACTAGGACATCTGTCTTCTGTCTCTCTAAGAGGCAGATTGAATTCAGCGCGAGTTGTCCGCACATCATTTTATACACACGTGTCAATTCAGTGGTGGAAGTGAGGGCGTATACAGTGGCCTGCAAGCCCAGCTGAAGTGCCCATATAATTGTCTATCAGCCAGTCCAGAGATGGTGTCCATCACACCAGCTAGACCACCAGAGGTCCAGATATTGTTATATAATACAAAATCCAGAAGAGGCATCTATATTATTGAACAAGCAGTGCCCCTTGCCTCCTCCACAAGGCCCCACAATAATAAATGGTGCTGAAATACCTAGTCCTGCATTCAAGATCAGATTCCGTGACCAACTTGCTAATGTTTCATGATCAACATTGTCTAAGGTAATTTCAGCAAGGAGCTCTTAAGGAAAAATCATCATTTCACATAATATTTCTGCATTAACTAAGTGCAGGGCAAAACAGGCTGCAAATTTCAACCTGTGCTATGAAAACCAAGTTTTATCAAAACTTTCTGATGAGAAGCACTCATAACACCAGGAAACTTATGTTGTTGAGTTCAGTGGAGAAAATAGTACAGGCAATGACTACCAGCCACTGGAGGATAGTGATATGGTCAGATGAATCATCTTTTACCATCTTCTCAACAAACGGACCAGTGTGCGTTAGGCACTAATCTGAAGAGCTCAAGAGCCCAGAGCTTCCAGCTGTTAAGGATTCTGGTGGTTCTGTAATATTGTGGGGTGTATTTTCATGTAGTGTGACCAGTTCGTAAGAAGGTCAATGCTAATTGCTACTTAATGGTACTGAGTGATCATTTCACACTCCATCCTTTCCATGTAACACCCATTCTTTCCTGAAGGGAGGGGTGTCAATGAAGATAACAATGCCAAAATCCACAGAAAACATGCGATGGATGGACAGAATACTTGTGTTGTCCATATGTCATTGCACTGTAAGTGACCAGACCTACATGCCATCAAGCACTTATGCAGTATTTTGGAACGATGCCTGAGACAGCAATTTCAAATACCATGAACTAGGCAGTACACTCAATGCACCAATGCATACAGGCCCAATGCCCAATTAAGTACCTTAATATTGGTGACACCGTTTTATAAACACAACCTGTGTAGGTAACAAGACCTGATCTCTGGGACCTCAGAGTTGGAGAATTCCTTATTTTGGGGGAGAAAAAAAAACTGTGCACCCCTCCACAAAGCAGGGAACGTCCTGTAAATGTGCCCACTTCACCCCTTCATTTCATTTTCCCACATCAGTGAAAATGTTGGCACAGTTGCAAGCGTAGTCCGCAGGGAACAAGGAACGCTCCTTATTCGCTCACTCCTACCACTTGCCATACAAATCTGCCACCATTATTTGTACCACGCATCCATCCTTCTCTGGAAAACCGGTTATATTTTCAGGCAAGTATGGTCACAAAAGATCATTTTCGCTGCAGTTTTGAACTTATGTGGTTCGCATTTGCACCATTCAGCGATGCTTACAAAATACAGTCTATTGCTGCACATTTGGTTGCCACCTTTTCTGCTCTTTTAATGGCATAGATCCTTAATCCCAACTTTATCGGTAAGACTGATAAATACTGGCTAGGTGGCAATCCTGCTGTACGTGGAATTCTGTGCTACCAATTAGGATCTGCACCCGACAAGTGCTTTTTCCTTCAGGTTCTTTTGAAGCACAGAAAATGCAACTTGCCCTAACATGTTAGCAACCCTGCCTGATAGTTCATTATTCTTTCAGTACTAGTTGTGCGTGTTCAGTTTCTTTTCATTTAAAGCTGAAAGAAAAACACACAGCAAAAACCGCAATTAAAAGAATTGTAATGTTGAAAACTGCAAGAAAAAGGTGATAGAGAAGCAGAGAATATATACATATTTAGTGTCAAGGTCCTTCGAAAACTTGTTAAATGCATCAATATGAACTTGATATAAACCACTTACATTTTGAAAGTTTAAGATCCATTATGAAACCCATAAACTTTCCTTACATAAGTTTTTTTTTAAAACATTTCAACAGCCACCGCCTCTACTCCCTCACCCCAACCCTTGTAGCCTGAGAAGCAGCTGAGCACAATCAGACCTCTGTTACACTCATTCACAGCCGTATCCTTTGTGTCTGACGTCTGGCTGCAATTTATTTGGTTTCAATTTTAACCCCACAGAAAAAAAAAATGTCCCCGGCTCCTCCTTTATTGGCTGTGCCTCCCTTCCTTCCTTCATTGCCTGTTTCCTGTTTGTTCTGGCTGTCCATGTGTGTATCACTCTGCTACAGCCCACTCCTCCCTGTAAGGTTTTCTGGGGTCATGTGTTCCCACCCTGTTTTCTGGACAAGCGGAATGTAGTCAGGAGCACAGGGGGGGAGTGTGTATCACCTATTACTGCCAGACAGCACTGTGTGTAGGTCTTTGTTTGAACATGGGGTTCATATACTTACCAATATTATTCAGGAATAGCAGGTGAATCTGTGCGTATTGTGTGTGGAACACCCTATAAAAAGACATAGGACACTACAAATATCTAATATGACAGGACTGCTGGATATAATCATAATATAATTATATTATACCTTTAATAAACTTCAACATTTAAATAATAAGAAAAGAGAAAATTGTGTCTAGCAACTAAAGTATGGTAAGTAGTGCCAAGCTTCAGTATCTAAAACCAGTTGCAAAATCTTCCTGGGATCAATCTTCAAAATCAAGACTATCACTGACAGGGCCAGATTAGAAGTGTTTAAGGCCCCAGGACAACTAGTTTGTGACTGTTTCTGCAGCTAAAACTTAATTGTCCAAAGTGTTTGCCCGAATGGCAGCATCCTTTCCACCAGTGACGAGTAACAGGTGGCTCTCCGAGCCTTCACCTTATTAAAGTAATTCTATCGTTTTCAAATAAGCATTGCCCAAGCGATTGTATTGTGTTTCCGAAGCACAAAGTAATTTATTTTAGCACATGCAAAATTTAACAATTCAATACATGATTATAACACAGTACATCTAATACCAAAAGATACATACATACCGCTGCGCTCGCTTGTGCTAGCTGCGCTCCCACTGGTACAAGCGGACAGTATTTCACTCCAGAATACTGTGGTCAGAGAAGACTAATAACAGTGCCAGTTAGAGCTGTATTATATACACTCAGTGTTACAGTGAAAACAATGCAGATGGTGTGGCTTGCTTCTATTGGTCCAGGTATCAGGAAAGTCCAGTGTGCTGAAGGTCATAGGCCAGTTCAAACCAAAATATCCAAAGGTGGGGGTCATCTCTCCAGGGGTTGTGCTCTGACTTTTCCCGCCAAGACTCCAGTTACAACTAGTCTATTAGTATTTTATAGTCAGTATCACTTTAAGTATTTATTCCCTAACATCACTAACTAGAGTATGCAATGAGCGATCTCTTCGGCGAAAGAACTGGACAACTGCTGATGAATAGGGGATTAAAATGATACCAGACATGACACATTTCCTATAACCTGAACCTTAAATAACACTAAAGTGTACATATAATCATAATATATAAACTAATAATAAACTAAATACTATCTGCTCATAAATCACTGTAAAACGGAACCAATATGAATATGAAATATATAAATAACTAAATGTTAGTGTACGAGTGTGTGCGTGCGTATTTTACTGTGCAATCGCGGTATGCCACGTGTTATGAGGCATACTGATCGCAATCGCACGACAAAACAATATTAACCAATATACTTTCGTTCATCCAATTATACGACTTCGACAATCAGTGACCCCCAGCTCCTTCCTGCTTTATTGGCAGATTTGTTTGGCATAGTTTGCAACACTTGTTTATAATGCTGCTGATATGTTATTACAGATAGGTGTCTCCTTCATTAATTAAATGTTTTGTTTGAACTTATTACTGAGATTAAGGGTAATGTGCGGCCCTTTTGAAGGTTAAAGGTCCACCCATGTGGCCCCTGGAGTGCATTATGTTGCCTATCACTGCTTCACACCATCCAGCCTGTGCATGCATTGGTTGGACAAACAGTGCCTGCAATTAATACTGCCTAACCCTGCCAGAGTGCCAGGCAATGGGAACACATAGCAGACTGTGAACAGTGCTCACCGATCTGCAGCACCATGAGGAGGGGAGTGGGTTCCATGTGGCTGGGTGCCAGTTAGTTTGTAGGGGACTCTACTGTGTGAGAGTCCCAGGTCTAGCTCCCCAGTTGCTTTGCCTATAACCCAGTTCTGATTGTTGAAAATCTCTTTAATGCGTGTGGAGAGCGAAACCTAGCCCGTCTGGTCCAATACAGCAGAAGAGTTACTGTAGCACAAATTGCTGAAAAAAATAATGCTGGCTATGATAGACAGGTGTCAGAACACACAGTGCACCTCAGCTTGCTAAGTATGGGGCTGTGCAGCCGCAGACCGGTCAGAGTGCGCACTCTGTCCACCACCGAAAGAGCCTACAGAGGGGCATGTGAGTGCCAGCACTGGACCATGTGCAATGGAAGAAGGTGGCCTTGTCTGATGAATCACGTTTCCTTTTACATCATGTGGAAAACCGGGTGTGTGTCCGTCGTTTACCTGGGGAAGAGATGGGACCAGGATGCACTATGGGAAGAAGGCAAGCTGGGGGAGGCAGTGTGATGCTCTGGGAAATGATCTGCGGGGAAACCTCTGGTCCTGGCATTTATATGGATGCTACTTTGACATGTACCACCTACCTACCTCAACATTGTTGCAGACCAAGTACACCCCTTCATGGCAACGGTATTCCCTGATGGCAGTGGCCTCTTTCAGCAGGATAATGCACTCTGCCATGCTGCAAAATTGTTAAGGAATGGTTTGAGGAACATGACAAAGAGTTTAATGTGTTGACTTGGCCACCAAAGTCCCCAGATCTCAATCCAATCGTACATCTGTGGGTTGTGCTGGAAAAACAAGTCTGAGCCATGGAGGCCCCACCTCGTAACTTACAAAAGTTAAAGGATCTGCTGCTAACATTTTGGGGTCAGATATTACGGGACACCTTCTGAGGTCTTGTGGAGTCCATGCCTCGATGGGTCGGAGCTGTTTTGGCCACAAGAGGGGGACCTACACAATATTAGGCAAGTGTATTTAATGTTGTGGCTGATCAGTGTATATTATTTCCAGTAGGTATGGTAATCAGGTACATTTGACAGGTACAGGGCAACTTTCTGTTCTTTTGAACTAATGAAATATTACTATTTTATCACTGTGTTGTGGAGTAATATTTTTAATGGTCAACTGAAATTAAATATTGGAAAATGTGGTATATACACAGTAGCTTATATAATGGTAGTGACATTATTTCCATTTTATAGTTTCACAAAATGCATCAAAATCATTGGTGTTGGTTGAGAACCTTTGTCAGATTTAAAACAATTTGTCACTAAAATGCATGCAATTATTTAACCATCGCAAAATATATTTTTAACATGTTTCTTTTATTTACAGATTAAACCCTGTATTTGTTTTGAAGAAACCAAAGTAAATTATTTGTAGAATTTAACATCAACTACTCAGCAAGCTAAAAAAGTGTCAAACTAGTGGATACCAGTCTCATCTTGGTGCCTGCTCTGTCATTCAGTCGGTTTATATTCTTAAATATGGTTCAAAGATCTGTACATGCTTAATAATGCATAACACTGATGTGTAACAGATGAAGAAGTTTGTGTGGGAGGGCAGACCTTTCACTCCCCAGAATAAGCTTGGTGATTTCCAGAACAGAACGGCCTTGTGGTCTACTGTACGGATTGCTAAGCATTATGGGTAATTCAGTTCAACAATAGCTTGCGTGAGGAACATTGCCAATACCAGGCCTACACTAATTTGGGGTGGAATATAACATTCCTCTTAAATTTCGGGTGGGAGAAAACTTATAAAGTATGCACACTGTTGCAGAAGTTCAAGTTTTAAATTATCCAGGAATTGTAACTGAGAGACTTCTAATGTAGCTGAAATTCATCTACCCACCTAATTTGCCTATTTGGTATATGTAGCACTGCCTAATCTGTTATGTTTATCCCTCCATGAAGCATAGTAATAAACTGCACTCTCCAGTCTTACCCTGATTTACCTTGCAGCTCTGGTAAAAATATTGAGTACCTCCTCCACCCTCAAGGACTATCCTAATACACCATCTTTTCAAATTTGTTGTTTTATCTTTGTTTATATAGTGTCATCATGTTACTCAGAACTGTACAGATCTCTATATGCTGTGTCTTCAGATGGAACATATCATTTCCTTCTTATTAACAGGGTATATAACTGAGTCATAAGGTATAAATTCTCATGCTTTGATGATGTAATCCGTTGCTAGTTAATTAATAGGCTGCAGTATCATGGATTGTGGCTCAGCAAAATATATATCTGTCTCTATGTGTAGGCAAAGGGTGATCTTGACAATGATTTCAGACCATATTTTCAGGTTCCATAGCCCATAAGCGGAATCCTTTACATTTTGGGGAAAATTCGGCTAATGAAATTTGCCACTTGGACACAAACCATGTTGCAACGCAATGGGTGCAAATGCAATTTTATTTTTGCTTGTAGAACACAAATACTTTACTTTTACACTGTAATCTGTTGAGTTGAGCTAGAGTGCATCCTGTGACAACTCTAACTCTGTTTGCACATTTTAAATTTGACATTTAAGTATCCTTGCTTTGCAAAATAAAATCTAATTTTTTCACTGCTTCTTGCCTATTCTATATATACTAGCGCCAATCAACGTGCGTGACTTTACCAAAGAGCAATATGCACTGCGATTTAATCATTTTGTGCTTGATAAAGGTGGCCAAGTGCTGTGATGTCACTGCAGGCTGCCCTTCCCCCAGGGCCGTAACTAGGGCTGTGCGATAGGGGCGACCGCCCACTCTGCAGCGCTGAAGGGGGCGTGGTTTATGAATATTTTAGGTTCATTTGGTTAAAATTGAGGGCTAGGGGAGCAGTATTTTTCTTTCTCACCCCAGGCGCTAAAATTTTAATTGACGACTCAGCCTTCCTCTATCAAGACTACATTTTGAAAAGATACAAAGCCAGGAAACTGCTACTGACATTGTTGCCAACCACATGTAATGGGCAAAGAGTCATCGGCTCTGCTGCAAAGTTTCCATAGATATTATTTTAAAATATTGGCAACTATTGGGATTCACAAAAGCAACTACAAACAGTATATCTGGGTTCACTAAGGTTAAACAAAAACAAGCATTAGCCTTTAGAGGCGGAACATGGCATGACTCTAACCACATTTGGGGGAGGGCCCGCTGATGCTGCTCCTCCCTCACTAGGCTCCTCAGGGGCCGGCACATACTCAGCAGAGGAGGTGCTTCAGGAGGGTGGGACAGGCCTCCCTGATTACCAGGGGATGGAACACTATCACACCCTCTTCAGTGGTAGCATTTCCACCACTGTTAGCTTTATTAACAGTATAAAAGAATGAATTATTATTTAATGGTAACTTTTGCCTTGGACTCGTAATGTTATTTTACCAAAATAACCTTATAGGTTAATAGCATGCTGCCAAAATCTTAAAATAATACTCAGAGATACTTTGCTGCTCAGAAAGTTTAGCTGAGCCCTTCACTAGGAGATCTGCAGTGCATCTTAGATACTTCAATAAATATTAACTTATAAAACCGCTATAATATAATACACGATAAGAGTGCGCCTAGTATGCAGAATAGTGAATAGAACATTTTAAATTTTTTAAAACCTAGAACTATCCCTGGTAGTAATTTCTCTGTTATTATGACTTATACTGTCCACCACTAAGTTGTGGTTAGTTATTTCACTCTTTTTCTTATAGTAATATGCAAAACTAGTCACTGAGGTGCAAAACTAGTCACTGAGGTCTTGGGTGTAGGCTGTGGAGTGGTGGAGGGGTTGTGGCTTTTGCTGCTCCCGGCTACCACATAAATGGTCTCTGGCTCCGATGTTACATAGACTGGAAGTGGAATTGGGGCAGCAGAAGGGGCGGATAGAATGATGTCCTGGAAGCCGTATGGGGGGCGAGGCCCACAGTCCTTTTTAGGGATGTGCATTAACCAATATCAGGGGCGAACGCAGGATTTAGAAGGGGGGGTTTCCGCCCCCCCAGAAAAAAAAAAAAATATTGCGCATGCGCAGCAGCTCCATTTCGGCGAGTCTGAATTCTACAGCAGCCGCGGCGCTGTCAAGCAGCATCCGCGGCAGTGCTGTATTATACTACAATACAGCACTGCCGCGGACGCTTCTTTGACAGCACCGCGGCTGCTGTACAGTACCATTGGTTCGCAGATGGGAGGGGTTTCTGGAGAACCAGAAACCCGCCTGCGTGCGCCACTGAATATGGGTCCACACAGTCACACCTGCCTGGCTGTGTACACAACACGGCGGCCCTAAGCAGCCGCTGCACAGGGATCTGAGCCCCCTTTTGGACCTAGATTTAAGCAGCTGAGACTTTAGGGTTTGCCTACAATGAGAAAGGGATTAGGGTCAGGCATCGAGGGAGGGTTAAGGTTCTGTGAGGGAATTAGGTTTGTCACGATAAGTGTTAGACTGCTTACCCACTGGCAATGCATGCTTCTAAATACCCCATACTCACTATAATTTACTCTTGTGATCGGGGGTGTTTGATTTGCTATACCATTATTTGTCCTCCATTGACTTCCCTGTCCGCCAACCACAAGTGCAAGCTCCCGTTAATAAACACATGTTCAACATGATTGCTTTTGACATGCGATGTCACTGGCATTTAATGTAGCACTAGTGTGTAATTGGCTTTTGGTTGTTATGGTCTAGATGTCTGGACCTAGACTGTAGGAAGGGAAAGTAATTGTTCTCGATCTAATCATCAGCAACATTTATTTATATAGCGACAGCAAATTCCGTAGCGCTTTACAATTGGGAGCAAACACAGCAATAATACAACACTGGGTAATACAGACAGAGGTAAGAAGGCCCTGCGCGCAAGGTTACAATCTATGGATTGGTCAGGAGCAATATGAATCTAGACCAGACAAGACTTCTTTTCTGATGAGTTTTCTTTAAGGTTACATCACATATAGTTTTACAGAATCACCTTTGATGTTATATAGGTTCTTTTTCAGACCACAGGGCACCAGGACATTTCCTTACCCTCAATTACATTGGCAGCCACAGGAGATTTCTTGTACTAGGATCTATACTGTGTTTATGATAATTGCATTTTTGTGGTCTCCACATTTCCAGATGTTACAGTCCTCTCTGCCAGGAAACGGGATGCAAAAGTGTACATTACATGTATTTCAAAACATATGCATTTCATTTATAGAGTAAATAGTGTTATTGCAGTTAATACATTATGCTGCGCATTATGCTGATTCTGGCTAGTGGACTGTCTCATATAGATGACAGTAACCACCCATGTTGTGGGATTTCAGTTATTTTCATGGCTGGTCATGTTTCCACAAGTGCCACTATAATTACTGTTCTACTGATTAAAATGAACTCCTAGGGGTATATTTACTAAACTGCAGGTTTTAAAAAGTGGAGATGTTGCCTATAGCAACCAATGAGATTCCAGCTTTCATTTATTTAGTACATTTCGACAATGGCAGCTAGAATCTGATTGGTTGCTATAGGCAAGAGCTCCACTTTTTAAAACCCGCAGTGTAGTAAATATACCCCAAAGTCCCATTAAATGCTTTTAGAGCAATCTTGGACTGTCCATTAAAAAAAACACAACCTAAACTACAAAAGGCCTTATATAAAATCGCATCATGTAACATTCAAAACCATATATGTAAATGTTTCTGTTTATCAACAATGAACATATCTGAGAATGAGTTATGAATGTGGGGGGGGGGGGGGATTTTTTGTTATACAGACTAGACTTTCTGACTGTAACACACAGATAAGGCCATGGTCGGGAATTGAACTCATGACTCCAGTGCTGTGAGTTATAAGTGCTAACCACTGAGCCACCGTGCTGCCCACTGGAGTTAACATACTTATTTTTACAGGTGCTCCAATTCCCTCTGACAATCCAATAACATACCCAGGTTGAATTGGCCCTGGTGTGTGTGTCTGTGTGGCTATGGTAAGGAAATACAGATTGTAAGTTCCACTGGAGCAGGGATTGATGTGTATGAACACACATTCTGTGTACAGAGCTGCGTAATATGTTGACAATACATAAATAATAGATAACAATTCTAGCAGAAATATAAAGCAGAATGGGACATTACCTAGCACAAAGGTGAGCATGTGTACTTCGGACTCTGACAGAACTCACAGGGACGCCGAACGATGATTATTGAGGCTTCTTCCAATAAGGTGAAGGAATGTGAATTGGAGATAGGGTTTTGTAAGCATACTGCAGTTCTGAACAAGGCTGTAAACTATGTGTAATTTGTACAACACCTCCCAACTGTGTACAATATATCTTGTGCTGACCTCATTCAGCCTCTGATAAGTGTTATTGTCTCTCTCTCTCTCTGCTCAACAGTCAGTGTGAACAAAGTCTGGTATGAACTATATTAACTTAGAACATAAACAGGTGACCTCTTACTGCCACAATGATACAATCTCCAGCGTAAATAGCAAGACGTACTGCAAAACATGGCTCTTGTATGTCAGTGCTGAAGCCTCCCCAGCATACAAAATGCGAGTGAGCAATGGATCATGCTTTTATATGCAGTCCCTATTACTATCCTTTGTTTGTATAGTGCCAATATGTTCTGTGGCACTATACAATGATAGTACTTAATTCAAACACATCAGTCTTCCCCGGTGCAGCTTACAATCTAATCTTCCTACCACAGGCACACACACACACACACACATCAATGCCAATTTAGTCAGGAGTCAGTTAACCTAATGGTAGCATAATGTTTAACAAAGAACGTGACTTTACCACGATAAATGAATATCCTAAAACAATGTGTGATTTCATTATTATAAAAGAAATGTATGATCAACATTTAGGTCATTATATTGTATTATGTTGTTCTATTGCTTAGCTAGTATGTTTTTCTACAACTGTATTCAGAATGATTAACATAGCATAATTCGGAGTTAAACAGGAGGAGATCACTCTGCCTGATATCAATATTACAGGAGTTCAAAATCCATCACTCTCCAGTAAGATCTGTTACCCTCCATCTCAAGCACCTGCTTGTACACTACCTGGACACTTCCTACTGACATATTAACATGGATAAGATCACGGCTGATTTAATGAACCGCTTGCAAATCTGGTCTCTCATTTAATTTTTCAGTATGTCCACTCAGTGGTAAATCCGGGAAGGGGTGGTGGGGGGGCGATCAGGACAATCACCCCCATAGCAACACAAACATATTTTCAAATTGCAGCTAAGACGCCGATCAAAACCGCAAAAAGGGCCTGGCCAATAGGGACCAAGAGGCGGGGTCAGCCAGGATCAGCCAGTCAGCATTAAGGGGGTGCGCTATGCTAAATTGCTCCTCCTAAAAATAAAGTTTAGGTCCGCTCCTGTGTCCACCCTATTATTCATCTGTACTACCGTATACCTCTACCCACACTACACTGACTGCTTTCTGTGTCTCTCCACATTTCCTCATATTCCTCTCCTCCTTCCTGTCCTACCTCTTCTCCAGTGTTACCCTTCTTCCCCATCCTCCCTGCCCAATATCCTTACCTACTTCAACCTACCCTATCACCACTCCTTCACACCACCCTCCTACCACTTTGACTCTAGCCACTTCCCCTGCTACCCGCCTGGACTGTTAAGCTTAATGTCCCTTTAGCTCCTATTGTCACTAATTACCCCCTCCTATGCAAGCCGCCATGTCTGTCCAGTTCCTGTCTTCCTTGCTTGTCCCTGCCATGTCTTATGCTGAATTGTATGTCCAGTCCCTGTCTTCATTGCTTGTCCCTGCCATGTTTTATGCTGAATTGTATGTCTAGTCCCTGTCTTCCTTGCTTGTCCCTGCCATGTCTTATGCTGAATTGTATGTCCAGTCCCTGTCTGCCTTGCTTGTCCCTGCCATGTCTTATGCTGAATTGTATGTCCAGTCCCTGTCTGCCTTGCTTGTCCCTGCCATGTCTTATGCTGAATTGTATGTCCAGTCCCTGTCTTCCTTGCTTGTCCCTGCCATGTCTTATGCTGAATTGTATGTCCAGTCCCTGTCTTCCTTGCTTGTCCCTGCCATGTCTTATGCTGAATTGTATATCCAGTCCCTGTCTTCATTGCTTGTCCCTGCCATGTTTTATGCTGAATTGTATGTCCAGTCCCTGTCTTCCTTGCTTGTCCCTGCCATGTCTTATGCTGAATTGTATGTTCAGTCCCTGTCTTTCTTGCTTGTCCCTGCCATGTCTTATGCTGAATTGTATGTCCAGTCCCTGTCTGCCTTGCTTGTCCCTGCCATGTCTTATGCTGAATTGTATGTCCAGTCCCTGTCTTCCTTGCTTGTCCCTGCCATGTCTTATGCTGAATTGTATGTCCAGTCCCTGTCTTCCTTGCTTGTCCCTGCCATGTCTTGTGATGAATTCTATGCCATGCAATTTGCTTTGTTAATTGCATCCATGCATTTATTATTCTGCTCTGTACCCATGTACATGTTATTATGGTCACTATTTTTAGGTATGTCATCTTTGCAATCTTTGTTACCATACAAATAAATGATGATCATGTTACATTGTGAGCAATGTCATTTTAATTGACAATTCATTTGGAACAACTTTTTCACCCCCCAAAATTTGGAGGAATGAGTGGAAATGTGTCAATCTTACCTTCATATTTACCTGAGTACATAGACACCTATGGGGTAGATTCAATTATCCGCAATGTTTTTCTGCGCACAAAACAAGCTGCCAGATATAGGATGAATGCTTGTCTGCAAAGAAGCTAAAATCCAACTAAATTATGTATCTCCTCTCGTTAAACTCTGTATCTGGGAATTAAATCATACACAGATACAGCAATATCATACACACAGATTCAGAGCTATACAAATATCCTGATTTTCACAGTATGCAATCTAAAAGATGATGGCTGTTCTGATGCTTTGGGCAGGACAGGAAATTAGAGCAAAATTACCCTTTAATGTCTGTCATGAAACAACTGGCAGAGTGTAGAAAATGACTCTTGGGCCCTAATAGTAAAGATATCACTGGTGGAAAATAGAAGCTCTGTTACTAGGGAGACCATTGAGCAACTCTTCTTCCAAGGGTAGATCAGTAAAAGCTATCCCTCCCCTTGACAAGCAATATCTCTTTTTCCATTGACAGCCCAGCAGTTATCCTCTCCCCCTCCCTGCTCTCAAACCACACCACCTCCAGGCAGTCTCATCTGTTGTACACAGGTAACCATGACAGCTGGCTTCATAGCAACCAGATGACTGTCAACACAAGCCATGCATTCCCTGGATAGTTGCTAATACATATTCCCGGCCCACGCAACGACAGAGGAGCAAACAGCCTGGCCAGTGTACTGCTATTCTGCTGGGACAGAAGTGGCTTTGTGGACCTTTCTTTTACTAGACTGTTCAGTGGCAACAGTTTGCCATTTAACACCTTTGTGTTTATTTAGGGTGGTCACCTGAGCAGTGTGGATTTGGAATGTCTCGTCTGGCTTTCAGAAGAAGCTGGAGACTTAAATATACTTTTGCTCCCAGGTATCTATGAACGTAAACATTACATCATGTATGCAGCTACCTATTGAGGCAGACTGCATCTTCAACGTATTTAGGATGAACTATTAAGGTGCTTGGATTTTCACGCTAGTCTTTTCCAACCCAGTGACATCAGGTTTGTAACACAGAGGACTGGCGGTAGCAGAGGCAGGACTAGCGAGCTGTGGTCCCCGATGCAGGGAAGCGGGGAGGAGGGAATCGGGGCTCGCTAGTTCCCCGTGCAGCAGGCCCCATTATCTCCATGGGCCCCGATGCACCGAACCTGCTACACCAATGGTAGATCCACCACTGGGCGGTAGACAGATCGCTCACTACAGCCGTTTCCCCTTGAAGTTGGCAGCAGTTTCATGAAAGTAAGGGCTGTATACACTCTTCTCAAGAGTGTAAATAGAAAACATTTATAGGGTAGATTGAGGTTATTTTTGCAAAATAGACCCTTACAAATTCAAACCCCCAAAATTTGTGAAAGTGGAGTTTACGTTTAAAGCGGCTCTCCACTTTGGAAACCCAATCCCCCCTTTATTACCTGTCAATTCCTTGAAACAGTTAGGTCAGGATCTCTCCCAAGAAACCCACACCATTAACGAAAGCCGGGAACCAGACCAGTTTGTTTATGAGAACCGAGTTACTGCAGTTTATAGAGTAGAAGGACTCAGTTTGTTCCTACCAGCTCAACAGAGCAGGATTAGGAAGTGAATTGGCACGGATGGATTGAGTCCCATACCTGCTAACAGGCCTGATTTCTAGCTGCCAAAACGGTATGACTTGTCATAAAAGGCTTGTGGTCTTACCTGATGTGGGCATGGGTTTTGCTGATCTGGACGTTGTTTGCACAGTGCCTGCCCGCTCATAAGTGGTGGCAGTCCAGCTGCTGGTTTCAGGTAACAGTGGGGGCTCCTGAAACAGACACCCACCTAATTTCTACATGAGGAGGTCAGTGCATATAGGGGGCTGTGCAAATGTGGACATCCCCTTTAAATGTTGTTGTTGTATTATATTAAAACTTAAAAGCATTAAAAAGTACACTTGTGTGTATGTCCCTCCACACAAACCTTGTGGTTTTGTTTTAGAACAGATCTTCTGGACTCCTGAGCCACGGACGGTCAGCATCACTGAGACCTACTGTCAGGACCTTGTGATCCACTAAGCTGCAGCCTAGGGCACAAGGCTTTTGGTGGCACAAAATTTTGGGGGAAGCAAAATTGCAACAGGGAGAGGTATAAACTGCAATTCATTTTAAAATAAAAGAGAATAGTTGCTCTCCGAAGTAAAAAGAAAACATTAAACAAAATGTAGTGAGGTTTCAATATTGACGTATTCCCATGGTAAAGGAGGAAAACAATTAGACATCGTTAGGTGAGAGTTGGGGATAAGCGAGTAGGAGAAACAAGGATGGCGACAGGCACAGACGTGACAGCCCCCCTCCGAATCTTCACCCTCACCCATTCATGCCTCCATTCTGCTATACAGTGCTGATTTTAATGAAAACGAAATGAGTGAGAAAGACTGATATGACCGCATTAAAAAGTAAAGTGGATATAAGTTTCAAAAACACAGGAACAGGAAACTGCAATTCATTTTAAATAAAGGAATAGTTTGTTTTTACCTACCTGCGCATTAGCCTGGGGTGGAAGGTGAGGGGGGACTACGAGCATATTAGCCTAGCACGGCCTGAATCCTTATAATCAGGCTCTGCCTACTGTAGTACTGTCACACAATTACCAAGTATCACATGACATAATCATCATTATTTATATAGCGCCACTAATTCCGCAGCGCTGTACAGAGAACACACTCACATCAGTCCCTGCCCAATGGAGCTTACAGTCTAATTTCCCTAATACACACACACAGACAAAAAACACAGACTAGGGTCAATTTGATAACAGCCAATTAACCTACCAGTATGTTTTTGGAGTGTGGGAGCACCCGGAGGAAACCCACGCAAACACGAGGAGAACATACAAACTCCACACAGATAAGGCCATGGTCGGGAATCGAACACATGACCCCAGTGCTGAGAGGCAGAAGTGTTAACCACTAAGCCACCATGCTGCCCAATGCTGAATTTCCACCCCGAAGCCATCTTGAGTAAATATTTTATACTATTTTTATTTTTTTTTATTAGTGGAACCGAAAGACCAAATTATAAGTGGATTATGCACTGCAACTCAACTATAATATCCTGCTCTGTGACTCTCTTGTTGGATTTGCAGTTGCTCATGGGATTTGCCTTATACTTAAAATACCCACTGTTTCCTTTTGCCAAGAATGTTTTCTCTTCTCACAGTTCCATGCGGATTCCATGCTGACATTAGCTTAGAGACCATTGCTTGTGAAACATTGGCAGGTTGAGTTGTCTTAGCCCTCTCTCACAGATGTCTCCTCTTGCAGCAATGCTAACCATAATTATTGGTAATCAGGTCACTCTAGCATTTTTATACATGACTCTGACCATGCTAGTATGTTATTTGCTTAATTAATGTATGAGCTACACCTGTGTGGAAGCCCTTGCTTTCAATATGCTTGGTGTTCAACAATAACACCTATAATCAAGTATTTTATTTATCTAGTTTAGTTCCCTAAAATCTAGTTACTTGTGTCTCTATTTTTAGAATTTAGAATCCTGTGTCTTATTCATGTCCTACCCTATTCACTTTCTTCCCAATATGCAGTCAATTTGTTAGGGCATAGACTTAACAAGATGTTTTAAAGGGATGTTGGTCTATAATGAATGTCGTGTATCCCATAGTTTTTGAAAATCAGCTGGTGTTGGCTCTCCAGATAGCTTGCTTCATATCATACTTGTCTACTCTCCCACAATGTCTGGGAGGAATTTTGGGGAGACCTCCTAGACTCCTGGAAGAGCAGAGACTTTCCTGGGCGGAGGTGGGGCTTAATTGTGTGATTCGCGTCATTAAACCTCACCCCGACACACAGTGCCACGAATCATGACAAGGGCCAGGGTGTCACCATGACTCCTCCCACACTTGTCAGCTGACTGCCCGACCGACTCTCTCGGAGGGGAGCAAGGAAAAGTTGGTTAGTATACCATATAGGTTCAATAAGATAGGATTACTAGGGAAGCACTGTATGAAGCTGAATTTATTGACATGTTCCTGGAGCCACACATCCTGGCCTTGTGAGATGGAGCATTTGTCACACGCCGCACACCCAGGGCTGCCACCCGGTAACCTGAATATCATTCATTCCTCATTCCCTGCTTCTTCCCTGGCTGTCAGGCCAGCAATCAGCTCTGCACATGCGCAGGTAATCATCTCACCTGTGTTCACCTGTCCCGCTCATCCATTGGTTACCTCTCATTTATAAGGCTCCTCCCAGCACCTCTCAGTGCTGGTTCTTCTCGTCAGACTCCAGGCCTGGAAGCAGCTCATGCACTCTGCTGTTGCAAGCACCTATTACCTGCTCCACTCGTTAGTGGTAACTACTGCAGATCATCGCTATCATCTCTCCAAGCGTATTTGCTGCAACTCACCTATTATCTCTCTGTGGACTATCACTGAGCATCACTCAGTAATCCTACTCATTTGTGGCTATCTAGTGCCTACATTCTTCTCTGTACTAAGTTCTCTATCACCGCTCACTGGGAACTCCCCTAGAGGGCCGCGACCTGCAGGGTGGAAGCTGCCAAGCCCAAATACCCTTGCGAAAACCTCTGGGTAAAATCTTCCCCTCAGTTAGAAGTACCATCAATCCCAGGCAGAACAGAAGGATCCCACTTATCCTAGTGAATCCTGACAGCATTATCTTGCTAGTCCATTTGCAGATGTGTATACAATGCCAAGAAGGGTTGAACCTCACTAACATGCAGTGTGGCTGTACTTGTAAGAGACCCACGCATAGTTACTATTGGTTTTTAAGGAATAGTAACAGTCCCAGGGTTAAACACATGTTTACGCCTATACATGTCCCTATTTTTAATACTAACTAGTACAAATGATCTTGTATTGTTTGCAAAATTCAAGTCTCTCTATATTTATCCTTTTATGTTATTTTTCACTGGTGAATATTATTTAATATACAAAAATGACATAATAGGTATGCACAATGAGCATGCCATGATGGGTGTAGTACTCCAATGCCCATCTAGACTGTTTTACTGTATCTGCCCAGCACCAAAGTGGCCCTCTATATTACTTTCATATGTTGACCCACCAAACACCGCCTCCACACCAGCCTGCGTTGTTAACACCCAGTAGGATAGATCCATCATCATCATTTATTTATATAGCGCCAGCAAATTCCGTAGCGCTTTACAATTGGGAACAAACATTAATAAAACAATACTGGGCAATACATACAGACAGAGAGGTAAGAGAACCCTGCTCGCAAGCTTACAGTCTATGGGACAATGGGAGTTTGAAACGCAAGGGCATGTGCTACATCATATGGGCGTATGTCGTGTTTGCTATATCAAGATCTTCGCATCACTGTGAAACAACAGGAAATAGGATTTTAGATAAAACTGGGATTGTTTTTCCATTTCTCCAGTATTCGGTGTTTGTGTTCTATAACTTCTTGCTCTTCAATTCCAAGAATGGAATCCTTTGATATTGTCAATTGCCACACCCCATCTATGACAAGGTACACTGTGTTGCCATTGTGCTCAATTATTAGATGTCTGACTGTAGCCAATCTGATACTGTGCATTCATTATGTCAGTCTGTTAGTCGGATGTTATTTGGGTGGTGGTTCACTCTTTGTACATACATTATACGGTCATGCATAAAATCCTCAGCATGGCTAGTGGATCTGTGCCCACTACTGCACTAGGTTCTAAGTCACTTAACTAGTATGTTTTACTCCTTCTATAAATAACCTGCGTAATTGCTGCCAACCTGCCTGAAATAGTATTGTTTGTGCATATGCAGCCAATGATTGAGCAGTTTTTTTTAATGGGAATAACAGGTCAATTTTATAAATTGACCACTCAGTGTATATTTAGCAAACGGACCTCACATAAGATGAAAACAACAAGCCTCCCCTCTGTAGCCAACTGTTTGAGAACCATTTATTTCATCATCATCAGCTATTTATACAGTGCCACTAATTCCGCAGCGCTGTACAGAGAACTCACTCACATCAGTCCCTGCCCCATTATCCTGTAGTAAATCACAGACAGCGTATCTATGACTGAACGGCACTAGGTGAATCTACAGTTGTGATTCGCTTTCTCTAAACATCCGCAGCCATGAATGTCAGCATAGCTGCCTTCTGAATGATTACTTGTCATCATATCGTGAAGCAAGACTGCAAGACCTTACTGCTGCTTGTAGAAAGCTAGGAAAGCTAATCCATCAAACTCAAAATGTATATTAACAGCAGGGATCACAGATTCCCCTATCTGCTGATACTGGAATAAAAAAGGTATTAGCTGGTTGGGTGCCTCTTGATGCAGTTGCTATGTCCTGAGGGCCACTAAACCAGAAGCCTTTGCATATATTGGTGATGTCATGGTAATAAATGCTTGTTTCTAAGGAAGACTGGCACCACAATCTCAGCAGGGGCCTTGGTCCTTTCCTATCCCTGACACAAGTGTATAATGCCTATAATCTGATCACTGCACATTGCTTGCAAGAAGCAGTAGCACAGTGTCACTTGAGGTTTGTGACCTTTCAGGCAGCAAAAGCTATAAAAGAGAAATCTATCCTAATAATAAACATGCTTCATTATATTGCTAAAGGGGTAATAAAATATACGACCAAAGATTATTGCGTGCAGGAAAAATTTTACGTATGGCCATAAGCATCTTCATGAGGACAATCATAATGGAAATAGTCTTATATCGCCTGTAACATGGAAATGATTTCAGATAGTTCTATATACCAACCAAAGGTGCGCTACTCACATAGGGGCCTATTTAGTAAAGCATAAACCATGCAGAAATGGCTTTTTCCGCATGGTTTAGGCCTTTTTAAGTAACACATCTATGCAACAAAAGCCTAGGAGACATCACAGATTAGGATAATTAGCATTAGGCTAAGTATTGCATTAAACCGCAGTGCCCATAATGTTCAAAGGGGACTGATGTCTGGGCTAATTTACCAAGTTCCAGAAAGCCTAGCCATTCAGAGCTTGTTAGCCATTATGCCCTATGCTGAGAGCATCACAGGAGAGGAAAATTTGGATCCCTCTCCGATCGCCTTCCTGCGGTCCCCTCCGTCAACGAATGAAAATGGCTCCACGCATGCATGATCAGTAAAGGCAACAGATCAGAACCCAGAGTTGTTAGTTTAGAAAAGTCATCGCCAGGACAGCCTCCTTCCTGACGCGCTGTTCCGGCATGTTTTTTTTATTAAATGGCAGCGTAACAAAATTGCGTTAAAGGATGGTAATTAAGGGGGGCACATACAGCTGTTTATAAATAGGCACCATGGTATATACCAGTGATGGGCAAACTTTTTCAAATAAACAAGAAAAACTTTAGGCGGGCCAATATAATTTATTAAAAAACTCAAATATCGAAATATATAATACAGATTTTTTGAATGAGACGGGAGGGTGTTATATAGCAGTGTTACCTCTATAAGTGCAGCGATCGTACAGACAGCACTTATTTCAGCAGGTTGTTGCAGATCCGTCTTTCTGGTGAGCCAGTAACTGACAACACAGCAGCCAATCGAAATCCGCCTTAGTATATGGCCCAGCCCATCTTTTCTCACATGACTTTCAGCCATTAGGGGGCGGGCAGGTGTTTGAGTGATTAACATACGAAGTGTCCTTTTAGGAAGGATGATGAAGTGTAATGGAGGAAATAGTTGGGAAGGCATAAAAATGAAGGTTCTGACACACAGGGTCGGCCCTAATAATTTTATGCATATTTTAATGAAATTTTTTAAAATATTGGTGGGCCGGATAGAACCTCTAAGTGGGCTGGATCTGGCCCGCAGGCCGTAGTTTGCCCATCACTGGTATATACAAACGTAAAAATTATTTTTAAAAAATGGTAGCATTGACATATGTGTTTGCAAAGGTTAAAAAGTGATCTTGTGAATCTGAATTCCAGCTAGAAAAGTGTAGCAGACACTATAAATCCACATGAAACACACAGCTACATTCTCACGTGTTTTCAGATGATTATTTTTTGCATAATGGAAAAAAGAATGTAAATACTTAAAACACAGTATTGCTGTTAGACATGAAATGCAGCATTCCAAAATGTGGATCTCAATGTGTCCATATGTTGGTGACACCAAGGTGGTAACAATGGTTTTCACTGCTATGTTTTAGTGCAACTGTCAATTGCTACTGTATAAGTTTGTTCAGCACTCAGTGTAAATGGTTTATTGGAGAGTGAAAGAGTGGAAGGACTTTGTACTTAAAGTATGCTGTGACTCAGCAAATAAAAACTCCCTCTATCACAGAAACTGCAGAAACTTACTTATGCCAAAATGATCAGTTTTATAAGAAATTCCATTCTCAATTGTGATGACAGTCAAAGCTGTGCAGGCAGATTAAATGGGAGGGGTCCACAAAACTTGACAAAATGACATGGATGTGTCACATCATGACACCGACATGAAAAATACAATAATGGAAGCACACTTGTGTTTTTTTCTTATGTGACAATGTGGTAGCAGTTAAAGCGGTGTCATGAATTACAGCACAGCTTGTGACATGTAGCCAGTTTAGTGACAGCAAAAGTGAAAATAAAGACATTCTAAGAAAAACTGGGAAATTTCGAATGAATCACCATACTGAATATGTGAGTAACACTGTTGTGTACTGTCCAATGCAGACCTCCCACATTGTCCCATCACTCTTTCTTTCCAGACTGTCCCTCCGTTTGGACTGATGTATCGCATATATCGGTATGTAAACACTTTCTATACTGATTCCAAGGGGGCGGTACAGTTGCTGGTGATATCCAGCGGTGCACATTGCCGGCCAATACTTTACAGAATCACCGCTGAGGTTTGAGAGGAAACTCTGCCGCGATGTGTCTCTTCAGACTGTTCCGGAGATACATGGCGGCCCCTGGTGTCAAACTGAATGCGCCTGTAAAAGTGTTTGTTATCTTCTTCTTCTGGTAGTATAGCTACATGCCACTGATCCCTGCTTCTTATATGAGCTGGATTTGCTTGTAACCAGAAGCGGACATACTGTCGGTGCAGGGGATGAGGCTCAATGGGTCGAAAAGTGAGCGGCCACTACCTGCACCCACTATCATCTCCTATCAGCACAGTGCGCATGTGTCGGCATCCATGCATGCTCAGAAGAGCAGAGGAGGGGGGCCGCAGGAGGATGGACGGCATAGCCAGAGCTGGATTAAGGTTCTGGGGGGCCCGGGGCACTTAAGACAGGGGGCCCCCATATTGTCGAATATGATATTCATTTTAAACAAATAAACAGGCAATGCTATGTGCACTACTGTTAGATGCACACAACTCTGCCTTCACAAGAATAACAGTGTGAAGTAGGACATACCTCCCAACTGTCCTTGTAGTCAGACCAAATCCTAACTAAGTGAGACAGTCACCCAAATTCTGGACAGTCCCACCATATTGAGAACAGTTGGAAGATGGCCCTGCTCTCTCCTACCTGCTGTTGTCACTTTCACCACCTGTGGCTGCTGGTGTCTTAAGCTCAGTTGCTGCTTGTGTAGATTCTGGAATGTCGGGGCCTATTTTGAAACAAAAACAGGTACATAAAGTTTAAGAGTCCCCAAAGAGTCCGGTTAATAAATCAGTAGCACAACCTTTAATAATTAGGCCTCCCTCCCTGCAACCAGCCCCAAATTTGGAATTAAATTAAATTAATACTATTCACTTTTAATAATAGAACTATTTTCCCCAAGCAGCCCCGACATTAAATTAATAGCGTACACATTTAATAAACTTATTTCCCTCTCCACCAAACAGCCTGGTGTAAATGAATAGCATTTACATGTAATAAATAAACCTATTTTTCAAAACCATTGCCAACATTTTATAATTCATATTCACATTTAATAAATAGCACTCCTTCTCCCCAAACTCAAGCACACATTAAATACCTCACAATCACTCCACAAATAATTAACAAAATAACCTTACTATATGTAAGTATATATTGGTTATCCCTAACAGCCTAGTCCAGCTAAGCACTAGCAGGCCTGATTTGTTGCAAGGCAACAGAGCTAGCATGGAGGCATATTACATTTTGTACATTATACATTTCCATATAAAGTAAGTGTATGTCCTCTTTAGGAGAGCTAACAGAATGAGTGGCCATAAATTTGTCATTTTTCCCATAATGCCCACTTTTAGAAATGCTACTTCCCTGGGGCATGGAGAGAGGGTCCACAATAAATAGACAATCTAGGTCTGAGCACATCGTACTTCTCTGTTCTCCATTTATATCCCCAACATCCCACTCCTCAATCCTCTTCTTCATCTTAATCCTCTATCTTCCCTCTCACTCCTCATTCCCCACCTACTTAGCATCTTCAATCCCCTTCTCATCAGCGTTGGTTTCCCTTCCTGGGTTGTCACTCTGCAACCCCCTCTATTTGTATAATCACATCCTCCTTGTCCATAAATCACCCCCTCTCCTTGTCCATAAATCACCCCCTCTCCTTGTCCATAAATCATCCCCTCTCCTTGTCCATAAATCACCCCCCCCCCCCTCCTTGTCCATAAATCACCCCCTCTCCTTGTCCATAAATCACCCCCTCTCCTTGTCCATAAATCACCCCCTCTCCTTGTCCATAAATCATCCCCTCTCCTTGTCCATAAATCACCCCCTCTCCTTGTCCATAAATCACCCCCTCTCCTTGTCCATAAATCACCCCCTCTCCTTGTCCATAAATCACCCCCTCTCCTTGTCCATAAATCACCCCCTCTCCTTGTCCATAAATCATCCCCTCTCCTTGTCCATAAATCACCCCCTCTCCTTGTCCATAAATCATCCCCTCTCCTTGTCCATAAATCACCCCCTCTCCTTGTCCATAAATCACCCCCTCTCCTTGTCCATAAATCACCCCCTCTCCTTGTCCATAAATCACCCCCTTCTTGTCCATAAATCACCCCCCCTCCTTGTCCATAAATCACCCCCTCTCCTTGTCCATAAATCACCCCCTTCTTGTCCATAAATCACCCCCTTCTTGTCCATAAATCACCCCCTCTCCTTGTCCATAAATCACACTCTCCTTGTCCACAATTATCCCCTTCATTTTCATAATCACCTCCTCCTCTGGCTGAAACACACACAGACACAGTCACACACACACACACACACACACACACACACACACACAAAGTTTCACACACACAGTCACACACACAGAAAATCTCACACAAACACACACAGAAAGTCTCACACACACACAGTCACACACACAGAAAGTCTCACACACACACAGTCACACAAAGTCACACACACACAAAGTCACACACACAGCAGATCTTAACTTACCTTATCCCCCACAGACAGGCAGGGCAGCTCTTCTCTGCTCCTCCTCACACTGTCATCTACACGCAGCTAAGGAAGCCCAGAACACTCAAAAAAAAAAAAGCAAAAGCTTACCTGTGCTTATAGTGCCGACAGAGCACTTAAAAACGGAACCCTGTGCTGCCCCCTGTAGACTGACATTTGGGGGCAGCAAAAAGAGCCACAGCTGGTCCGGGGGGCCCCCTGAGAGAGGGGGGCCCGGGGCACATGCCCCCTGTGCCCCCCCCTTAATCCGGCCCTGGGCATAGCCAGGCACCCTCCAAAAAAATCTCGCTCTGGGGTCTGGTGATGTAGTGTTCTGCCACATGTAATCCTTTGTTATCTGTACCCCCTCTTGCCTGTTGACCCTTCACTGTTACCTTGTCAATCTCCCATATACTCATTAGAGCTCCGGTGTCTTGCTGAAGTTCCACTTGCCTCTTCTCGAACATGAATGGAGCCAAATGAATGGGGCCATGGGAACCCCAATGCAGCTTAGAGATAGGAATCTAATTTGGAGTTTTGTGTGTTGAGATGAATGTATAGTGATTCCCAATTAGAACAGGCTCAAATTCCTACTGAACAAACCATCTGAGCTACCACGTTCCTGGTCCCACGAACGAAAGTAAGGAAAAGAAGAGTGGAACTACATTTAGCGCCATCAACCCCTGTAATATAAAGGGGTTACCAACAGGTAACCAAGCTGTTGTAGCTGAAATCTATAACTACTATTACTGCAATTCTGGCCTTCTAAGTACAATGTAATAACATGCGGATGTTTATAGCTGTGAATAGATGAGTACAGTATTTGTGCTAAAATCATATGCATATAAACAAATAGTGGTTAGCACTTCTGCCTTACAACACTGGGGTCATGAGTTCAATTCCCGACCATGGCCTTATCTGTGAGGAGTTTGTATGTTCTCCCCGTGTTTGCGTGGGTTTCCTCCTGGTGCTCCGGTTTACTCCCACACTCCAAAAACATACTGGTAGGTTAATTGGCTGCTAACAAATTGACCCTAGTCTGTGTGTGTGTGTGTGTGTGTGTGTGTATGTTAGGGAATTTAGACTGTAAGCTCCAATGGGGCAGGGACTGAAGTGAGTTCTCTGTACAGCGCTGCGGAATTAGTGGCACTATATAAATAAATGGTGATGATGATGATTCATGGTATAAACCCTAGCTTTTCACATCTATTATATAGCTAATACTGTAATACCGTCTAGATGGGTATAACAAGCTGTGTTTTTGTCGATGTGTATTTGAATTACTCTTAAGATGAACATGTTTGAAATGTTAGATTATATGCAGTGGATAATAATCTTTGTGCCATCGGTGCTCAGTAATGTCACTGATTCCTAGTGACTCAGTAAGCTACATTTTCATGACTATTGGTGCACAAACGCACCTATTTGTCCACCTAGCCTGCTCTCTCAGCAAGGAAAGCCAGAACCGCCCAGCTCCTCTTATAAGAAGAAGCAGGATTTTGCTATGTAACAGACACTGCCAGTCTCATGCGAAATGAAAAGGCATTGCTTAAAACGGTTATATTTGTGCAAAAACTGACACAAATAGCAAACGCACTGCAAGAGGCAGAAGTTTGCCCCTTTGTAAATGACCCTTACTGTGTGTAGATGACAGGTGCATGGACTCACTAAGTAAACTAATAGTATATGTTAATAAGGAGAATGTGAAACACACTGTATATTTATTACACCAATGTGGTCATTATACCTTTTGTTCATGGTATTGAGAGAACATTAGATATTGTATCCTGCACTGTGTGTGTCTGTGCCAAGTGCGTGCGTAGCGGAATATGAATCCTGTGTTAATTAAGCAATAGAGCAATTGCTAACAGATGTTAAATAGCAGTAACACAGGAAGAGTAGTGTATCAGACTAAATAAAGGGGAGCTCAGTAAGGACTGGGCCAGCGATGCTGACAAGCTGGAGCTCAGTTCTGCTAATCATTCCAAGAACACTTCCCTGTTTGATTAACCCTTCTCCGTACTAGGATTGCATAATACAACCGTGGCGACTTTTGTGGGCAATAGGTGGCATCTTGCCAATAAGACTTTTCATCCACTGACCTTATGATGCTGGACGGTGTGACTTTTATTTTCTTTATCATTCTTTATTTTGGTTGGTCAAAAAGGAAACCAGTAAAACGGTACAACAATGGTTCCAAAAAGCAGTGAAAGTAGACCCTTGTACAACAAAATAATGCGCAAAAGACCATAACAAAAGCAGTATAAACCTGTGTTAGCAAAAATGTAGCTTGTTGTTGGTAGAGGGGGAGGGAGATCAGGACTAGCAGTAATAGTAGAGTTGTCAAGTCATCTGACAAGAGAAACAGGAGCAGGGTGCCTAACAGATTTGGGTGTGTGGGAGATCAAAGCTTTTGAGGCAGAGGAAAAACATGTGAGTACTGGGTCTTCTCATTGTGCATGGGTCAAGGTAGGGAATTATGGGACAGAGGAGGAAGTTCTTGGAGCTACTTTCGACAAAGAGCCAGGGAGCCCATACCTGGTTAAATAAGTGGCCACTATCATGGAGATAATAAGTGATTTTCTCCTTTGCTGTCTGGAGGATGGGCAGCACAGTGGCTAAGTGGTTAGCACTTCTGCCTCACATCGCTGGGGTCATAAGTTCAATTCCTGACCATGGCCTTATTTGTGTGGAGTTTGTATGTTCTCCCCGTGTTTGCGTGGAACCTAGTCTCTGTCTGTGTATGTTAGGCAATTTAGACTGTAAGCTTCAATGGGACAGGGCTGATGTAAATGAGTTCTCTGTACAGCACTGCGGAATAAGTGGTGCTATATAAATAAATGATGATGAGGATCAGCAGGTGAAATGTAATTTCACTACTCTTACATGTTTTCCAGATGTCAGAACGAAAAGGGTTATTTATACAGATGTACAACACATCCTTTGCATGTTTCCATTGGCTGGTACAGGCATACTGCATAGATGCTTGGAAACATTCTGCTTTTGGGAAGTGTCTACTTGTAGACAAGACCAAGGGCTAGATTTACTAAGCTGCGGGTTTAAAAAAGTGGGGATGTTGCCTATAGCAACCAATCAGATTCTATCTGTCATTTTGTAGAAGGTACTAAATAAATGAAAGCTAGAATCTGATTGGTTGCTATAGGCAACATCCCCACTTTTCCAAACCCGCAGCTTAGTAAATCTAGCCCCAAGATGGGAAAGTGCAGACTAGCATGGATAAAAACATCACTGCTATCACTGCCTCCATTATGTCTGAAATGTCATGGAAGGACTGGGACTATCTTTACCTCCTGTGTGAACATTTGTACATTTTAATGTTTTTAATGACACTTTCCGCACTTTTCCATTTAAAGTGCTCATGAGTGGTGCAAGAGCCATCCCATTGAAAGTATTTGTCAATGCCCAATCTCTGGCAAAACAGAGTATCTGTAAAAATCAAGTTGTGTTGTAGGGGTAAAAAGGCAGTGTACACCAGCTAAGCTGGGAACAATGCCCCAAATCATACATGCCTACTTTTTTTTTACTTCCCCTGCTGGAGACCCTGGATTCGAAAACAAAGGGGCAAGTGCAGGGGGGCGTGTGGATGTTCTTTTGTGTCATTGTACTGCAGGAGTTGGAACATGATGATGCAATTTACATCAACATGTCCCGCCCGACCTTGCACATCATCCAAAACAGAGATGTGTCATCAAGGCCCCGCCCACTTCAAAAGGAAGTGAAGAGGGATCCAAGAGGGTGTCCCACTCACCCATGACAAATTTCCCGCGATTCGTGATTCTCCCGAACATTCCAGGAGAGTAAGGAAGTATGCGCCAAATGTAAAATTTGTGCTGCATGCCTCATAACAGTGTAAAATTGTTGTCCAAGTAACATTATTACACAGTCTCCTAGTGAAGACAGTCTACAGGGTCCAGAGGCAGAAGAATCTATTCCTCTCTGAAGTTCCACAGATGTTTTTCCTAATAGACTAACATATTCCGACAATGTATCTAACTTTGGATCTACCCAAGCTTCAAAAGGCAAAGAAGTGGTGGCCTTAGTAATTTACTGCATTAATTCAACAACTGTTTTTACTAAATAAATAATTTTATCTTTTATTTTTCCTTTGTTCACCTTATCACCAATTGTATAAATTGTGTGTGATGAGAGGTGAAGCACCATGACTGTCATGGGAGTGCAGATAAACTTTGTCTCTAGATAGAAAATGAAAACGGTTCTTGCACCAAACTTTGGACATCTGGGATCCAGTGATGGTGACTAAGTAACACAGGATCTCCTGGGTTCTTTCATAGTTGCATTCACAATTGCTATTATTACATCACTGCAGAAATACCTTTGAGTGAAAGGGAACTTGCTTGATTGTTAGTTGGGCCAGTTGTAGCTGTTAATAGAGGTCTCTTAAAATGTAAATTTTCAAGTTTTTCTTAAAAAAAAAAAACAACATTTTAGTTTTTGAGTCAATTCATAGTGATCATCCCACTATCAGCAGACCTGGGTTGCCAATCGTTACTGGGATTGATAGGAATGTGGAAGTGAAAGCATCATTGTATTCTGTGTCTAGGTCTTGATCATTGGGGGGGCATATCATCAGCATCAACATCTATTTATTTATATAGCGCCACTAATTCTGCAGCGCTGCACAGAGAACTCATTCACATCAGTCCCTGCCCCATTGGAGCTTACAATCTAAATCTCCTAACACACACACACACACAACGAGAGACTAAGGGCAATTTAACAAGCAGCCAATTAACCTACTAATATGTTTTTGGAGTGTGGGAGGAAACCAGAGCACCCAGAGGAAACCCACGCAAACATTGGGAGAACATACAAACTCCACACAGATAAGGCCATGATCGGGAATTGAACACAGTGCTGTGAGGCAGAAGTGCTAACCACTAAGCCACCGTGCTGGCATATGTGCTTTTAATGTGTTTTCATGCCTTTTTGATGCGCTGAGCAGTATTTCAGTCATAAAATTGAATGGCGTTGCTCTGAACACATTAAAATCGTATGACCCTTTTATTTAAAAATAGCACATTGACTTCAGATCGAACATATGAGGCTGACGCTCTAGTGCATTGTGCCTAAAAATCATTAAATGTACACCCCTAATAGTGTAACTTTGCCTTTTCCCGTCTCACAACCTCATGTTTATGAAAATATTCTAAGAAACTTGGTCCCATGAGAAATGTTAGTCTTCTGTAAAAATCCTGAGCGTGCAAAGAATGAAATATTGGTAGCATAGTTATCCTCAAAGATAATGGAGATTGTGTTCCAAATCAATAGCACTAGAAAAGAGAACTATGTACTATGGCACCTGACAGCTGTCCCCTCATCCTGTATGATTAATGGGAGCATACGGCTCATGCTTTCATTCATCTCTTCCATCTCTGTTGTCCCCTGTGTCACATTTGTACAACAGTCTGCAGTAAATCTGTCCAGGGATCTCAGAATGTAACAGTGTGAGATACCATTTCACCTCATAAGATAACAGACTCCTTGGGGCCATATTTGCAAATTGGTGCTCTCTTATCTAGCTGAACTGATAATAACTCGCTGCTTTCAGTACATCACTTTAGGCAAGCATGACCTTTAGCATGAATCTAAAGCCATTTATTTCCATTTTTCCATAGAGTAAACGCTCAACAGATATTGCTATGAGAAGCTTATAATGCCACGTGTGTAGATCAAGCCTGCAAGGTTCCTAAATGAGAGGAGAGGTGGTTGGGGTGAGAGACTAACTGAACTTACAGATCAAGATGCCAGACCTTCATGCTCCTAGAGAGATAAATAAGAATTGAAAATGACTCTGTTGATGCAGAACATCTTGAGAAATATCTGTGAATTATAGCTAAAATAGCACTAGCAAGATAATATTCTTTTTCAATTAAATACCTCCTGCAACTTGTATAACCTTGGCTGCTTTTCCAGGTATAAGACCCTGGTGATGTTCAAAGTACAAAGGTTGAATTGAAGGGTTATCAATGCAGCTACATATATAAGCTGTGACATCCAGTAAGCTGTATTGACAACTATTCATTTCAGAGTGTTTATATTAAATCTCACTCCTAGGGAAGCATTCATTACTGCCACCTGTGGCATCATCATCATCATCTATTTATATAGCGCCATTAATTCCGCAGCGATGTACAGAGAACTCACTTGCATCAGTACCTGACCCAATGGAGCTTACAGTCTAAATTCCCTAACATACACCCATTGACTAAGGTCAATTTAATAGCAGCCAATTAACCTATCAGTATGGGGGGAGGGGGGTTTGGAGTGTGGGAGGAAACCGGAGCACCCGGAGGAAACCCACACAAACATGGGGAAAACATACAAACTTCACACAGATAAGGACATAGTTCGGAATCGAACTCATGACCCCAGTGCTATGAGGCAGAAGTGCTAACCACTGAGGCACCGTGCTGCCCATAAAGTGATCAGCTCCCAAATCAGACAATCCAAGCATCGAAATTCTGTAATTATACTATTTAATGATGAGGAGTTGATAATTCTCTCATTTAAACCTGCCTTGCAGGACTTTGTGGAGAAGACTGAACACTGACAATTTGACTTTTTACCATTGTGGGCTTTTCAGTATTACTCAATTTTTTTAAAACAACTCATTATCCTATAAGGTTACCATGGCTGCCCAAGTTACTTTACTTAATCTAGACTATAGTAAAGTCCATTGCTAAAGTCACACGACCAACAAGATCTGCTCCAACAGCCAACACTGCAATGCAACAATTATATCTTTATTAATCTGACACAGTTGCCGAACTATATAGAACAATCCATTTATCCTAAAGTGCTGCAAAATGTGATTGCTACATAAAAAAATCAATATGCAGCCAAATTAACGAGGTCCATGTTTCTCCCTGACTCACAGGGTTCCTCAGCTATTGGAACTTACAGCAGAGTTATGGGTTACTGTGTCTATACTCACACCCTATGTAATTTTCCATATATTTCCACATTACTCCATTCTGCATTGAAATAAAATTTTATATTTGAGGGCGACAGAATATATTCACACATAAATAAATGTTCTGTAGCCATAAAGTGCCAAATGGCTGCACATCTGAGGCCTGTGGGTTAAATTGATGTGATGCTGCGTTCCTAGGCAGAGCTATACAACAATCTTGGGAATAAGTCCAGCAGCATTTTCTTTACTATTTAAGCCAGAATGTAGTTAGAAGCAACAGCACACCCAGTGTGTGGTCATTTTATGAAATCACTTCATTTCTCTATTAAAAGGGTGATACATTCTACACTGTATAACAAAGGAAGATGGAGAAAATGTTTGGCACTTCCTTACTTCTATAATAAATAGTGAATAAAGGATTACTTATGATGTATAATGTACATTATAATGTATAACACACATACCGTTCTTGAGAAAATCAGAAACAAATATGTGCTCCTCCCTCTGACTTGTATTTCCTATTATAATGCCATAGATATCATCATCATCATTATTTATTTATATAGTGCCACTAATTCCGCAGCGCTGTACAGAGAACTCACTCACATCAGTCCGTGCCCCATTGGAACTTACAATCTAAATTCCCTAATATAGACACACACCCACACATAGACACACAGAGAGGGAGAGACTAGGGTCAATTTTGATAGCAGCCAATTAACCTACCAGTATGTTTTTGGAGTGTGGGAGGAAACCGGAGCACCCGGAGGAAACCCATGCAAACACAGAGAGAACATACAAACTCCACACAGATAAGGTCATTGTTGGGAATCAAACTCATGACCCAAGTTCTGTGAGGCATAAGTGCTAACCACTAGGCCACTGTGCTGCCCACTATTGTTTAAATTAGCTATTGGCATAGGCTGTCCTGTGGGCTGAAGATCCTGTAACATTAATGTCATGTGATCATTCAGAGGCAATGTACTGAAAGCGTTCACACTTACTACATGTTTATTTTTATGTTGTTTATTCAAATATCTATTTAATGTGTATTTGTTTGTAGGCAACAAGTCCACTAATCCCTATTAAATGATTACCAGACAGAAATACACCCCAAATTTGATAAATGCAATCGTGAGCCAAACGAGTAGATTATATAGGCCCAAATGAATGCAGCCGGAGTATGACGATACATGATGTCAGTACGCAGACATTGCAAAATAATATTGTTTGCTCATCCTGATTAATATCTGATTAGATGTTGTTCTGAGCCTATAAACAGTGAATTGTGGTCGGATTTGGTCTAAAAAGACCAAACTGGAAGTATGAATCAATCCACATATAGGTAGATTTAGAGTCTACCTTAAAAAATCCCCTTTGCCAATGTTTTTTTTCTAAAAAAATATATACTAAGAATCTCACTGTGATTCCCAGTACAATACTACATAAGAATGCTTGTGTGAATTATAATTAGAATCTACTATTTATATACCACAGAGTACTCTGTAATGCAGTACCATATAAGATTCCATAACATAACAAATACAGACTAATACAAAAGTCTTGTGAGAACTTACAATCCAGAGGATATGGTTTTAGTATTTTCGCTGAAACTGCCTTTATGTCATTTTTCAAGAAATGATTTACCACTGAAAACTGTGATAAGAAACTAGAGAATTCAAAGCTTCTCTTAATCTGCTAATTTACTTCCTTTAGTCATTTTACCAGAATGAGATCACAAATTCTTCCCCCAAAGTTGACATCGCTGCACTCTTCAGTTAGGCACAATAACCCATAAACCCCTTTTTATTAAAAAAATTATTCAAAACTATTCTGTACATCGTGGATGTACCTGCTACAGATACCAGTTAAACAGCCAATTTGTCGCCCCACCATCATTCTTTTGTCTTTCCAGATACCACTTTTCCCTCCTGACTGCTAAACATTCCCCCCACACATCTACCTGTACCATTCTCCTTACATACAATACAATACATAGTAGTACAGTACTTTCACATTTACTTTTTTGAACACAAATAAAGAAAGTAAAAGCTTGAGGTTAAATTACCTTTGAAGAAGTGTGTAATTTAATTTGTGTTTGGTTGTTTCATGTCAGACTGATCTATGGTGTGATAACACACAGGAAACTACTATCGGAAAAAAAACTTTCTGACTTCTCTGGTAGTGTAGAATTGACATAGTTCAAGCACGACCTTGAAGTTTCTGAATTAAATAAAATGTAATACTTCAAAGGCTGTAATGTCATAATATCATTTTCTTATTTAAATCCCCAATACTTATTTAGATAGACTGCAAACATTGTTTGAAAACAACATTGTTTTCTTGTCAGGGTAAATGTATCAAGCTGAGAGTTTTCCCGGCGGGTTTGAAAAACCAATGAGATTCTAGCTATCATTTATTTAGTACATTCTACAAAATGAAGGCTAGAATCTGATTGGTTGCTATAGGCAACAACTGCACTTTTCAAACCCGCCCGGAAAACTCTCAGCTTGATACATTTACCCCCTAGACGCCCATCTATGGCCCAGTGGGCACAGTAGGGCTTGGATTGTTGTTACCCATTTTTATGTGGGTTGTTCTGACAAATGGAAGGGAGAGTGTACAATCAGTATCTTGCCTAGAGCATGATTGGCTTAAATTGGGCTCTGCTAATGGTTTACTGTTTGGAAGAGTGAAGCAACATTTGAATACTGTTTCAACAAAGTACAAAAACATAGTAGTAGTCCTGGCGGTCTGCAGAGTTTGATTGCAATGAGTAGGAAGGGAGAAGGCTGATACTCACATGTTAGCTGAAATCTCCAGCACACAAGTAAATAGGTTAGAAACAACATTAATATATTATTATATTATTATTCCAGAGCATTCTATTTTAGTTAAATGCAATCGTCCTTACACATAACAAGGAGCATGCCTGGATTATGCTTCCACATAAGATCAATTTACACCTACTTATGTGGGGTTTTGGGTCCAAACAAAACACGGACATGTTCTTGCATAGACAGGTGCCAGGAGTTACAAAACAGCACTTATGCTGCCTGCCCGCGGTTTTGCATTTTCGTAAATTACCTTTATTGTTTGAATTTAGGTTAATGCACATTCATCATCATCAGCATTTATTTATATAGCGCCACTGATTCCGCAGCGCTGTACAGAGAACTCATTCACATCAGTCGCTGCCCCATTGGAGCTTACAGTCTAAATTCCCTAATATACACACACACACAGACAGACAGACAGAAATTTTTTGATAGCAGCCAATTAACCTACTAGTATGTTTATGGAGTGTGGGGGGAAACCGGAGCACCCGGAGGAAACCCACGCAAATACGGTGAGAATATACAAACTCCACACAGATAAGGCCATGGTCAGGAATTGTACTCATGACCCCAGCACTGTGAGGCAGAAGTGCTAACCACTTAGCCACCGTGCTGCCCATAACTGCTGTATGAGTAAAACAGACATGTCTTAACTCCAAAGTTATTACACATTATTGCCATGTGAGCATTATACCATTGTTCATTATGAATTGTCAACCATGTGGCATATTATATTTTGGCAGAACAACTGATATGACTGCTCCCAGCCATAATATTCCATGGGGTCATATTGACAGCATAACACATTGTGTATAAGAAAACATTTCAGGAAAAATAAACTGAACATTAACCATACACACCACTGATTTTCCAACATGATCTCTTAAACCTTGTACAAGGTGCTCTACTTTCTAATTAGGTAGCACGGATACACAGTGGTTAGCATTGCTGTCGTGGCACTGGGGTCGTTGGTTCGATTCCAACAAGGGCGGTATCCGTGTGGAGATTGTATGTTTGTATTGTATGAGATTGTATGTGTTTATGTGGGTTTCCTTCCACAGTTCAAAATTATACTGGTAGGTTAATTGGCCTCCGACAAAATGGACTCTAGTATATAATGTGTGTGTGTGTGGTAGGAAACTTAGACTGTAAGCTCCAGTGGGGCAGGGACTGATGTGAATAATTACATATTCTCTGTACAGTGCTGCGTAATATGATTGGCGTTATATAAATTATATTCATAATTGATGAAAAGGTGTTTTTAAGCATCAAATAATTAAATCAGTTTCAGTTACTGCAATAAAAAAATAAGTGAGAGACGGGGACCAGAGTACTGCCCAACATACATGTAACACAAGAAAGCCATAAACTTCTGTAATATACGCTGAATAAATATAAAGTGTTTTTTCTTGTACTTGTTAATTATATGGGCCCCGTTTTACTCTGCCCACCTTTCATTCCAATGTGGATTTGGTTAACTGGAGCATGAAATAACTAAGGTGGAGTAACAGTTTGTACTACATGGAGGGCCTCCATTAATGATTAAGTGCCCACTCACTGTTGGCCTGTACCAGCTGTTGTAGAACTGCAAGTCCCAGCCTGTCACTGCCTGGGCTTGCTGGAAGGAACTGGCGGTTACAGGACAGGTTTTGGGACTTGATCACTGAAATGACAGGTGGGTGGAGTCCCAGTTCCAAGTGGTGACCATACAATTAGCAAGCACCATTTTTGTTTTGTTTTTTTACTATCAATTTATTAATTCATCATTGATTATTGTAATTGGAAAATAGGCAAAATACAAGCGGGCTATTGTGTACTAGGTGAAACGGTCATGTCCGTAGGAGGAATCTCTGTTCCAGAATATTTGGCCAGTGTATTACACAGGCCAATTGGAGGAAGGGACTAACATCATATTGGGCGGCACAGTGGCGTAGTGGTTAGCACGTCTGCCTCACAGCACTGGGGTCATGAGTTCAATTCCCAACCATGGCCTTATCTGTGTGGAGTTTGTATGTTCTCCCTGTGTTTGCGTAGGTTTCCTCCGGGTGCTCCGGTTTCCTCCTACACTCCAAAAACATACTGGTAGGTTAATTGGCTGCAATAAAAAAAAAAAATTGACCCTAGTCTCTCTGTCTGTCTGTCTGTCTGTGTGTGAGTGTGTGTCTATAGTAGGGAATTTAGACTGTAAGCTCCAATGGGGCAGGGACTGATGTGAATGAGTTCTCTGTACAGCGCTGCGGAATTAGTGGCGCTATATAAATAGATGATGATGATGATGATGAAGTAATGATCAGCACCCATGGTAGGTGGTGCCTATGTGACAGGTAAATTCTATAGTCATGGTAAGCCCTGCTGACCAAGACCTGTTGCACAATAGTTTTCTGTGTAGTGTAGATTATAAAGTTCTGGAGGACTTGTGTGCCCTTATATGACACCCTCAGCAACTACTGGGTTAATACAGGACTGTTTCCAATTTCCCTTAAGTCTTTTGCCCTCCCCTCTCATTGATGTGTGTGTGGGCAGACTGCTGCTATCTGTCTTGTTTGGCTCACTCCACTGTGACTCACCCTCTTTGTATATTTTCTGACACTTTTTTTTAATTTGTCTCTTGCCTCCACCAACATCACCCTGCTTAACCTATTCTCTTCTGGCACATATAACACATGGTCAAAGACACCATATAAGCACGTCTACTCGTGACATTGCATTTATAAAACAAAATAAAGTACATTCCCAGGAAAACGTTAACCAAAGATTGTGCCAAACTATAGCGGGAACGAGTGTTAGGTTTGTCTGAACTTGAATGATGATATTTGTTTAGCCCTGTTTCACTTCCCGTGTAGTCACAAAAATAGGGAATAAAGGGTTAAAGAGCTGCAGTTCTCCTGGCAATAACCCAAAAGTTTGTACTTGTGTAACCCTGGAAATCACAATAAAAATACCCTTACAGTTTGTTTGTTTTTCTAAGATCTTAGATCATCTGGCTAAAGATAAAGATAATATTCTTCATAGAAAAAAAAACTATTCATAACATTTAAATATAAATTGCATCCCTCACATTATACCCCATATCATTCATGACTCCCAATTATTTCAGCTTATTTCCCAAATGAAGTAACCAGGAACTAGTGCCTAATGAACGTTATCCAGGTTCGTGAGGACTTGTCATGAGGTAGCTCAGTTCTGTCACTGGTTCCTAGCATATGGACAGGCTATACCCTCACAAACATTGGTTGTGCCCTCAACATGACTTCCTGCATACTGGAAGCACGGAGAAAATGGCAGTAGTACAAGGTGTCTGAGGTGAAATGGGTCATATTAGTTATGAAACTGACACAAATAAGCTCTTGAGATCACACAATCTAGTCGAGAAACCACAAAACACATAATTCTCTTCCCTATGTACCCTTTACACCCGAATTTCTTTCACTCTCTGGGGTAGCATGGTGGCGCAGTGGTTAACATTGCTGTCGCACAGCACTGGGGTTATTGGTTCAATTCCGTCCAATGCCCTATCTGTGTGAAGTTTGTGTGGGTTTCCTGGATTCCTCTAGTCCAAAATCATACTGGTAGGTTAATTAGCTTCTGACAATATGGATCTTAAGGTTATATTTACTAAACTGTGGATTTGAAAAAGTAGAGATGTTGCCTATAGCAACCAATCAGATTCTAGCTGTCATTTTATAGAATGTACTAAATAAATGAAAGCTAGAATCTGATTGGTTGTTATAGGCAACATCTCCACTTTTTCAAACCTGCAGTTTAGTAAATATACCCCCTAGAGTGGGTTTCATGGGAAATTTAGGCTAAGATCCAATGTACAGGGACGGATTACATATTCTCTATACAGTGCTGTGAAATATAATAGGCGATATATGAACAATAATTTTTGTGACCCAGATTTGTATTTCACTTCCCTGTTTATTTGTGTTTTGTTTCTCTCAACGCTCTTACACTGCAAATCATGTTTCTGGTCTCTCCTTTTGGTTACTTTTCACATTCTCCAGCTGAACATGTCTGAACCTGTCCTTCAACTTCTGAGCGGGACTTTGCATGCTAGCGAAAGCATGAGGGGGAAAAAAAAAACCAGAAGCACATGCCCTTTTTAATCATGGGTGGTGTGGGGGGGGGGGGGGGGGGGAGATGCAAACAATCACATGATGTGGAACCTCCACAGACAACCACAGAAGCCCAAATACAGCTTGTTCCTCTTCACCAAGCACTATCAGTCCCAGACTGCTGGAGTGGCTGTTATGTTGTAACTCACTGATAGGGAGATTGCAGCAAGAGACAGTGAGATGGTATTTGTTCTGATCACAAATAGAAAATACGTTTAGCCACTTAAAATGTAATATTAATTTAGTACAAAAGCAAATAAAGTATTTTTATTTTTTTTTAAATTGCTTAATGTAAACATTCCCAGATTGTTACATAAAAACATATGCAATGTAAACTAAGTTACATAATGAAGTCATTATGGCTCAATTCACAGATCATTTCAATCCAGTTTGCAGGTGAAAATGTATTTGCTACAAAGTATAGACTGTAGTAAACCTAGTGAGTGATACCACTTTCAGATTGCCACCTCCGGGTACATGATCCCAGGATAATGCCAAGGGACAAATACCCGGATAGACTATGACCAGGGGTCTGTCCGGGTCTCCATGCAACATCACAAAAGGAGCTCTCATTGGCTCCTCTCGTGATGTTTTTTTAACTTTGCAATAGGTGTCGGTGAGACACGGGTTAAAAACCCCAGGTCTCACTATTCACACTGGAGGCTACTCAGGTTGGACCCGGGAATAACCCTCCTGGGTAGATGCAAGGACCCCCTTTCTACTATTTTTTTCTTTAACTCAATGGCTACACAGGCCGCTGTAGTCTATGCGATTAGGATTCAACTCTAGAGGTTATTTTCAGCTTCAGAAATCACCCATTTTACAGCAGCTCTTTACCTACGTGATCAGCACAGGCGATTTTTAAATCGCTGTGTAACGCGACCATCAACTTTAATGCGTAATTTAATCACATTTGCATGAACTTCAAGCGATTAATCACATCCACTGACTATGATAGGACGGTTAACTAATCACTTACATGTGGGGTTTTTTTTGGGCGACTCTGGCCAGAAAATCTTACTATGACCTGTGTAATTAATTTCACAGAGAATAAAATCTACAGACCCATAGTTACAGTTAATGGATGGGATTAATCGCTTGAAGTTCACTACATGCGATTAAGTTGCACCAGCGCGCCAATGAAGGCGACTGTCAAAATTGCCTTTGCAGACCATGTCATAGGAAACAAGTTATTATAAAATGGTCGGGTACAAAGTAAAATCCTTTTTATGATGTTTACAGACAATGAGCCCGACATACAAGGCATTTGAAGTTGTGTTGCTTCGTGCAAATAAAACTATTCATCTCAATACCTATTTCAGTCATATTTTTGCCTCTACAACGGTCACCAGCACGCCTATGGAGACTTAGTTATTTGGAAAGCAGTATTTGAAACCGGCAATGCTAAGGTAAAAGCTATTAAAATGGTTATATTGCTCATTTGCATGTCTCCACCCCCAGCCATTAGGACAGTCAATCAGATTTATCTGTGGCATTGTGGGAACGCAGTTTCCCTGACTGGAACATGTGGATAGTTTTATATTATGTTGTTCCACGCTGTCCAGAGACACAAACCTATAGAAAGCCAGCCCATGGTGTTTAGTATAGACTTCCCTTCCCTCCTTCTTGAGTCATCTCAAGATTAGATTTATTACAAAGTTATATAAAACCATGTACATTGACTTGCTCATGTGTATTTATTTCTAGTTAAATGTTGAAACCATCTACTGTACACTTTTTTAAACAGTTTATCAATGGTTGTGGCTACTTATTGTCATAAGACCGATTATAAGTCTCACAATTCTGACAAGAAAATACAGAAACGTGGGACATGAAATGTATTCATTCCACACAAAATTTCTTTTTGGATGTCAAAAAAAAATAAAATTCAACCACACATCTTTTTTTAATTTGGGTGCAATAAGATCTGATTTTTAAGAAGAAAAGTTGCAAGTTGGAGATTTCTAGTGGGGGAAAGTAAGTCACACGGGAGCCCCATCTGACTAGAATTTCCACACAATGGTTAGCAGCAAGTTTTGGCATACCTTTGTGGCATTACCATACATGCTCCGCAGCTAAGCTTCTACAGCAGCCAAGTTACACGTTGCATGCAAGATGGTAGAGAAGGGGTTAAGATTTCCCAAACAGGACAATACATTACCCCTCCCCTCTTCCTTCCACATCTTCCTAAAGAGGGCAGGATGTGAGGCTACCTCCCCCCACCTTCCCTAGGGATAATGGTTGTCAGGAATGCAGCCAGCTCTTCTAACTCACTGGATTCCAGAGCTGTGAGGCAGACAAGAAAAAGGAGGGGAAGGGAGGGCGAGGCCGCCGGTATTCCTGTCATGTGATTATGTGGAAGGCTGAGAAAGAACAGGATCTGTCCGGAGATCCATCCAATAGTGCCTGAAGAGGCCAGCAGCCGGGAGCAGACTCCCACTCACCACTGAATTAGCGCTCATGAATGTACACTGGCCTCATGTGTGCGTTTGGCCAGGTTGGGTGAAGTGTGGCGGGATTTTAGCCTATCAAATTCATATAAATCAAAATAAAGTTCAATAACAAATGCTTTACCATCAAATCATAAACAGCCTACTTTATAAATTAAACATATACAAGTTAACTATAGCGGAAGGCCTTGCAAGTCCCTTCACTTCTGAAAAGAACCTTAGTACCTTGATATCTTGCAGTGGTTTTTAGCCATAATCACCTTTTTACCTTATGTTTAATAGATCCAAGATCTGCTTTATTCTAATGTATTTTTACAGCTAATATTGTTGCAAAGGTTAATACAAAATGAGCATCACCGCTTAAATACAGACCTACTGTTGCAAATCTTTGCTAAATGAAATACTCAGTAGAAAACACATCCAATGTTTGTGGTATTTGCTGCAGCAGTGTTGTAGCTGTAATATCCATCTGTGTCAATGAACAGAGGTTTATATTTTCTCCCAAGTTGTTTAAGGTGCATTAAAGTGACAGTAGTCATTTTGCATGATGTTAATGGTGTTGTAATCACTCAATCTTATTGCTGCACGTTAGCCCTCAGTAAAAAAAAACAACACAAAAACAGCTAGCGGGCATGTGTAGATGGGGCTCATCCTGTGCCGAGGTCATCCAGCTCACTTTAGGGTGATGAAAAGATGACTACCAAATGGCCACCTGAATCCTGGAGTTTGTCCAGCAGTGATCAACAGTATCATCATCACCATTTATTTATATAGCGCCAATAATTCCGCAGCGCTGTACAAAGAACTCACTCACATCAGTATGTTCCTAAGGGTCCCACAAAGTTTTTACTTTCCAGCTAAGAAACCAAAGAAAAATGTCAGTATAGTGAATGTATTTTAAACTGAAAACTAGAACATTTACCTGACTTGCAAGAAACATACAAATATCAGAGATCGGGGTACTTGGTTACAGTCACGATTGTCCACTGACTTTGATGTTCCATAATTCCCACTATAAACTCCTTCACTGCATAATATCTAACAAGCCGAACATTAATAAATGAAAGGAACGGAAAGGCCTGCGGGCCCATCCAGCAGCTACTCCAATCGATGACCATTTTGGGTCTTGCTTTACAACAAAGCAAACTTCTGCTGCTGTAAAACAATACTTGGTATATTCCAGATTGCCTCTCTGGACAACTTTAGTAATCCCCCCCCCCCCCAGAAACAGAGCTAGCAAATGAGAACAGAGCAGAACACTGGTTTACACAGCAGCACAAAAAAAAAAAAATTAATGTAGCCTTGCTTCAGTCATAACAGGATTAATGATAGCAAAATTAAATAGTTTTCAAGGAATAATTCATGATCTACATGCAAAGGATCGTGGGAACAGGAACACAAATAGCAATGCCACTTTAGAAAACACTCCACGTGATACTGTCCAATGCCATATCATATCACTGTATGCCAGGCAAGTTAAGAAACTAGATCACATAAACACGGAACTTACTATCATACCGGAGACACAGTAGATACTAAGAAGCCTTAGCAGGTCCTGTCAGTGTGTAATACCAGCACGGCATGTGTTACAAGTTTAACACAGGTCATCTCCCCTCATTAATTTACGAACTGACATCACTTGTTTCATGCCTGTTTTGCTGCATACATGGATTCCCTGGAGCCAACAAGACTGTTTATGTCTGCTGCCATGCAAGAAAACACTTCACCGCTTTCAATATTTAGGCTCCCTTCCTACCCCTATGGGTTTTGATACACTAAGGGGCATATTCAATTAAGCCACAACATCGCAACTGCACTTTTTTGGCTATTATGGTACCGCAACCCTATGGGGTGGGAACGGATATCTGCGCTGTTGCAGCAAAGCAAAGTACCTTCGGGTCTGTTCCGGACGCACTTCGCGCATGTAAACTGCAGAGGTGGGTCTGGACCCTTGATATGTTACCTTCACAAGCATACATTAGAGGCACCCATTTTACGGACTCAACAACTGAAAATACTGCCCTCCAATTCTCTAGAAACTAGTGAGTTCATGTGTCACAGGATGTCACTCACTTCTGGCAAATACAGAAAAAACTCCGCTCACAAAATGGCTACCTCCAATACATGAAGCAATAACTGTTTGAAGTTACTTTTACTAGAAGTTCATAGAGAATAGATTAATTTGCATGTATGAGCAATTACCCTCAAACAATTCCCGACCTTTAGTCAGACTAGAGGACCAGATAGCTCGCACCTGCTGCCTATATGTAAGTGAACTGCTGATATCATGGAGGAGAGGCAGACAAGGAAGCTCATTTGCATCGGCTGCAGGAAGGACTTTAGACCCACATTTAACCATGACGACAGAAGGGTTATATAAATAGCTAATACTCTGTAAAAGGAAATGTTACATATTTAATAACACTGATAGCACTCAACTGATAGGAACATGCGTACTATTGTACTTGCATATCAACAAAATTGGACTGTCAATATTTCATGGAAATCCACATCTAAAACCAGGGCTGAAATAACATTATTCTGCTGTAGTGTTCAGCAGGCAGACAATGAAGTGTCAGTAGTAAATAAAACCACTAGAGGTACAAATATATATTTGGAATACAATATCAGATCCAAATTGCAGCACTTTTTTCTACAGTGAGAGAGAATAGGTTCTCAATTTACTTAAATAAGGGTTTCTCGTCTTGTTACACACCCTCTTCCCCTGGGGCCTGATAGGTTAAAGGGCTTCTGTACCCTGCTCCATGTAAGGGCTCATGCACCCATGCACTATTTGTGCATTAATACCCATTTATATAAAACTGTATAGTGCAGCCTTCATGTATAACTGGGTGTAATGCACTGGATCATTAATGGTGTAATAGTGCTCATTGTATATAGCAATTCATTACATTAGGAAATAAAGATCTGTGCACAAAAAGTTGTGGGAAATGAATGGCTATAGCTGGTAAATATTTATAAATATTGTACACTGTGAATATTTTCAGAAAATTCAAATGTAATAGTTTAGAAACCCTGGATTAATACAAGCTTGTCATTTTAAAATTAATGCAGAGTGTGTCTAATGGAAGTTGGCAAATCAGTGATTAACTCCTCTACCGCTGAGAAAGAAAAGATAATTGCATGCCACTTATACAGGAAATACCTGTCCCACACAGCCAAATGAGAAAACAAGAGGAAACTTTTCAAAATATTTAATACGTGTCAAACACGTAGAAACGTCATTTTATACAGAAATCCAAGTTACAGCATTGTGCATTAAAAATACTGTAATCACTTCTTGCCAGACAGCCTATCTTCTAAAACAAAGACAGGCGACCCAGCGGTATGGACAGAGCTGTATGAATCACAAGCACCAAGTCTGACCAGCTGTCAAGAAATACATATACAATATACTTATAGGGCTTTTCATGCCCCCAAGTTAACACAAAAAACACTTAACAGTCACTTCCGCATGCGTATACAAGTCAGTAATGTCTGTGAGTTGTTGGGAAGGCAGTACCGGAAAATGCCTGTGCACCAAAATGCTAAAGTACTATTCTCGACAATTTTGACGCCAAAATGGTCCACAACAAAGACCGTTGGTCCCTTTGGAAGCAAAAAAGTAAAATGATTATTGTTGCTATTCTAGGTGATCTAAAACAATGGTGGAGAGAAACCAGTAGGGAAACAATTCCAGGGTGCAGTATGTGCTCTCTTTTGACAAAGGGACTAGTGCTCATGTTGTCAGTTATTTGGTATTTTCCTCAAGTCAGGACATGTAACAGAAAGGAGTGACTGTGTAAACTAATTTTATGGTCCCAACATACAATGGGTGGTGTGATAATGGGTAGAGTAAGAATATGGGAACTTCCCTTCCCCCCTCCCTAAATGGGGAACTCCCCTTGCACGCGGTGACCAAAAAAAAAAAAAGAATTGGGGGATGGGGAAACGTTTTTTGTAGGGGGGAGGGGAGTAAAGTGTATAGCTGTAAACTAGGGAGGGGGTCTGATCGTCAAATATACATTTGTCAAGTGCCCTAGGGTTACATTTAAATCCCAAAAATAAAAAAACTCTCCCAAGACCCATTTGGTGCAAGACAAATCCCCCACCACCTTCCAGTAGAGAGAAATATAATCTAAACAGTAGATCATAATGCACCACCAGCGCCAGGAGGACCTGCAACACCTCAAAACTTTTCATAATGGCAAATAATTATTACATGATAACCATGATTAGCCCGCAAGTGTCTTGGTAATTAAGGCACTTAACCCGTTCCTTGCCAGCAAGCCACTGGCAATGAATGGGTTAAACTCAATTCTGGCACCGGAAAGTGATCGATCAAGATGGAAACATTTTTTGTTTTTTTTTAACCCACAGATCCGAAAATGACATAAGGTGGAATAAAAGCAAATTATCCAAACCCACAAATGGACATAGAAATAAGACAACAACAGCCTGGCTCCGGGTCAGATCAGCCCTGTAACTTGATCCTCTCACTCTAGGAGACGTTCTCCATCTACAGCGCTGCCCCCCACCCAGTGTCTCTAAGGGTTCAGTCCGGGGAGAAGGGGGCATCAGAAAGCCTCTATGGCCGTGCTCCACGGGGTGATGCTGGAGCTGATGGCTGGCTCGCTGCAGCCTGGTCCCGTCGGAGCGGCAGAGTCCAGCTCCTGTACCTCTTGTCCGGGCTCGGCGGCCCCCTCTGACCCCGGCTCTTTGGCCAGCAGTCCCGAGAAACTGGAGCCGAAAATACTGATAAGATTGGCTACATTCTCCGTCTCCATCTCCTCCTCCACCTCCTCCCCCGGCTCGGGCACCTCCTGCTCTCTCTGCTCCCGCCTGGCTCGCTTGGTGGCCGGCCCGTCCGGCGTGCTGCCCCCGCTCCTCTTCCGACAACAAGGGCTGGTGGGTTCTGGGTGGCCGGCCTCGGGCTCTCGGCTCTGGGGGTGTGGGGTCGGGCAGGCTCGGCAGGGCTCAGGCAGCGAGCAGTCGGCGGCGTGAGTCTGGCAGGAGCAGCAGGGAGCCCCCCGGGAGTGAGCAGCTTCCTCCGTCCGACACGACCGGGTGACGGGAGAGGTCCGGGGTTCTCTGAGCTCCGGGCTGGCGGTGCGGGCGCAGGTAGAGTCATCCTCCGCCCCAGGGCAGGTACAGTTCTCCGGCCCCCGGCACTCCTGCGGGTACAGAGCGTACTCTGGGTGCAGCTCCTCGGGAGCCTGGCTGAGGTACACCTGCTGGGCGCTCCGCAGCACCAGGGACACCATCAGGTTCTTGTGCAGCTTGATCCCGCCACGCTGGACCCTGGAGTGGTAGATCTTCCCCAGCGAGATGCTGACGATCCTGTGCGCCTCTAGACGGAACCCCAGGCCAGGGTGCGTCTCTCTGCCTTCCGCCTCTACTGCTTCGCGGTGCATCTTGTGGCTTCGGGACCGGTGGGTTGGTGGAGCTGGAGCGGTTTCGTTGCCCAGCGTTGCGGCTGTCGGGGAGCTCTTGTTCTGTAACGTGCAGCACTGATACTGCCCCGACCAGGTCCCAGCGCCAAGTAAGCGCGGGCGCGCGTCTTCCTATTCCTTATATAGGTGACACGTCACGCCCCCCCAGTGGCCAATCACAACATCCCCCCCAACCTTTCCCACCCCGCTTCCGTGCTAAGGCGCCTACTCACCGTCACGTGGTGTGAAGCCAATCGGCTTTGGCATGATGTGACACCTAAATTCGAACGCCAGCCCGCGGAGATCGCTCTTAAATCGGCAACCCCGTCCCGCGGCTAGACCCTGGGATCGGCTGCGTGAAGCAACATATGCATTTGTCAGTAATCAGCCAGGCACACAATGTGTTAATATACAAGCACTAGAAACCTCAGAATCTAGATGCAAATATGTTTGCTACATATACTAACATTGGCAGCTGTGGGGTCAGCGGTATCGCCGCTTTAATGGCAGTTGTGTTTTGATTGTGTGTTGGTTCCCAGGCTGATGTAATGGTTCTGCAAGTTTAAAAAACCTGTCATGTGATGCAGTGTGAGGTCAGAGGCGGCTGTCTAGCTCTGTGTGCAGCATGTTCTCCTCCTATGTGTATTCAGGCACGCACACATATACTTATTACATCAACCACTCTCACTGACTGTATACTCCAGAGAATAGAACATTACATTGTATGAGTTATATATATATATATATATATATATATATATATATATATATATATAACTCACACACACACACACACACACACGTCCAATTACATTTAAAGACCAAATAATCTCCCTACCATTATTGGTTGTGTAAGTGGGTTTGAGAGACAGCTTTAAAATGACATAGCCATCTCTAATTTCCAGGGATAGCCCCAGGCTTTGAACACTTGTCCATGAGATGTCCCTATTTTTCAATATTGACCAACCGAACAATAACATTTCTGTTTTTCTGGATGTCATATGGAATTCTTGCAATCTATTTTGCTTTACAAGTTAATAGCTAGTGAAGGAAAATATTTACAATAGAATCCAAACAGTAAACCTGGAAACTTCAGACAAGATAATTTGACCTCGCTTTAGGGGAGCTTTGAGACATGCCCATTAATGTGTCACAAAGCTGCGTGGAAGCATAGGGGCACATTTATCAATATTCACATAAAGTGAAAAGTAGTTTTCAATCCTTATCGCAATGATAAGGATTGAACTATTTCTCACATTTATGTACAGCCCTGCACAGAAACAGCAGTTCCGAAAAACTGCTGTTTCTGTGATGTAAAAAAACATACTTACCCCCCTCTTCGGAAGCGCTGCCTCCAGGTCTTCTCCTCGCTCTTTTCATTCTTCAATTGCGCATGTCCAGTTCCAAGAACTGGACATGCGCACACAGATCCCCTCTCTGTCTCTGCAACGATAATTGCAGAGAGAGAGCGCTGAGTGACAGGGAGGGATCATGTGATCCCTCCACACATGCGCTGTCCAGCTCTGCTCTTCGGAGCAGAGCTGACAGCATTAGATTTCTTCAATTCCGATGATGTACGCCAGCCTCAGCTGGCGTACATTAACATGACAAGTTCCAGAAAAAAATGTTTTTCCGGGACTTGTTAGATTGCGGCCAGGAGCAGTCACCATTCTGTTGAATGGTGACTGCTCCTAAAAACGAAGAGGAATGCAAAGCAGCAGATATCCATGATATCTGCTGCGATGCACCCTTAATAAATTTGCGGAGGACAGGAGGCACCTTAATGACCCGTTAAAAGCACTATCGTGCTTTCTTAAATATGCCCCATAGTGTATTATGTATTTTGCATAGTGCTTTCGCAGGAGTTCCCATAAAAATTCATTGCATTAACGTTTTTGTCAACACTGCAGGCAACGTGTACAGCTAGGCTTTGTTGACGCGCAATAATTGTGCATAGAGTACCTGATTTGAACATGTGTGTCTAAGAGCAATGATAGGAAGCCATGAAATACAGTTTCAAAATATGAATTTAATCTTAAAGTGACAGTACAGTAACACTAAATATATCTCATTTACAGTCATATTTCTGATGCTGATGACTTTTAATATAGTCTTAATTTATCTGAATCTTGGTTTGTGGTTAGTTGTTTACAATGTGAATTAGTTGTTTTCAATTATGAATTATCCCACAGCTATAGTGGGCCATGCGTTTCTTATAGAGACCTAGATATTTGGTGCAACATATTGGTTGAATTGACTGGTCACTAATTTTAGTGCATTCTGTTCCCACATCCAAAAATTGTCCCCACATACAATAAGTAATGTATATATATATATATATATATATATAAACACACACACACACACACACAGACACACACAGACTGGTGTGATAAATTTGTATTTGTACTGTGGTATAATCAATGCATGAAAAACCACTTTGCAGCTTTATAGCATTCTGTCTCAAATGAGATAAGATTACTCCTTGATAAGTGAAAGCCTTTCACCTGGCTGTCAGAATGTGATTCACTTCCTAAATAGTCATTTACTCACATTTGGAGAGAGGCATCTTTTCAAAGATAAACATTTCAATGCATTTTAGTGCATAACAACATCCTTTAATTTTATAAGCAGCTCATCTTTGTCTGAGCTACAAGGGGATAAACAATGCAATGCTTTTGGATAGGAGTGGGAACTAATTTAAGACTGCCAGGCGACAGCCTGATGCACAGTAGGAGCCTGACAGGCAGCAGTGTTCATAGCCACTAACAGTGTGAAGTACCAGAAAATTGGGGCCAAGCACCGAGGGGATGAAAATCTATTCTATTGTTCCACTAAAAAGCCCAAATATCAGTAACATATTTCCTCTTTAAATTTTTAGACTATTTTTAACTAGGTTATAAAAAAAAAAAGATTATCCAAGGTTAAAAACAAGACAGAGGCCCACAAAATCCAATTTTTAGTAAAAGAAAATCCAAATAGCATACTAAGTACTACTGCTAATATACATCTCATTTACCATGCTGACCTCATAACTGAGCCACAGACACGGTTTGATTAATGGGCTACCCCATTATGTGCACTATCTAACCTGGTCATAAGACAGCCCTGCGTTAAAACAATTTAAAGTATCACCCATTGCCTACACATAGTATAGTCATACATTGTGTGGGCAGGACTAATATTCACAAGAAAGCAAGCTATTCATTACCAAAGAACTAGTGATATTAATGAATCATAAGGGCCAAGGAAGGTACACCTTACAAAATGCTATTTAGGGGGCCTCCCAAGGTGGATATTCCCTGTAGTATGATCTTCTAACATATCCTCAGTTGGCACCTTAATTTACACCCAATTATCCCTCCTATTGCACCCCTCCCTCATCCATCCCACCCCCAGTGTTGGTATATGTTTCTTCTGCACAAGAGAAAAAAAAATTGAATGTTGTTGAATTGCTTTGCTGGTTCTCTGTAACTATTATTGTTGACGACTGTTAATTATTATGCAACTCACAAATAAAGAATGCGTAAAAAAAAAAATGCTTGTTAGATGTGCTTTGCAGTCCTCTGCCTAACAGAACGTCCCCCCTAACTTTACTTTCTTCAAAACTGGAATAACATTTAAATAATCTCATTCTAATTAAACATTCATAGTCTGCACTCAGCAAAGAGCACCCAGATTTTTTCATACCCTCTCATTAAAAGATGCAAATATTTGCACCCCCACAGTTTGGTATCTTGGACTGCAAATCCATGCACTACCCTCAGAATTGAGCGTAATGTAATAGGCTCATAATATCATAAAATGGAATTTGCTTTGCGGACCCACACTATTGCACATGACCTTATCATCTTCAGAACTGGTCCACTCTTTTAAAGGCCATTATTGGCCACTTTAGGTTCAGAAAGACTCTGTGCATTGATTGTCATCATCATCGTTTATTTATAAGGTGCCACAAAACTCTGCAATGCCGGACAAAGATAACACAATCACACATAGAAACAGAGTAAATATCCAGAGGAGGAGGTGCAAACATGAGACAAAGAGAGGTGCTCACAAGAGCTTAAGGGTCATTTGCGAAAGTACATTTCCCACAATGCAAATGCGCCCAGCTTTATGTAACCTGCATAGGTTTTGCACATACATATGGCAAGATGGAAAGTCTTGCATTTTCCAATGAAAGAGGCTGGGCGAATTGGGACGTTTCTTGCTGAGTATCAGTTAGGTAATGTGCTTAATTGGCACCCACAAGCAAAAATGTAATTTAGTATTATCTGGAAAGATCATTTAAATTAAATTCAAGAGGTGGAGAAGGCATGTTTAGAGGGGCTGTTTTATGTGCTTGGGGTCACATAACATTTTTCCCCCCACCAAATGACTTGTTTATTCCATGTTCTCGTCGTCCTATATAATCAACGTTAGTCCATGTTCTCGTCACCCTATATACTCAACGCTGTTACATCTCTTCGTCGGCCTATAAAGTCAACGGGATGCCTTTTAGACCTCTAGACTGATCTTAATGGGAACTCCTTCACTCTGTACCTCCTCATGTGCATTTCCATTTGCACCTGCAATCCTGCAAAAGTATGTACAGATTGATTTTCTGGAGACAGTTCTGAAAACTGGAATAAGTTGGCTAATAGGCGCTTTTCATCAGCAGCAGCTATTTATACAGCGCCACTAATTCCGCAGCGCTGTACAGAGAACTCACATCAGTCCCAGCCCCAGTGGAGCTTACAGTCTAAATTCCCTAACATACACACAGACACATACATACATACACAGACCGAGAGACACTAAGGTCAATTTTAATAGCAGCCAATTAACCTACTTGTATGCTTTTGGTTTTGGGGTGTGGGAGAAAACCAGAGCACCCGGAGGAAACCCACCAAACCCGGAGAACATACAAACGCCACACAGATAAGGCCTTGGTCAGGAAATTAACTCATGACCCCAGTGCTGTGAGGAGCTAACCACTAAGCCACCATGCTGCCTTAATGGAAGCATGCTTTTGAGTGCAATGGAAAGCTCCTTGGACCAAAATGTCTGCACTTTCATTAATAACCTTTACTGTTTGTGATCAAACCCTGTATTTCAAATATCTGTAGTTCTAAGATTATATATCTATATATATATGGAGATATATATGTGTGCATATCTGTGTATAAATATATATTTATATATATTTGTGTATATATATATATATATATATATATATATATATATATATATATATCATCATCATTTATTTATATAGCACCACTAATTCCATTCCGCAGCGCTGTATAGAGAACTCACTCACATCAGTCCCTGCCCCATTGGGGCTTACAGTCTAAATTCTTTAACATACACACACACACAGACAGAGATAGAGTAGGGTCAATTTCGTTAGCAGCCAATTAACCTACTGGTATATTTTTGGAGTGTGGGAGAAAACCGGAGCACCCAGAGGAATCCCACGCAAACACGTGGAGAACATACAAACTCCACACAGTGAGGCCATGGTCGGGAATCGAACTCATGACCCCAGTGCTGTGAGGCAGAAGTGCTAACCACTAAGTGTATATATATATATATATGTGCATACATATATATAAAAGTATATATATATATATATATATATATATATATATATATATATATATATATATATAATGTTGACTGACAAGTGTTGTTACAGATCTCCATGGCGACAACATTTCCCTGACTTGTTAAGACACCATATATTTCTCAGTCACAACCCTCCAGCCCCTTGTGTTTACCCTGGTTTACAAGGTTGCAGACCAGGGCATATGAATTACAGGACATAAACATTGTGCACCCTTTGGACAGGAGCAGCCTTATCCAAGTCAGCGCAGTAGAAGCCTCGCTCTGTGTGTTGCTGGGCTGTGTGTTGTGAGTGCTGGATCAGTATAGAGTAATGTAACTTACGTGGCTGGTGTGTGACTTAATGTGTGTGTGTGAATAGGACACGGTGTGATGAAACCAGTCTAGGCAGCCTGGACAGGACCCTCCCCTCTGCCTCAGCTGCTCTTTCCCAAAATAACCGCTGAATGGTGGGGGGGAGTGAGAGAGACAAAGGGACAACACACAGCAGCATTATCCTCTCCGCATGGGGGAGGGTGATAGGTGTTCTGAAAGGGGAAATGTGTCTAAGTGTGTTTATGTTTACATAGGTGCAGCAGATACACGGGGATGTGTAATCATGTATTTACTTACATTATGCTTTTGAATGGGTATATTTAAAGCATAACAAAAACAAATTTAATTTGTGTAAAATTAACTGTAACCTCGGGGCTTTCTCAGGTACACTTTGCAGTTTTATGTTGCTGTAATTTAGTATAATGCTGCAAGTAAAGCCATATACCATTTGTTTGTGCTCTTGTCCTAACATACCAACACTAGATTGTAAATTTGTCCAACCAGAGCTTTCACACTTTTATCTGCATTTGCTTTGTTACAGGGTATTTTGTACCCTTGTGCTATTGTACAGTGATGCAATTTATGCTGGTGTGACATAAATGATACACACACCAAGCTTAATTGCCAGCAGTCCTTTATTTAGAAAGATAATAGGAGATTTTAAGAGCAGATCTTCAAAATTGCATATGAACAAGGAAAGCCAAAATAAATATCACACAAGGACTAGGAGCCGGTTTACTGAGAATCTCAAATAGGAGGGTCGAGAGCAAAAGTTGTGTTTTTTGCAAAACACAACTATACAATGGGACACATTGTACAGTCACAGACAAAAACATTTGGGTCTATTTAGTAATATGCGGCGATAGACTGCGATAAGCACAACAATCTAATATCACTGCAAATTACCAATAAAAAACTTTGCTTTGAGAGTTAGTGCAGGTTGGGCTTCCAGTTTCACTTTCTAAACAAAAAATAATACAGTAAGAAAATAAAAGTTATGTTATTTCTGTGGGGGTCTATGACAAGCTGGTTCACACATGCGCAGAGGCTCCCTGTACTGGTTTGGTAAGCAGTAAGACCGGTATCACCAAAGAGCTGAGCATCACTCAGCTGCCCCCGTAAACGTATTGAAAAATTGTGTGGCCGAAGATTTGTGTTTAACAAAGGAGAGAATGCTTTATTTAAATAATAAAGCATTTTTTGCCAGTGGGGAGCCCCTGCTAACGCCATCCTGAAGTGACAATAGCGATAAGAGTACTGCAATGGTACTTGTACCGCTGAAGTCCATGCTACATAGGCTATTCCATGCTTTGCATGGGGAAGAGACCCCCGGTTAAGACTATCACTGGCTAAACCCGGGCTTTGTTGAATAGGGAGAAGCCCCTAAATTTACAGAAGGCCCTTTGTTAAATAGCCCCTTTGGTTACAAATATAGTGAATAAATGAGAGCCATGCATAGTGCAATCCTGTCATTCTCCTGATCATGTAAGAGATGAGTCGCTTCTCGGCCTTTTGGCTAAGATCAAGTGAGTACCTGTCTGAGTAAGGCCTCGCCCAACCTGAAAAGACCATGGGAAAACTTGGTCTGGCCAGAAGGCCAGTAGCTTGGAAGCCTGAGTTTAAAAAGTGCCCCTGGAGTGGTGACCCAGGGGTGCCGGATATCACCTGAGGTTTAAATCATCCTCACTTGACACGAAGGCACAGAGCAAAATCTCACTTCCAGCTACCACCACCTTTTCTTGCCCCGGCCTTTTGGCTAGGCAGGAACAATTTTTAACATCTCGGCCGAAAGGCTGGGGCCGTTATGCACGGCACTATTTATTTTCTACACCGTTTTGTCACTTGGTCTTTTTTATGTTTTTGCTCACTTGGATTGGATGGGTTTGCGGCATCCCTTATGGATCCGATCCCCTGATGATCTAGGGGAGGTGGTGTGGCCCCAGTGGCTCCCATCTCCCTGAACCCCTCTGAGGTCTCCCCTTCCGGGGGGAGGCAGAAGAATTGGTGCCAAGGGGTAAAACCCTTGGCAACCCTTTGCACGGTTTGGGTTTGACCCTAAGGAGAACCCCTCTCCCTCAGTTATCTGAGACTCTCTCCTTATGGGGAAAGTTGAAGAGCCAGTCCCCCAGGGAAAGCTTCGGCCGACTCTGGGGTAAAGGGGACTGCCCGAGCCTTGCGGCGGAGGCAGTCCTGAAGACCCTTGCCCTCTAGGGGGCCTTATGGCTCCGAGGGTCGGGGATGTAAAGGGGCACCCCCTAGCTTCGGCGAAGGGGTGTCCGAAGAATCCTTTTCCTCCAAAGAGGCCTTTTGGCTTCGGGGGAGAGGGAGCAACGGGGCCCTTTCCTTTTTGGGAAGGGTCTAAGTCCCAAGCCCCTAGCACTATTTTTTCACGGCACTGGGTGATTTGGAGCACGCACCTCGAGCTTCAATAAAAAAAAAAAAAAAGAGTCTTTTAGTAATTTAGGAATCTCGCTTCTCGGCCTTTTGGCTAAGATTAAGTGTAGCTCCTGTCCTAGAAGGGGTGTGTCCGGCGCCCTGGAAAGAATGGGGCTCCTTGGTCTGATGCCAGAAGGCCAGTGGTGACTTGGTGGCTAAAGGTGTCTGTGCCTCTGGGGGAGGCCTAGAGGTGACCTGAAAAAATGCACAGGTGGTGGTGGCCCCACAATCACATGTAAAGAGTAAGGCACTGAGCACAATACACAGAGATCGAACCCTGCACCACATTATATTTTCTTGGTCCCGGCCTTTTGGCTGGGCCAGAACAATTTTTACACCCTCCGGCCATGAGGCTGGGGCTTATGGGCCCTTTTTTATTTTTTATTTATTGACCTATAGCACTTATGCACAGTATAGCACTTTTTTTGCACAGATTTTATTTTGTGTGATTTCCGTTTGCACGTTTTGGGTTTGGGTTTGACCCTAAGGGGAACCCCTCTCCCTCAGTTGTCTAAAACTCTCTCCTTATGGGGAGAGTTGAAAAGCCAGCCCCCACGGGGAAAGCTTCGGCCGACCTCTGGGAAAAGGGGGCTGTCCGAGCCTTGCGGCAGAGGCAGTCCTGAAGACCCTTGCCCTCTAAGGGGCTTTTTGGCTCCGAGGGTCGGGGACGTAAAGGGGCACCCCCTAGCTTCGGCGAAGGGGTGTCTGAAGAATCTTTGTCCTCCAAAGAGGCCTTTTGGCTTCGGGGGACAGGGAGCTACGTGGGCCCTTTCCTTTTGGGGAAGGGTCTAAAGTCCTAAGCCCCCAGCACTGTTTTTGCATGGCACTGGGTGATTGGAGCACGCACCTCAAGCTTTAATAAAAAAAAAATGAGTCTTTTAGTAATTTGGCTACACATGGTTGCCAAATTGTTCATATCTGTCTACTCATGTACCATTCTGAGCTGCCACATTGCACTGTGCAACGTCTTCAGTTCCAGGTTAGTCGATAACTACACACATGGATTGATGGAGGTCATCGCACAACCAGATTTACAATACTCATGGATCAATTCAGATTAGTGGGGATCAGATTTTGATCTGTCAGGATCGGTCACACATGGTGCCAACGCTGTCCAATTTGGTCAAATTGACAGACGAAATCTGTATATGTGACGCACTTTATTCAGTGATTTAATTTATTGTTTATCTGTAATAATCTGTGCCTTACATGTCGTTATTATATGCAGCAAATTGCGCCTGGAAATGACATTCCACCTGACTGACAGCAGTGTGACAGTGTATGATGTTATATATGAGAGAGCATTTGTAAAGACGTTTCATTTTTCCAGCAGGAATATTAAACTGAATAGTTCTATACTGATGTCGTGCCACAGACACCTGGTGGGTGAGGTCTGGTATACAAGCTGGGTAAAGCTCCTCTGCAGAGATGTTTCTGAACATGATGTATTAAACTCAACAGTGCAACATGAACATCAAGGTGCCTAGGATTTTAGTATGCAGAAGAGAATTCTATGCTTCAGAATCAGCAGGTTACTGAGAATTGTCGATGTCCTGATCTGTCAGTAAGTGAGAGGCCCATCCTCCTTGGCAAGCTATCTGTACCTGTGATATTGGGGCTCAGGTGTTTAGTGCGCTGGAATAGAGGATGGTGCTCAGCTGGGTGCACACTAAGATGGGGAGTTATTAATCCACCCCCAGTCATTTTCTAGCCAGCTATTCTGGCAAGGAGATAGAGAGAGGTAAAGATAGATCAGGAAGCAGCATGTGGCTGGAGCAGCTCCTCATTAGCACATTTTTCTTGTTGATAAGTCTTGGTTCCTGCCTGAAAGAAGCATTGACCGGTCTGTCCCTGGAGCCTTCTGCAGCAGACATTGCACACTCCAACCTCAGGGCAAAGCAGCAAAATTATAATCATGCTCTCCCACCCTTCCCCCTCATCCCCAGCATAACAATGAGAGCAGCAGCCAGCAGAGAGAGATTAATGGCCTCCCCACACAGCCCCATTCTCCCATGTCTCGGGCAGTGTCACTTCTGCATTACAGCTAGAGACTGGAGACATCCTTAGAAATTAACTCCTTAGCAACCAGACGTCTAATGATACGTGTGTAGCCAACACTTCAGAAAGTATAGAGCTTACATCTCAGCTTCACAACGAGCCGTAATTGGACTGCAGAGAATAAGCATCAGTAAGGAGAGAGAACTGTGGAATATTTTTACTGTAAGCCAGTAAGGATACTAAACTCTTTATTTAATATCACTGTGCAAATAGTACAAATGATGCAACCTATAGCATGGTTGCCAACCTTTATATACGATTTCTAGGGGCAATTTGCTACACGATACATTTCATACAGTACATGATCCCCCACCTCACCATCTATTTTGATATGTTCAAAGTCTATGACCATACTGCAGTTTTATTGTATAGCAAACATTATCCTACAATATTTGAACCTATATAACACACAGAAAATAAGAACTACATGTGCTGTCAAGTGTCACGCAATTGGTTTGGCAGTCATGCTTTCTTGGGTGAGATCACACTCTCAATTTGCAAAACTTGAGTGTCACACTAATTACTTCGAGTTGGCAACCACATATGTGGGATTGCAAACTATGCCTAAAAAGCCCATGTGGGTCACAGATGGGGATGCCCACCCCCATGCTCCTTACCGTTATTCATATCCAAAGAACTTCACTGTTGGCAGTGGCACACCCATTTCCCCATTATAATCTGTTCACATTTGACAGACATTGGCATTTCACTGTGTTATCATGCTTAATTCCTGCCAGTCCCACATCAAGTGAGACTGGTAGCTGGACAGCTTTGAAAATGGTGCTGAGAATTGCACACAATCTACTCAATAAGAGTAAAAATACTATGGTGCAGATTTAATCAGCCGCAATGTTCCAAGGAAAAGTGGAGATGTTGTCAATAGCAACCAATCAGGTTCTAGCTAATATTTTGTAGCATGTACTAACTAAATAACTAGAATCTGATTGGTTGCTATAGGCAACATCTCCACTTTTCAAACCCACCTTGATAAATCTACTCCCTAGTGTCAAAACTTGAAAACCACAGTCTGTCCATGGAAGTGATGAACACCTGGGGGTGAATGTATCAAGCTGAGAGTTTTCCGGCGGGTTTGAAAAACCAATCAGATTCAAGCTATCATTTATTTAGTACATTCTACAAAATGACAGCTAGAATCTGATTGGTTGCTATAGGCAACAACTGCACTTTTCAAACCCGCCCGGAAAACTCTCAGCTTGATACATTTTCCCACTGGTCAGTTTTCCATAGCAGATAATCCAATATTAGTTTTATCACTTTAGTGTAGTTATCTAATCTGTTTCTGCAGGTTACAGCACATTTGTGATATTTGCACCATGTTATTAAGTAAGGCTTTGAGAATTTTAGCTGTGTGATGTTGAATACTTTTGTGTCAAAAAAGACACAAGTATTATAGGAGTGATATCTTTATTGGCTAACCAAAATAAATGTCTATATTTGCTAGCTTTCAGAGCAGAGAGGCCTCTTCATCAGGCAAGTTTACAAATGAATGACTGAGAAAAGGGCACAGCATTTAAGAGATGTTACATCAAGCTTACATATAAAAGATCTTCAGCAGATATATAAACTTGGGTGTTATCAGCATAGAGGTTATACTGCAACTCAATGGAACTTGTTAGTTTTCCAAGAAAAGTGGTATTGATAGAGAAGAGCAGAGGGCCTAGGACTCAGTCTTGAGGTACTCCAACTGCTAGAGGACACGGAGAGGAGGTGAATCCAAAGAAGCAAACATTTAAGCAGTTTGACAAGTAGGATGAGAACCAGTACAGGACAGTGTCCTGAATACCTAAGGAATGCAGCATTTGTATGAGAAGTGAGTGGCTGACAGTATCAAATGCAGCAGGGAGCTCCAGGAGAAGTAGAATTGAGTAGTGTTCTCTAGATGTAGCAGTTATCAAATCAGTGGAGCGTTGGATAGAAAATCTGACCAAAACGGGTCCAATAAATTTTATGAAGAAAGGAAGCAGGTGAGGTGTGTGTAGTTAAGCCTCTCAAGAAGTTTAGAGGATTATGGGAGCTGAGACACGAAGCTGTAATTTGAGAGAGAATTTTGTCAGAATTGTTTTTGGTGTTTTTCAGGAGTAATTACTGCATTCTTGAATAATGATGGATTGCTACCAATGGAGAGAGTGATTGTAGATATTAGATAAGGCAATGGACACAGCAAACAACTAATTATTGAGGGGACAGAGTCGAGTGGACAGGTTGTAGAGTGGGTGGAGAAGAGGGTAGAGACTTCATCTTCAGTTGTGGTATCAAATGGAGATAAGATGTCACAGGGTGCAAGAAAGAAATTGAGCAGTTTATTGTTCAGGGAAGAGGATACAATTTCATATCAGATCTTGTCCCTGTAGAATGAAGCAGGATCTTCAAATTATGGCTTAGTGGTTAGCACTTCTGCCTACAGCACTGGAGCCATGAGTTCAATTCCTGACCATGGCCTTATCTGTGAGGAGTTTTTAATGTTCCCCCTGTGTTTGCGTGGGTTTCCTCCAGTTTAATCCCACACTCCAAAAAACATACTGGAAGATTAATTGGCTGCTAACAAATGCACCCTAGTATCTGTGTCTGTCTCTGTGTCTGTGTGTGTTAGGGAATTTAGACTCTAAGCTCCAATGGGGCAGAGACTGATGTGAATGAGTTCTCTGTACAGCGCTGCGGAATTAGTGGTGCTATATAAATAAATGATGATGATAGATGTGTTTGGGTCAAGAAGAGGTTTAATTGTGTTAATGAGGCATTTGAATTTAGAAGCCTTAGCACAGATGAAAGATTGGAAGTATATTTGTTTAGCAATGTCCATAGTATTTCGGTAAGAGTGGTAAACAGCAATATATTCGAGGAAGACATCAAAAGTTCCATAGATTGTGAGCTTTGGAACAGCGCCTTTTCGCCTCTTTGACAGTTTGTTTATTGCTGTGTTTGTCCCCAATTGTAAAGCGCTACGGAATTTGCTGGCGCTATATAAATAAATGTTGATGTTGATGAAGTATGAGACTTTTGCCAATGATGTTCTACTTTATATAAGAGAATTTGAAGTCAACAACTTTCTTTTGTGTGCCACAGCTGATGTGGTGGTCAAGGGCTGTTCCTGTTACTGACTGTGGCATATGAGACTGCCACATCAGGGCAGGAGAATGTAGATATTTTGGGAGAGAATTTGTTGCAGAAATGTGAGAACTTGTTGAAAATTAATAGAAGTGAGAAGTGGGTATGAGGAAGTATGTTTGGGATAGAACACAAACAGTGGTGGAGGTTAGATTGCAAGTGATCTTGTGATGAGAGCAGTTTGGTGGCAGAAGGAGACTGTACATGATCAATCAAGATGTTGAAATCAGCCAAGATGATATGAGAAATGTCAGAGGATAAGAAATTAAGTAAGTAGGATGAGAAATGTAAAAGGAATTGCTGGAGTGATGATAGATCACAGCAACACACAGATAGGATGTATTCCAAACAATGGGAACATGAGTGAAAGAACAGGTGGGAGAACTTTGAATGTGCTGTTTCCAGCCCTATATGTGTGGGTGAATTGGAGATGGAGCTGCAGGTGACGCAATATCTGATTGTGGGCGCCATTGTTTTGCTATTGCCAGAACGTTAAACATGTTTGAGGGGAAGAGGTCATGGATGGAGGTTAGTTTGTCATTTAAGGAATTTTGAAAGTGATGGAAGAAAGGTGATGTGTTTGAGGTCTGATGGATATCTATTGTGTGCAGAACTAGAATGAATTGCTTGGGACATGAGGGAGGACCTGGATTTGACAATATAACACTTGCCGCTAGAAGCAGAAAGAATGAGAGGTAGAAATGATTATTGTAAAACTTAAAAGGATTATTTTGTACTCACATGTTGAGTATATTGCAGCTAAGGAATGAAGACAGTGAATAAGTTCATGAGTGGGAGTCACTAATGTTAGTGGAGTAGTGAGCGCAGCAATATGGATAAAGGGGTGAGATGCTGAGGGGGGTGTTGACTGCTACTGGCGAAGGACATAATGTAACTTGTTTTGGATCCAGGTACTTTGCTTGTGGGCACACCTGTTCAAGCACTTGGCATTTAAACCCACACACAACTTACTGGTATCACACAACATTTTGGGTGCACTGAAAGTTAGATTTTACATTCAGATAATGACTTGCTTCAGGTTACAGAGGACCAATCTAATTTTCCCAGCTTCAGCAAAGTATCTGATCTTTTCATAATTCCTGATGCATTGTTATAAAAAAAACCACCCCTTTTACAAGACGTGTCATTCTCGTGACAAGTTTTATGAAAAATTGTTAGTGTTACTCATATCAAGAAGAGATAAATATACAATCCTAGCAGCTTGCTGGTTTAGTATATATTGGATGGAAATGAATTGAGACACAGGAAAGTATATCTCATTGATCTGGAGACAATCTAAAGCTAGCCACATACGAACAGATCCTGCCACTCAAACCTCAAGTCAATTATCATTCATGTGGGTGGCCAAATGGATGAGACCATTTGGCCCTTCTGATTGTCCAAATCAGGGGCATCACGAGACATTTGTGGGCCCCATAGCATAAATCTGTAAGGGTCCCCATGTTCATGAAGCAGGCAAGTTTTCACCTTCTCCAACTTACTGAAGCTCCCTCTACAATCATGGTAGTTCTGATCCTAATCTGGGTCACTACTGGCTCCATTGCAGCCTGTTATTGTGGTCGAAAGATGGTCACACTCACAGGCTACCAGCAATCATCTTCCAACCACATTTCCGGTATGTCTGATTTTAAGAGGATCATTATTGGAGATCCCAGTCTATTTAGCCCACATATTCTGTGATATCAGCAAAATATTCACTGATTTTCAGCAGCAGAAACAGAAAAAAGCAAGTAAAAAAAATAGATTTTGCCCTCTAAAACTAGCCAAGACAATGGGCATCATTATAGTTAGAAGTAAATCCAACTAGAAGGTGCAGACATATTTAGGCTTGAGAGAGGGGCACATCCTAGCTCAACTCTAAACTACACTGTTAATATAAAGCTACTCACTCTTTATGTGCTACATGCAAAACCAAGCATGTAGCACACTCGCAAAGAGTTCAAATCTATAATTATTTGCTTTGGGTTACTGCAGATCACCAAAGAGAAATGGCAGCTTATACACAAATATTTGCTCTGTATATAACTGGATTTCCACAGAAAAGACATCAGGTTTGCAAATGCCAGCTGTGAGTATATGATGTGTAAATCATGCATTTTCATTTTTGAGTGTCACTGACCTGTTTATGGTTATATGTCGCCCATAATCAAACCTATTCATTTAGTCTACTATATGGCTAATTTGTATTTATTAAAATGTTCAACTTTAAAAGCTCTGTGTCCTCACAGCTATACAACTGCAATGCACTAAATTTGTGTATTATGACATAAGAATCATTTATGTCAGTTATTCAGCCCTACCCTCACCAAGATGTAGATGGCCTTGGTGCTATGTACTTCCTGCCGGCACACATCTCAGTATCTGTATTGTAAGAATGGCTAATTGTCTCCACAAATACAGCATATCATGTGATGAATTACTAGTTTCCCTTCTGCTTTGCTTAGTGTGCTTTGCATTGAGTTCCTTGACCTGTTAGACTTAAAGTCTGAACATTAAAGACTTTGGGGTATATTTGCTAAACTGCGGGATTGAAAAAGTGGAGATGTTGCCTATAGCAACCAATCAGATTTTAGCTATCATTTTGTAGAATGTACTAAATAAATGACGACTAGAATCTGATTGGTTGCTATAGGCAACATCTGCACTTTTTTAAACCCGCAGTTTGGAAAATATACCCCTTTGCATCAGTAAAAGATGGACCCACGTGAGCCAACATTGTTGGACCATTGTTGCACAGATGTGGCGGTTCAGTAGTTGGGCCGTACGATCACGTTTCTGGAGACCTACACAGTGCTTTCAGCTGATGAACACAGTCATATGCACATAAACAATTTTATCTGTTCAGATCAGATTGTTGTTAAGGTCAATTGTTTATTTTGGGCTCACATAAGCAGTGGCAATGCTGTCAAAGTACATGCTACTGAATTGAATACTTATTTGAATAAATATAAATTTGTGAATCTGCTTTTGCTGAATGATTTCAGTGTTTACCTAGGCATATTTAAAAAAAAAAAGTTACTACTAATCAATGTTACACAAGCATGCACAGCTTGTTGTTCCATTGGGTATTGTGTTGTTACCAGCTTTACTGGTAACAACAACCAAGTGTTAAGAAACATGGTGATCACTGCAGCGCGCCGAGTTAGTTGCCTAGCAACAGTAGTCGGCATCCTCTCTCTGTCAGGCAACAGTGGATTGCACCCTGATGTACCAAGTGTATAGTGATTACTAGATCTGTTACCTGTGTCCTTTACCTGTCAGGTGACAGTGGATTGCGCTCTCTTGTGGTTAAGCATTTGATGATCACCGCTAAATGCCAGATTGGTAACCGACATCCTTTACCTGTCATCTGGCGGTTGAATCCCCGTCTCGAGTGCCGCACCTCTCCTAGTTGCTGCCGCCTCTCAATGCTGCTGTTCTTCTCCACGTTGTTGCCCTCCAGTGATGCTCCTCTCCTGACGCCCACGGATGTTCTTCTCTATGCTGCTGCTCCCCCTGGTTCCTGGACCCTTACTCCCCTTCACCCGTCCCGGAGCACCCCACCCATGCCATCCGGTCCTCTCCAGCACTCCTCTCTCCTGGTCACCCAGCATCCTCCCATGGACTCTCTGCTCCTCCTATGAAGTCTCCTGGCACTTCACAGACTTTCTCCCAGTGACTTTGCCTCATCTCCCGGGTTTGTTATTATTCTCTTGTCTGCACCTTAGTCACTGTTTGTATCTGTATTGTATCTATTGTTCACTGCTTTTATTGCAGGCCTTATTTTATTGTAGGCCTTATTTATATTTTAATTTTTCACTCATTTTTATAAAAAAAAATTATATTTGGTTTTTTTCTGCTCTATTTGTATTTTTATTCTACTCTAGTTGCAGTTTATTTCATCAATTGCATTCCTTTGCTCTCTGTCATTTTGCTTTTCATGTCACTTTGCTTTCCGTTCATACCACTCGGTCTCATATTGCACTGCTTGCCATGCTTTTATGCCACATCTCTCCTCACTTTCATATTAGGCTACTTTAACCCACTTTAACTCACTTTATTTCATTATCCTCTTGTCTCTTTTACTCCCCCTGTTCTCTGCTGCCGTCTCTCTGCTTACAGACGATTCTCATATTTCCTGTCCTTCCTTGTTTACCTCACCTCCTGCCGCCACTCTCTGACCTGCCTTCTCTTTCCCGCCCCACCCCGACACCCTCCCTCCTCCTCTCCACTCCTCCTCCATCCCTTTATTCTTTACTTCTTATCTGTCCCCTCTGCTTCCACCGCTCCTCCCCCGCCTCTCTCTCCCCTCACTATGCCTCCCTGTTCACGTGCCATACCCATACTCTCTCCTTGCCCAACTTCACACTCTTGTCCCTGTGCTACCCCGTGCACCGCTAACCTTGCCACCCTTATTTCCATCTCCCCACTTCCCTCCCTCCCTTTCTCCTGTGCCCTCTGGAATGCTAAATCCGTCTGCAATAAACTGCCCTCTATCCATGACCTCTTCTTATCTGACTCTCTTAAACCTCTTGCCTTTACTGAAACCTGGCTCTCTGATTACGATACTGCCTCCCGTGCCGCTCTCTCCTATGATGGCCTCTCCTTCTCCCACTCCGCTAGACCTGGAGACTGTCCAGGCGGTGGAGTGGGCATTTTCCTATCCTCCACTTGTGCTTTCAGGGTCATTCCTCCTGAACCCTCCCTCTCCTTCTCCTCTTTTGAAGTCCACACTATCCATCTCTTCTAACCCATCCATCTCTGCGTCTCTGTCATATACTGCCCCCCTGGTCCCACCTCCCTTTTCCTTGACAATTTTGCTGCCTGGCTTCCCCACCATCTCTCCTCTGACCTCCTTTCCATCATACTCGGTGACTTCAACTTCCCTATAGACAACCCCACCGACCCTGCTTCCATTAAGCTGCTTGCCCTTTCTTCTTCCCTTGGCCTCTCTTTTAATGGACCTCCTCCTCTAACCACTGCCTTGGTCACTCCCTTGACCTTGTCTTCTCCCACCTATGCAGTCTGTCTGACTTCTCTATCTCCCTCTTTCCACTATCTAATCACCATCTCCTCTCATTCTACTCTACTCCACTCCTGCACCCCTCCCCTCGCCCAAATCTACCCAGTCCAGGCGCGACCTCAACGCCCTTGATCCTGCTATTCTGTCCTCTTCTCTCAAAACTCTCCTCTTTCCCCTTACCCTGAACTGCCCTAATCAGACGGCCTCCCTCTATTACCACATCATCTCCTCGGCTCTTGACGCGGTCGCCCCTGCCCAGTCCATCCGCATTCACTGCTCCAATCCCCAACCCGGGCACTCCAAATTTACCCGCTTTCACCCAAAAATGCACCCGTACCGCTGAACGCCACTGGAGAGAATCTCGCTCCTTGGCTGATTTCCTCCACTTCAAGCTTATCCTCTCACCTTACAGTTCTCCCCTCTTACTCACTAAACAATCTTTCTTTAAATCCCTCATCTCCTCCCAGTCCTGCAACCCCGCCACCTCTTCGCCACCTTCAACACTCCCTAGCTCACCCCCATCCTCCCTCTCTGCCACTGACATTGCCTCCTTTTTGTCCTCTAAAATCGAGGCCATCAGACTTGAAATCTCCTCCTCCGCTCACTCATCCAACCCCCACCACTCACCCCTCCTCTCCCCCCAGCCACCAACTCCTTTACTCCTTCTGCCCTACCACGGGTGAGGAAGTCCACTCTCTAATTTCATCCTTCCCCCCCTTCTACCTGTCACCTGGATCCTATCCCTTCTCACCTCCTTTGCTCCCTTTTTCCCTCAACCTGCTCCCGTCTCGCTCACCTCTTTAATTTGTCCCTCTCCACTGGCATCTTTCCCTCTTCTTTTAAACATGCTCTCGTCTCACCCATTCTAAAGAAACCCAATCTTGACCCCACCTCACTCTCTAACTACTGCCTCATTTCCCTTCTCCCCTTTGCCTCTAAAATACTTGAGAGGCTCGTCTGCAACCGTCTCACCACCTACCTTTCTGAACACTTCCTCCTTGATTCTCTTGATTTCCACCCCCTCCACTCCACTGAAACGGCTCCGGCTAAAGTTACTAATGATCTCCTCTTAGCTAAAGCCAGGGGCCACTTCTCCCTTCTGATTCTCCTAGACCTCTCAGCGGCCTTTGACACTGTTGACCACCCCATCCAGTTTTACACCCTCCACCCTCCAGTCCATTGGCCTCTCCGGCATCGTCCTTTCCTGGTTCACCTCTTACCTTGCCGACTGTTCCTTCTGTTTCCATCTCTGGGTCTCTCTTTTCCTCTTCCAGTTGGGGTCCCACAGGGCTCTGTTCTTGGGCCCTTACTCTTTTCACTATACACCTTCTCATTGGGTGAACTCATCAGCTCCTTTGGCTCAAGTACCATGTTTATGGTGACGACACTCAACTCTACCTATCATCTCCTGATCTCTCTCCCTCCCTCCTCTCTAGGGTGTCCGCCTACCTCTCTGCCATCTCCTCCTGGATGTCCTCTAGATTTCTTAAAATCAATCTTGCTTAAACCGAACTCATTGTCTTTCCTCCTTCTCGTACCTCCTTCCCCTCTGACCTCTCTCTCACTGTCGACAATTCCTCTATCTTTCCTGTTCTCCAACTTTGCTGCCTGGGTGTCATCCTCGACTTCCCTTTCTCTTTTGCCCCTCACATTCACTCTCTTGCCAAATCCTGCCACTTTCAGTTACGCAACATTGCATGCATTCAGCCCTTCCTCTCCCAGGATGTCACCAAATCTCTCATCCACTCTCTGATTATCTCCCGCTTGGACTATTGCAACCTTCTCCTTATTGGCCTCCCCCACTCTCATCCCACTCCTCTTCGATCTGTATTCAACGCTGCTGCTAGGCTCATCTTCCTTTCTCACCGTTCCACTTCTGTCTCCCCACCTCTACCAAGTCCTCCACTGTCTCCTCTTCCCCTACAGAATCCTTTTCAAGCTCCTCACTCTGACTTACAAGGCCCTTGCCAACTCCACTGCTCCCTACATCTCCAACCTCATCTCTATTCACACTCCATCCCGCCCACTGTGATCGACCAATGATCGTCGCTTCTCTTCCCCTCTGATTACCTCTTGTCCCGCACCCTCCCCTTCATTGGAACCAGCTCCCTCGCTCCATCAGAACATCCCCTAATCTGTCCAGTTTCAAACGGACATTAAAAAACCACCTTTTCTTAAAAGCCTTCCAGTCGCCTGCTTAACCACCCACCTGTCGGCTACCTCTCCCTCTCTTCCATTCTCTCCCCCTCCTCGACTCTGTCTCCGTTTCACCCGTCTCTCCTTTTCACCCTTGTGTCTCTGTCTGTCTACCCCTACTTTTAGATTGTACGCTCATTTGAGCAGGGCTTTCTCTCCTCCTGTTTCCACCACTTTTAACTTTGCTCTCCAGCTACTCAGCCCACCTCCTCTTGGACCTTCTGCCCTCCGACTCCTCTCACTTCTCTCTGTTCCTCTCAGTGGCTCTTAACCTGTCATCCGCGCCCACACTTTTGGGCTCAGGTTACCAGCTTGTACTGATTATCCCTCACTCTTTCTCTCTAGCTGTGCTTTGAGCTCCCAAAGTTATAGTGCTTACTGTTAATTGTACTGTGCTGTTTCACCTTGTACTGTGCTATTGTTTGTCCTTGTACAGCGCTATGGACACTTTGTGGCTCCCTATAAATAAAAATGATTAATAATAATAATAATAATAATGATAATAAAACTGCAAGTATGACATTTGAGAAAATATTTCATTTTCCTGTGTTCCTTACTTCCCTTCATTCACACTTATCCCAGCTGCTCTGTAACCCGTTTGAGATGTCCTGAAATATCACAGAATCACCAAGAATGTGAGGGGTCTGTTTTTGGATATTATTGACAAGAATATAACCTTAGAGAGAGATTTCAAGGACTTTAGCTTTTACGACCTGTGTCCCTTCTGATCCTCTCACAAAGTTCTCTACTTCTTTCTAACATTTCATGTTGGCCACACACGTTGCAGTTCAATGATACAATCCAATATTTTTTTATTGAATTGTTGAAGTAATCCTATATTATTAATTGGAGATGGCCAAATCGATTGGATGGTGGAAAACATTAATGCAGTATTAAGTATTGCACTGAAGTTGATTAAACAATGTAGGGCAGCATGGTGGCTTAGTGGTTAGCACCTCTGCCTCACAGCACTGGGAACATGAGTTTGATTCCTGACCATGGCCTTATCTGTGCAGAGTTTGTATGTTCTCCCTGTGTTTGTGTGGGTTTCCTCCCACACTGCAAAAAAATACTAGTAGGTTAATTGGCTGCTATCAAATTTACTTTAGTCTCTGTGTGTATGTTAGGAAATTTAGACTGTAAGCTCCAATGGGGCAGGGACTGATGTGAGTTCTCTGTGCAGCGCTGTGGAATTAGTGGCGCTATATAAATAGCTGATGATATTGTGACTCTGGAAAGAGATGCCCCCACCAAAACCTTTCAGTTATTTAAATAGACTGCTAGTCAGGAAGTGAATGCTTCTTCATAGTGGGCGTCTTGGTCACATTGTTTCCAAGTAAAAGGAGAAAGTTAAATGTTTGTTGGATTTTTTTTTTTTTTTTTATTCAGTTCCTTTTTTTTATTCATGTAATATTAATCTGAAATTATATAAGGCATTCTTTATTTAGAATGAGCTCTGAGTTACTGGTTTGTTAGCAGAGAACAGCCTCTTAAAAAAATTGTAAGGCGAGTGGGGTGGTGGAAAAGGGGGTTGCATATTTGAGACAAAGAAAGGAATGTGCAAATAAAAGAATAGATGGGGGCAGTCATGACACCTGGAGGGTCTCAGACCACAGAATGCAAAGAGGTTACATGCCGAGGTAGAGGTCACAGTGAGACAGGACTAGCAGCCAAGGCAATGATCAGCCCCCACAGTGTTTTTTTTTTTCTCCTTTGTGTGCAAGGGACACTTCTACTGTTCTCTGGTGATTTTATACTACCGTTTAATTATTTTGGTCTGTACTTTGTTCAATTCAGGAATAATAATTTAGCAGATAATATCCCAAAACATATATCACACTTACATAAGGATGTATTTTATAGGTGTTTAAATTAAACTAAAGGAAATTAAAGTATTTTTTATTATATATTGTGGGACTTCGCAGCAAAAGACCCATGCGAGAAAAAGCGTATTTACGCAGGGGGGGTTTCTGGGTCTCCAGAAACCCCTCCCCTCCGCTAAAGAAGTGCCCCTACATAACACACTATACTATACAGCAGCCGCGGCGCTGTCAAAGAAGCGTCCATGGCGGTGCTGTATAGTACAGTGCTGCCGAAACGGAGCTGCTGCACATGCTCTCGGTTTTTTGTTTTTTCGTTTTTTTTTGGGTGGGGGGGGAGGGGGAACCCCCCCTTAAAAATCCTGCATGCGCCCCTGTTACGTGCATTCGTTCAGTTAAAGGCATCTCCGTATGCATCCAGCTATACAACACTAGCATATGTACCAGATTTACGTCAGGAGTATGTGTGAAGTGTGATTACTTATGCACCACAATAGCGTAAATAGAGCACACACATTTGGCTTATAGACAGGGACGATTTTTTATTATATAATCATCATCATCCTCACCACTGTGTATCATTTTCTACCGAATACAATATAAAATACTTTTACTAACCTACAAGGCCATCATCAAAGCTGCACCAACATACATTTCCTCTCGTCTTAAAATATCTCCCAACTCGGCAACTCACTAGATCTGCGTCTCTCATCCACACTCATTACATCCTCCCATTCCCGGTTACAGGACTTTTTTTGGGCGGCACCCACTCTATGGAATTCTCTCCCTCGCACAATAAGACTCTCCTCTGGTCTACAAACTTTCAAGTGTTCTCTGAAAACCCACCTCTTCAGACAAGCTTATAATATTCCTCAACCACCCTCTTAACCTCACTACATTACCCTATTGCCACCCGTTACACAATTTCACGCAAGACAACTACCCCCTGACCAACATTGTTGTGTGACAGGATCATTTAGCTTATGAGTCACTTTTACCTTTGCAGTCTGGCTGGGCCGAAATGCAGAATGTAGACTTAACCTCATGTGTCAAACTCCCATTGTCCCATAGATTGTAAGCTTGCGAGCAGGGTCTTCTCACCTCTTTGTCTGTTTTACCCAGTCTGTTTATTAGTTTACTATGTTTGTCCCCAATTGTAAAGCGCTACGGAATATGTTGACGCTATATAAATAAATGATGATGATGATTGCACCAGTACTCCAACATCTACAAGCCGTGCCTCTCCTGACAGGTGTATTTGCTCCTGCGTCCAGGTCTACTTTAGTTGCAGCTACGTAAGGAACCCCTTACTATGCTTTAGTTTGGATCAAATTATTATTGGACATCATGGGGCTCAACATTCTACAATATCGGACCCATTGCCCCACTTGGGTGTCATCGCCATCTTATTTTATTTATATAGCGTCACAGAATCCGCAGCGCAGCACATTCAGCAAGAAATAAACAGAACAAAATACAGATAAAACTTTTTGTTAAATACTGTCAAATCACTGAGTCAGGTGATACCACTAGGCCAAAGTTATTCTTACAACATCTGTGAGTCAAATTGGAAACCCGACAAATGACTGTGCTATTCTGGGAGAAGTGCTGGGTATTTGTGTACACAGCAGTGTTTGTGAAATTCTTTAGTGACACAATGACTTGGTTATATGCACACTAGTATAGTAAGTCAACACACAGTTATGTACCTAACAGTATGTAAATACAGAGCTTTAGTTAATTCATTGTCTGCCAAACAAGTGCATCTGACAATTACTTCCAAGAAACTTTTTAGCAAATAAAAAGTTAATTGAAAGTTTAACGTGAGCCCTTAACTTTTAGGTCTCTGTACAGCTGGCACCACACGCTGCGTACCTCCCAACATTTTCTACATTTTATAAGGTCGGACAGTCTCTTTGCGGCAACAAGCCTATGGAAAAGGGGGCAGGCCAATACTGTATCCATACTTGCCTGCTCTTCCGGAATGACCGGAAGACTCCCGAACTTTGGGGATTCTCCCAGCACAGTAGGACACCTTCCCGAAATACCGTCTCCATCCCTTCTTAAGTGGACAGGGCTTTGATGACGAGAACTGATGCAAATTACGTCCTCATGGTTCTTTTCCCCACTGTGGGATGATGCAAATTGCATCATCACCCCCCCACACACACACACTTGGACCTCTCGCCTGGGAGATCATGATCATCATCATTTATTTATATAGCGCCACTAATTCTGCAGCGGTGTACAGAGAATTCACTCACATCAGTCCCTGCCCCATTGGGGCTTACAGTCTAAATTCCCTAACACACACACACAAAGAATAGGGTCAATTTGTTAGCAGCCAATTAACTTACCAGTATGTGTTTTGGAGTGTGGGAGGAAACCGGAGCACCTGGAGGAAACCCATGCAAACACGGGGAGAACATACAAACTCCACACAGATGAGGCCATCGTCGGGAATTGAACGCATGACCCCAGTGCTGTAAGGCAGAAGTGTTAACCACTTAGCCACCGTGCTGCCCACAGTGCCCATGTCCATGATTTTGGAATGAAATGTGATGTTCGGGTGTCCACATACTTCTGGCCATGTATTGTATATCCAGTACAGTGTTTGCTGGGAATGTATTCCATACCTTCTCATAATAGCAAAGTAGGCAAGTATGGGTTTATCATGTTGTCCCATAGAAAGTTTCTATTGGACAAATGACTAGCATATAAAGTAGTTGATAAGAACTTAGGAAACGGATCATGTTGCTTCAGAATGACATTTGCACTGGAAGAACATTAAGAGACAGTCTTAGCTCAGCCTGAAATGCTAGCTGAGTAACTTGTGCCTTGTGTGAAAAAGCAATCCACATCCCAATCACAACAGAGTACAAACTCTATGTGATAAGGGCAAAGTGCCTGGAACATTGTGTTCTGCAATGAACACTGCCTTGCACAGAAAAGGCCTAATTTAGACAGCAATTTAGCAACCTAGGTGTAAGCGTAGAAATGTACACACAAAATTGCATTCTGGCATGTTTTTTGAGATACAAGCAACTTAAGACTTGGAGTAACACATATGCATATTACACTACGCTCATAATTCCACCTTTTTATATGCACAGTAAAACAAAGCTTACATCCTCCTTTAAATGATGCCAAAAATGTGCACTACACAGTGCCATATGCATGACTGTCTTCAGAGATCCATTACACGATGGGGACCCGCTACAGTGACCAGGATCTGGGACATCAATGTTACATCCAGAGTAGAAAGATCATGGCATTTGGACTTACGTTCCTCTCTAAGGTGTGCTCACATATCATCATCATCATTTATATAGCGCCACTGATTCCGCAGCGCTGTACAGAGAACTCATTCACATCAGTCCCTGCCCCATTGGAGCTTACAGTCTAAATTCCCTAACATACGCACATAGACACACTAGGGTCAAATTTAATAGCAGCCAATTTACCTACCAGTATGTTTTTGGAGTGTGGGAGGAAACCGGAGCACCCGGAGGAAACCCACGCAAACACGCGAAGAACATACAAACTCCACACAGATAAGGCCATGGTCAGGAATTTAACTCATGACCCCAGTGCTGTGAGGCAGAAGTGCTAACCACTGAGCCACCGTTTTGCCCTTATGATGCAGCTCACTGCAAGACTTGTGGTAGATTCACTGCTTACGATTTACCAGTCAGGTTAGACTGTATACTATATAATCTGCTGAACTGTGTGTGTAAAAGGTGACAGGAAGATTAATTATAATAAACAGCAGTGTGAAAATTGTGTAACTGTCTAAATCTAGGCTGGGCTCACTAGGGAACGGACAGGCCTCAACTTAGATTTGAATAGTGTTTTGTAGAAAATGGGGGTGTTTTACCCAGGTAAATGTTGGGAGACATAACCAAGGTGAATGTTGGGAGGCTTGATCTTGTAGCAGGAATATTTTCATGTTTTCCCATTAATACCACAGTTTTCTGCCAACCAACACCTGCTGTCTGCCACAGCTGCACCCCATTTTTATGTTCTATTCAGTGTCACTGATTTATATCCTATTATTGTGCCTATGTTCCTATAATGACCATTTTATTGTTTATTACATGGACGGTGCTTCTGTATTTAATACTGCAGGTGCATCATATATATCCTATAGTGTACGTTATTGAGGCGATTGTGATGATGTCAATGTTTGTGGCACAGTGTGAGTTTAAGCAATGCATGGTGCACTGCTCAGATAATTTTACCCAGATAAACTTGAACATTTTTATCAAATTGGAAGGTTTGATAATATATTATGTCAACTGTTTTTGTACTTTGGAAAACTAGATTGTAAACGGATTGTGGAAGACACAGTTGGGTACAAGGAACACCTTCATTTACCTACCTTGGTTGTGTGACTTCTACTTGTTCCCAATTGGCAGGTTTTGAGACAGACAGCCTTATGAGCCAATAGTATGATTTTGCCATAGGGAGGACCCTGTGTAAAAGTGATAATTTTCATTAGCAACTCTATCTGGGCCTAATACAGATATCCCTGTAAATTCTGCAGATACACCCCATCTGCTGGAGGTATGTGGGTGCCATACCACACACATATACTCCTCTGTGTTAGCCGGTTAGATGGGCAGAGGGAAGAATAGACCCCACAGTGAAAGCCTGGTGTTGTGGGGAGCATGCACCAACATGGCGGCCTCACGCCAAACCCCACGCTGCTGTGTTCTGTACATGTGAAACGAGACAGCAGTGCACAGTAATTCTACTATGTAAGCTGCCCCATCCTGGCCAACAGCCCCCACCCCTGTACATGGTATACTAGACTGTAGCGGGGCTTTGAGAACACTCTCTGAATGCTCTGTTAAAACCAAGGACAAATTACAATATTTTGTCTTAGCTTTTACATGGTGTTGTTATGCTAGACCCCTATGTACATGGCTTACGATATAGGCCTGTGCTGGTATCCATTATTACTATGGTAACACCTGCATCTGTATTATAAAGATGGCAACGTCTCTGCGGGCTATCCAGTACTGCACCTGACAGTGCATTGTGGAAAACAATTTAAATGAAATGTTGCTCACAAAGCATCTCATAATATGAAAGATAGTTTTCAATCCTCAGCGCATAGATAAGGATTGAACTATCTTTAATATTAATTAAAAAACCTTCACACGAACAGCAGTTCCAAAAAAACTGCTGTTCCTGTGAAGAGCAAAACTTACCTTTCACTTGCCTCTTCTCCTCTCTTCCCATGCGATGCTGACTGCGATGTTTCCTCCTTTCAATCCCTTTGCGCATGCGCACAGAGATCCTGGACAGCAAGGTGAGTCATGTGACAGGGAGGGATCACATGATCCCTCCATACATGCGCTGTGCATGTGCATTCGGAGCAGAGCTGTCTTCAGTGAAAGTTTTCAATTATGTTAATGTACGCCAGCTTCAGCTGGGGTACATTAACAAGATTGAAAATTTAATTTCGTTCATTGGTAAATAGCATACTGAGCACTCCCCATACACTGTTATGGGCAGTGCTCAGTAAAACAAAGAGAGATGCAAAGCAGCAGATATCTACAATACTAAGTTTGATAAATAGGCCTCAAAGGGAGATAGGTATTCAAAATATCCCTCCTGATAGGTGACTTTAGTGACAACTGTTCTTCTGTAGTTCCAGTGCCGTTCAATAAACTGTTTTATAGGATACTATTGTATACTATATAATGAAAACTATAGAGTTCTTGCTATGATGTTGCTCACACACTACCACACAGAGGTGAGACTTGCCAGCCAAACACACCATAATGCAGGTATTTTAGATCTGTAAAATCTAGTCAAAATTTGGCTATGACGTGTGTCAAAATCATTCACAGAACTGGTGATATTAATGGCCACATCATAGTATGTGTGGCCATCTGTAGCCCAAAAAACAAATCTAATTAAGAATGACTGTATGTTCGGTGCATCCCTGAGCCAGTTCATGGGTTATATCCACCTGGGACACTGTGGACCTCATTTATGATGTGCAGAACCACTGCATAAACCGAGGCCTGTGACGTCACCACAGTATTTTACCCTGCACACCAATTGCACCTAGAAGTGCATTTGTTTGTGCAGCAAGATGTTGCCATATGCAGAAGAGCATTTGTATAGGTCAATGGGAGGCGTTAAATATATTTTCATGAGACACAAAAGTTGTACCTAAATATATCTATCCCACATTCCGCACAGAACACCCTGATCCTCCCATTAGGACCAAAACACTGCTCCTCTGCAGACTGGTTGACCTGTGACACCATGCACTCACCTGTATAAAAGGGTGCACTCAGGCCAGAGGATGTCATTTCTGCAGAGGGTCTGAATGTTTACAGCTTCATTTACAATCCCTGTTTGTCAAAATTACCAAACTGCACAGCACCATTTCTATTCTTTTTATACCAGGTGCCTCATTGCTCCAAAAACTACTTATCTGGCTAAATGTGATGATACTGCTCTATTCTGTGCTTGTTTCCCAGTAATCTGCAAGGGCAAAAAATATTTTTTAGAACAGTTAATTGCAATGGGAAAAGCAAAAAGATTATTAAGAAACTATGAAGAGCAGTGATCCCAAAGTCAACCAGCAATATAGCAGAGTAGAATGTTGTACTAGAAATCAGTTTCCGGATTTTCCAATGCAGACAGGATCCCACTGGGATTATCATATAATAATGTCCCTCAGCCCAGCTCAGTGTGTGCTAGCTGTGTGACAACCACAACTCTCCCAGCTGCTCACATGATGAACAAGGAGGTTGGGGCTGGAAATGACGACATTCCGGGGCGGCCCGTACTGTGTCACCAGCGGGTGTGTGAGAACCAGTGGGGGAGACCCATTCAGAGAATAATAGAAAGCATCGAGGAGGGGAGGGACGGCTGCACCGAGTAGATTGTCAGGATGTCGATGGAGGATCCGTTCTTCGTTGTGAAGGGGTGAGACACTGGGACAAGGCCCGAATGCATCCATGTATATATGTGTGTATGTATGTATGTATGTATGTATGTATGTATATGGGATGGATGCATGTATATGGGATGGATGCATGTATATGGATGTATATGTATATGGAAGGATGTATGCATGTATATGGATGGATGGATGTATGGATGGGATGTGATGTGATGGACAGAGCTTTGTGTGCTGGTGCCATAGGATGAGACTATATTCCTATGTACCTGCGAACTACATATGATAGGTTTTCAAGGAGCTGCTCCCATCAGTAACGAAAGTTTACCCCAATTATACCCCTAGTGCGGAGTAGATATTAGAGGGTAACTGGATGGTGGCTCTGGGACTTTACAGGGAGAACATAAATTAGGGTCACTGCAGTCGAGGGCAGTACTTACAGATAGGGGTGATGGCTAATCCTGAGGCTGTACCTGTACAGAGGAGAGGGCAATGTGGGTAAGGGGTGTATGTATAGAAAATGGGGTCTCTGTGGTCAGAAGCTGAGGAGGAGGAGGGGTTCTCTAATGTGCTTGTAAAAATGAGGGTCCTGTGATCAGGGGCTGTGTTTGTGGTAAAGGGGGGAGGGGGTCCATGTGGTTAATGGCCCTGTGTGCAAAAAAAGTAGGATCATGTACTGCTTGTGTGAGGAAACAGGGAATCTGGGGTCCAGGATGGGGTATCGGGTCCAGCCTGGACCGTCCAGAATGGGGTATCTGGGGTCCAGGACTGCACTGTTTGAAGAAGGGTCTCTGCAAGTGGTCAGTTTCTGTACCTGCAGGGAAGGGGGGTTCACTGCTTGTGGAGTAGGGCGTCCATGTAGTTTGCTATGTGTAAGATGAGTTACTCTAGTGGGAGCATGTGTTTTTTTTTTGTTTTTTTTTAAATTGCATTTGCAGAGTTAAGAAATGTAAAGTAACAGTAAAAATAAAGTGGGAGGTGTGCACTAATGTGAATAGGTTTATATTTTTACAGAGAAAGTGTATTAAACCAGGTGTAAGGATAAGTTCATATAACATATTATTGCTTATTAATATAGCGCTGATAGTTTGTTTTTCTGTATGTAGACTTTTATGTGGAGCATTCTCTATACATTGTACTATTTCTTTTGGACAACACTTAATATACTTCACTCCTCTGATCCTGAGTTCAGTAACACTACTGTCTTTTAAAGAACCATGTCTTTACATGCATAGCTACCCATAATATACAGAATATGCAGGTACTTTGTTCTTATAGCAGTTTGGAGTATATTGTAAGGGTGGACAGCTATTCAGAACTTACCAGACAGTACTTTTAGCAGCCATATGATCTGTTTACATGTATAGTAAGGGAACCTTAATGCAGTCGTTCCCAAACTTTTGCAGTTCACGGCACCCTTAGAGTCTCCATAATTTTTTCAAGGCACCCCTCCAAAATAATTATCGAGCAGTCCCGTTTTATAAGCAGTCAAAAAACGTAATAAGTATTTAGGTCAGAACAGAGATACTTATTTAGTTGTATGCAAATATAATACACATAAATCCAAGGGAAAAGAATATTTTTATATATATTTTTTCAATTATATTTCTGTCAAAGAATAATTTACAGCTAACTCACACTGTGCCCCCTCTGCATCTCCACATACTCTGTGCCCCCTCTGCATCTCCACATACTCTGTGCCCCCTCTGCATCTCCACATACTCTGCATCCGCGCCCCCTCTGCATCCGCGCTGTGCCCCCTCGCTCTGCCACCTCTGTATCCTTTGTGCCCCCTTTGCATCTACGCTGTGCCCCCTCGCTCTGCATCCTTTGTGCCCCCTCGCTCTGCATCCTTTGTGCCCCCTCTGCATCCGTGCTGTGCCCCCTCCCTCTGCATCCTTTCTGCCCCCTCTGCATCCGCGCTGTGCCCCCTCTGCATCCTTTGTGCCCCCTCTGCATCCACGCTGTGCCCCCTCACTCTGCATCCTTTGTGCTCCCTCGCTCTGCCCCCTCTGCATCCTTTGTGCCCCCTCCTCATCCATGCTGTGCTCCCTCACTCTGCATCCTTTGTGCTCCCTCGCTCTGCCCCCTCTATCCTTTCTGCCCCTTCTGCATCCGCGTTGTGCCCCCTCCCTCTGCCCCCTCTGTAGCCTGCCGTGGACAGGAAGAAAAAGAAAAACTTACCAATGCGGCGGCGCCCGGGACCCAGCATCCTCTCTCCTGCCGCTTCTCACTGAATATGTCATTCAGCGAGGAGGGAGGAGGTTGCTGGGTCCCGGGCGCCGCCGGATTGGTAATTTTTTTTTTTTTGTTTTGCTTTTTTTATTTTTATTTTTGTTCTTCTTCCTGGCCACGGCACCCCTGTGACAGGGGTGCCGCGGCGCACAGTTTGGGAACCTAGGCCTTAATGTATGAATCTGACCACCTCTCTGTAAGGGTTAGACTAGACTGTGTGAGGTTAGTTCATGGGATTGAGTTTGCAGAGGTCTATTTGTTTTTAGGGAGGTCCAGAAAGCTGTGAACACCGCGCAGGGTTTATTTCAGCGATGGACAGACCTCCTGCAGGACCCCTCCATTGCCACTCGAGAGGAGCTGGATTGGACCACCAATGAGCTGCGCAACAACTTGAGGAGCATTGACTGGGATCTGGAAGACCTCGATGAGACGATCAATATCCTTTTATACTTAAGGAGTCATTTACACCTAGAGATGTTTTTTCAAAGATACTTCCCCCTATTTGCTCCTGGTCTTCTCATAGCAAAATAATCACACTACCTATATCCTACACTAACTTGTAGCTTGTATGTTCTTATGTTCTGCAATCACAAACATCTAACAGTTGCCAGGTTGTCTATAGTTTGACCTTCATTTTTAAATCTTTATTTTCAGACTAAACCTTCCTCCAGGTCCTTTCTAACCCTCTAAGGATACACATTCACCTGTGGTGGTTTGGCTGCCTTTGGTTAATGAAGCTTATGCAGACCTCAAAACAGTGGTCTATTGATCACTGACAGATGTATTGCCTGTACTCACTGTACATTTTCCAAATACCGGACAGACCAAAAACAGAGCGCTGGTGTCAGGGTCAGGTCTGTATGGTGTTTGGAAAAAGTACATTGAATACTGACAGTGCCTTCCTCATAATTATGAGTAGCTCATTATTTTGCAGTCTGCATAAGCAGTGTACACCATGCAGTAAATACAGTGCATAGCAAAGTGCCATTGGTGGATATAAAATCACTTGTGAGTACAAAGCTCTTAATGTCTCAAAACACTTACAAAGATTACCACGGAAATCTCAGAGCACCTATCAAAGACCTGCGTCAGAATATCCCAGGTTTAGAATGAAAACAACACAATTAAGACTTGGTATAAGTACACAAATTTGATATTGCTATAATTGCTGGATGTACATAAATATAACACTTCAGGGGTTACACTAATTGCATATGTGTTATAATATTATGTACATAAAATAAAAAATACATAGAGAACCCCATTAGTTCTGAAACAATAAAACTGATTGTTTAACTGGGTAGGCTTAACAAAAAAAAAAAACCCAAAGTAAATGGTGCTGTCAATGAAATCTAAAACTGCTCCAGTCACTAAGGTGTTAAGGCAAGAAGACTTTGGGGTAACTATCAAACCTAAAAAGGAAAATTGCAAACGTCACCCTTAGCAACCAATCGGATTCTAGTTAACATTTATCTAGTACATCTTAGAAAGTGATAGCTAGAATCTGATTGGTTGCTATGGGCATCATCTCCAATTTTCCATTTAAGAAGGTTTGATATATGTACCCCTTTGTGTCTTCAGCTTTGTAGAAAGTCCAGCTGGTAAGGTGTAGTGGTGGATGAGGTTGAACAACAGGAGGAGAGCCACTTGTTGCTTTCCTTCATTCCTCTCACGTATTGTGGAATCCAATCCCCGCAAGTTTAGTCTGGATCCAGCAGAGATGAGGCAGAGAAAAGCTTTCATCAGCGAAACACGTCAATGTGTCAAGGTGAGAATCGCAGGAGCGAGCTGCGTTGAGACTGCATTGTCTGAATTAAGAGTCAACAAGGATGCTATTGAAATTATATTTGTGTCTCGCATGTATTTGGTGACTTCTATTTGAGATGAGCTACAACAGACTTTCATATGGTTTTATATCCATTTCCTCCCTGGAGTATAGGCCTAACAAGCTGATCCAAGTGACAGGATCATCCTTTAATTTGGTCACACTCTTAGGCCTGATCGCTTCTGGCCTCACCGTGCCCTTGGAACATGACTGCGCATGAAATCCAATCGTGCTCATCTTCTGGTCCCGGTTTTCACCATATCCCACCCTAGATCATTATATGTTTCTAAAACAAATTGGTATAAAGGTGTGAAAAGAGCCCTGCTCATGGGAGCTTACAATCTAAAGCTGTTTGACTGACTGCACTGCTTTTTCTAGCTTCCCTTTGTAGTTTCAAGCAATGTATTTAAATATCCCAAGAACTGTTTATTTTTGGTGTACTGGCACATGACCCGAGTGAACCCAGTGCAGAGGTCACAGCAGGGATGTGCAATGTCCATTGGGCATGGAAATAAATGGCTGATTATATTAATGCATGGCACAAAGGCGCAGCAGGATGCTAGGAAGGTCATGTACGGGATGGCTTTAATAAGCCAATAAATAGTCTTAAAGGGGTAGGAAACGACAATATCACATGACAAGCGCATCCAGTCCTGGGATGACGTCTGCTGACAGTTATGACCTGCTGCTGTCTATCCATTATGCCTGCACCCCCCTTCCTCCCCAGGGGCGCACGCAGGGGGGGTTGCTGGTTCTCCAGAAACCCCCTCCCCTCCGCGAACACCCTACATAGCGGCACTGTCCTATACAGCAGTCGCGGTGCTGTCAAAGAAGCGCCCGCGGCGGTGCTGTATTGTAATACAGCACCGCCGCGGACGCTTCTTTGACAGCGCCGCAGCTGCTGTTCAGTGCAGTGCCGCCGACATGCGCGGCCGCATGCGCAGCAGCTCTCTAAATGTTTTTTTGGAAACCCCCCCCTTAAAAATCCTGCATGAGCCCCTGCTCCCCTCCTGGACATATCACAATAAATATTGTGATGCTGTCGGGGGTTTCCTACACTGTAAAGAGGAACATAGGGACCATACGGGCACCATATAGTTATAAAACAAAAACAAGACTTTTGCTTTTATTGCCTTTATAAAATGTATAATTATTTTTGAGCGAGACTCCATTTAGTTGTTAATAAACAGCTATTATACACAGCGAGCCATTAGTCATGTCACCATGAAATTGTCAGGACAATTACTTGTAGTTAATAAACAACGGTGTAGGACATAGAAGTTTAGTGACATTTATTTAAGAATAGTTTTATGTAATGATCCTGGTGGAGATATTATTACGGGCAGATTATTCTTGTGTTCGCTTACTACTACAATTACCGAAACTTCCCTGTGAATTAACACGTGAAACCTTTTTATACTGTGTATTGACATACAGGAAATGAAGGATCAGATGACCAGTCCGTCTGTTCAGGCCTTAGCTGAAAAAAAAACCCGTCAGGTGAGAGGCAAGATCTTTTTTTTATCTGCTGTTTGTTTCTGTGACACGTTGGTCTCCTTGGTGACTTGGAAGACGTCATACCGTAAAGAGAGTGTATGTGCCTCACTTGCCGTGGTCTCAGGTTACATATTGTCTCCGAGTCACCGTCTCTTGCAGTAATGCACTGACATTTGCTCACTCCGGCACTCTCCAAGGGGAAACCGTTCTCTGTTGTGTCTTTAGAAGTCTGTTTGTTATAGTAAACTAGCCCGTTAAGCCGGAAGGCAGAAACCATTGGCTACACACAGATGAGGCAAGCATTTTGTGGGCCAATCCGATACTCAGACGAATGCAGCCCATCTATTCACTTGGAGCCAGTGACATCACTCAGATATAGAGAAATATCAACAATGTGGCCGCCTCTTTTTTGAAGGCAATGGACACATTTTTGGGTTCCTTTCAGGAGCACAAATTACCTCCCACGTTCCAAACACATATTTGTAGTCTAGCGTATGTGTGTGCGCACCTGTGGATAGTAAATTAGATTGTAAGCTCAAATGGGGCAGAGACTGATGTGGATGAATAAACATTTTTCTGATTGTACAGTGCTACGGAATATGATGGCGCTATATAAAGTAGTGTAAGAAGGAGAATAATTTTATGGAAATGTTCTAATATCATGACAATTCCAAAGGATTGTATGTGATCTCCCTAAGGTATGCGAATATGCTGCAGTGATGTTGGCCTTTGTAGGTGTAATTGGCCGCACTTTGTAGTGTGTATATGCACTAAATAAGTCATCTAATCCTGATCAACATCTGTGCAGGATGCCAAGCTGGACAAAGGTTAAATCCGGCCAGACAATGACTGCATCTGTCTGTGTGTAAGCGTGTTTAATCAACGACAGTACTGCTGGTGTATCTTTCCGTTGAGCACACGTATCCAGTGGCCGGATCATTGAGGCTGGGCTCACGGATCTGTAGGTTTATGGGCACATTTAGGGTGATGAATGCTAGCCGTTCTCTTACTTAACATCACTTCTCCAGTACTGCAAGATCTGGCTGAAATTTCTGCACATATATTTGCTGTCTGGGAGTAACCTCGTTACTATGTCATAGTTTTATTTTTCTTCCATGTTTTTTCATTGCTGCAAGTGGGATTTACCACCAATCCTAAGCACTCCTATATAGTAAGCTCATCAAGTGCAGTAAAGCTGAGATTGTCCTTTCATAGGCTTATCATTGTGAGATCCATGGAAATTTACATTCATGTCACTGTTTACTAGAGCTATTTGCTGTCTTTTGGGTGTACTTCACACAGGTGCATTTTCATGCTACTATACCTTTTGATTATAGGTCACACTTCCTTTGTCACGTTCACATTTTCCTGTTGGTTCATGTTCCAATGAACAATCTACGCGCTGAACAATCATATGTTTTAAAATTTTGTTGGGGAGTTATTACTTTGGTTGTTTGAGAGAATCCTGTGATTTGTCGTTTGAAAGAACATGCACCATGATGATATTATTTCGTCTTGGCCAATTGCAGTTTACACACGATTGTTATACAGCGATTGCGGCCAGCTTAAGAGAAGCAGCCACACTGTAAAATTCTGTTGAGTGTTGCCTGCTTTGTAATATATCTGGTGTTCTGGGGCCTGATTCATTAAGGATCTTAACTTGAGAAACTTCTTATTTCAGTCTCCTGGACAAAACCATGTTAGAATGCAAGGGGTACAAATTGGTATTCTGTTTTGCACATAAGTTAAATACTGACTGTATTTTCATGTAGCACACAAATACTTGATAGCTTATTTGTACACTGAAATTTAAAGTTGATATTTGTGTGCTACATGAAATAACAGTCAGTATTTAACTTATGTGCAAAACAGAATACTAATTTGCACCCCTTGCATCGTAACATGGTTTTGTCCAGGAGACTGAAATAAGAAGTTTCTCAAGTTAAGATCCTTAATGAATCAGGCCCCTGGTGATCTTAGACTAGGGGCTAGATTTACTAAACTGCGGGTTTGAAAAAGTGGAGATGTTGCCTATAGCAACCAATCAGATTCTAGCTGTCATTTATTTAGTGCACTCTACAAAATGACAGCTAGAATCTGATTGGTTGCTATAGGCAACATCTCCACCTTTTTCAAACCCGCAGTTTAGTAAATATACCCCTAGGGCTTGTTGGTTGAATACCTCAAAGATTCCTTTTCTTTCAAAAAGCTGTGGAACTCCCACGTGAACGAGTACTACATTTCTTCAGTTGTAGCCTTTATACTGAAGGAATGAAGCAGCATTTTAATAGAGGAGTCTTTGTTCTACAAATTTTCTGTGCATTCATAATCTGTTTTTTTTTTCAGGCACTCTTAGGAGAAGGGACAAAACAGGGCTGGAATACTGAGCCAGACAAGTACAAGGGGCTGGACAATGACATCCAGTCAGCAAATTCTCAGTTTATGGAAGGGCAAGTTTCACAGCAACAGGTAAGATATAAGACCAAGGCACGGCGGGCGTTGTGTCTACCCCTGAATGCTAGAACAGGCTGCTCTATGCCCGGTATACAATGACTTATCTCTGTGAAAATATATCCCACCCTAAGCCCCTGTTACCAGTATTGTATGCTACAGACAAAGCCGCTGGATCCAAATTTGTCTAAAGGGACAGATCCATCCACTGTGTGCTCAGACTGAAGAGCACAACGAATCTGGTTGTATGATGACCACACACATTGTAAAATATCAGCCATTGGCAATGAGTTTCTAAACCTTAAGGCAGTTATTTACTTCCTACACCTGCTTACACATCATACACATTTACATGTTAAAAAGAAACAGTCAGTTATGCTTCTTAAGCTGGGTACACACTACAGGGTTTTCAGCTGATTATCAGACCTATCACCTGATAAACAACTCTTCTGCCCGTTATTACATTAGTGTGTACACTGCAACTATGAGCGATTGTCGCTCCAGAGCTCATCGTATCGTTTCATTTGATTTTCAAACTGGCCTGAAAATCTCGTTCAGCAATGGAATGATGTTGTTCCAGGTCTGCAGTGTGCATGCACTGACGATCAGGATCTCCATAGAGTTTAGAGTCACGATCTTTGCAGCCAATGTTTATGACAGATGAAGAGCACAGATCTGAGGGTAAACCATGTATAGTGTGCACACATGAATCGGCTGCTGATCGGGATATTTTTTTTTTAATCTATTTTTTTTATCAGTCGTTGGTAAAAGCATTATAGATAACACATCAGGAGAAAATTTCTGTAGTGTGTACCCAGCCTTACTTAGCAGTTTCTTGTTGATTGTTATTGTTAAAGGGCTTTCATTTCCTTGTTAAGGGGAGTAACAACATGCAGAGACTGTGCTGCTATCGGAGGGTGTGTGGCCACAGCTCTCTGCTTCATAGCTCCTCATAGCTCCGGGTTATCTTTGCCCTCTTACCTTTGCATTGAGCTGGGAGGACATGAGTCACATTCTCTGCTGTGTTAATGAATGGTATCTAGGCAGAGTGAATGGCTTAGTCAGACAACATAAAGGCACTGCTTTTCCTGCAAATAACACAACAAGCTTCACCTCTGCCTATACTGCCATGGATGTAGGGACTTTATTTAACCGAATCCCAATGCCATATAACTGAATAGCTGAATCCTCTTTGTGATTGAAGTGTCTGCATTATGTCTACAGATTATGTTATGCTAGTGGGATCTGGGCAAGGAATCTTAGTGTTTAACCCTTATTGCAATGTTCTCTTCCCTTTATGCCAACCTCTCGTTTGTTGTACTTTCCCATAAATGTTCATTTTACTGTTCGGTGTAATAATCCAGCCTTCATGTGTACACAGGGCTCACGGCAATCACAATTTCACCCGTGAAAAACTGGTTTGCTATTCGCTATCTTAAGGTCGCTATCCTGTGGTCCTGCACTCTAATATTTCATTACAGCACATTGTCCAACATCTGTATAGTTTTGTTTTCTCTCTGGTTCCAGTTTGAGCCCTTATATTTGTCACCCCCTGTTCCTCTGGCTTTAGCTGATCCTGGATCAACAAGATGAGGAGTTGGAGCTGGTGTCTGGCAGCATCGGAGTGCTAAAGAATATGTCACAACGTATCGGCAACGAGCTGGATGAACAAGCTGTGTGAGTGTCCACGTAGGTGGAGGCCTGGGATGGACCCACGATCAGTGATGGCAAATACATAGTTATCTTGCTGTAGTTAGGGCAACTCTAAGACCCCCATATGTCAGTAAAGGTGCCTCTATAACAATCAGTGAAGCCCAGCCATGCTGCTTTGTCACATCAGGCATCTCATATACACCGTTTGCCTTGTATAGTACAGAACGCTGTTTATAGAGATGCTTTGTATATAAACTGGGGGGAATAGAAAGATTCCATAAGGCTGGAGCAACATTTCTTGTGTAATTTGTATCCAGTCACATCCGACAAGTCTGACCTGTGAACAGAGTTCCCAATGGAACCTGCTACATGTGAGCATTAGTATTCTCCGACAGGCAAGCTTACATATAGCGGTTTTCATACAGGACCTCTATTCATAGATAATTATACTTGTCTGATGCGATCGTGCAGATGCATCCAACAAAATCACATTAGATGCTTCTAGTCATTGACAGTGGTGATGTGGGCAGTTTTACCCCCCCCCCCCCTCCCCCCAGCTTACCTGAAGCAGAGAGCCGTAAAGCTCAAAATCAGCTTCCGTAGAGCTCAAATGTAGAGCTGTGGGTGACCTGAGAGCTGACGTACCAACACTTCAGGGTAACGGGACCTCAATCTCCACGATTTGCTTATTTTTAAAAACTAAGAGATATATTTACTAAACTGCGGGTGTGAAAAAGTGGAGATGTTGCCTATAGCAACCAATCAGATTCAGATTATTTATTGCATTCTACAAAATGATAACTAGAATCTCATTGGTTGCTGAAGGCAACATCTCCACTTTTTCAATCCCGCCGTTTAGTAAATATACCCCTAAAAGTGGAGGTTTGCTTTATACTAACCTCCCTCAAATGAACTTTTTCATAGCAGGACGACGGTTGGGTTAGGCTGTGACTCTGGAATTATGGGTTACCTTCCTCCACTGTCCTGGACACTTAGAGGATGGTGGGAGTGGGACGTAATGAACGAGCTGTGACTTGATTTCTGTACAGAATTGTAAGCCTTTTTATTTACATGTACTTTATAGAGGATAGCATGTTCCTGGTTATTCTGTTGCTTTCTATTTGTTTTTCACAAGCCTTCTATGTTGTTTTTGTTTTTTGCACTTTGGGAAACTTATTTTTGATAGTTTAGTACTTATTCCTTTTATGTTCAGGTTACCACAGCTCTTTTCTGCACACGTCTAACATTTAGGGGGTCTCACACATAGATATTTAGTTGATGTTTTAGTCATTTTTAACATATGAGCACCCAGTTTATTAATATATTTTAGATGATATATGAAACACTTTCTGAAAACCCATCCTCTCTCTGAGCCCAATCTTTACGATGAGCCGGTTAGTCCTCTTGCCTCTACTCGGCCCCTCTTGATTGTAAGCTCTTACGAGCAGGATCCTTCCTACCTTTTCGTTTCCATATCTGTATTTATTTTTTTGTACCTGTTTTATGTATGTGCTTTTTTTCCCACTGTCTGGCACTGTAGAGCTTTGTGTCGCTTACAAAACAACAACAATAATAATTATATTTCAGACTAGCCATGATGCATCCTTGAATGATTTTAATGTTCTGAGTGCCCATCCACCGAATGGGAGACTATTCCATCCCATTTCCTGTAAAACAATAATTAAATTCTTCCTTATGTCACCATTTCAGTCTACAAAACACGTACAAATACTGTCCATGTCTTTGTAGTTCAGGCTTTCCAAACCTGTGTGTGTATAGTCAGCTAAAAATAAACTTGTGAGCTCCATTACCAAATCCTAAAGCTGATGTGTTTTGTCCTTTATTCTGTGTAGGATGTTGGACGATTTCTCACATGAATTAGACACCGCACAGTCGCGTATGGATAATGTTCTGAAGAAGCTGGCAAAGGTGTCTCACATGACCAGCGGTGAGTATGGGCTCCAGCCAGCGCAGTCTGTAGGTAATGTATAGCTCGTAGGGGGGATGGATATTAAATGGACTTATTTTTATTTTGGTGGAAATAACCATAACAAAAAATAATTACAGTTATGCAGAGTACTTTTTTTTAATAAATGACTTTTTGAAAGTTTTGTCTAGGGCCGTGATCTCTCAGTATGCCAATTAAGACACATTTGCTTCTGATAAGATATCTGGAAAACATGCACTGTTGAGGGAGTATAAGTGCATTTATAAAAACTGGTACACAAGTTGTGTATCTGAAGGTCTGCCTCTGTTCCTGTGTGACATTTATAACCCACCTGCTCCAGATTGTCCATTACTGTTTCATCCATTTTTCATCTTGAAAGTGTTTCCACCATAACTCTTGCTGTCAGAATCTGAAACCAAGTCAGGTGACAAAAATGACACGTTCAGTTTTTTTTTTGCCAAGTGTGCTAGTATTCTTGCTGGCGCTGGTTTTTTAGCAATGTCTTGTTCCGTATAAGACATTTATGTGACATGACTATCTCATGGTACAGAATGCTAGGAGCTAGGTCTGGCTGTGGCATTCTGTGGTTCTCCAGCTACAACTACTAAAGTAAAACTGTGTTCTTGGGGCTAGATTTACTAAGCTGCGGGTTTGAAAAAGTGGGGATGTTGCCTATAGCAACCAATCAGATTCTAGCTGTCATTTTGTAGAAAGTACTAAATAAATGAAATCTAGAATCTGATTGGTTGCTATAGGCAACATCCCCACTTTTTCAAACCCGCAGAATGGTCAATCTAGCCCTTGGTGTGACGTTTGTGTTCATTAACCAGGTTGTGTTCCCTCCCGCAGATCGGCGGCAGTGGTGTGCCATTGTTGTGCTCCTTGCACTGCTCCTGGTAGTACTGATCCTGTATTTTACCTTGTGACTTGCCAGCCAGCTCTTTACATGGGACTTTTCATAATGCATTTTACGGTATCGCAATGAACAAGGATGTTTTGACGTGTGAAGTGGCATTTTCGTGACAAACGGGCCTTTTGTGATCTTTGTAACATTGCGGCTACGAGCCATAGCATCCTCTTCAGACGACTCCAAACTCTTTGGTCTCCCGGCTTTTGGCCACACCTAACACATGCAGAGTGATCTACTCTGAGGTTTCTTGCTGCTCTCCTGAGCAGTTTAAACACTGGATTACTGTTGCAGTGTTCTCTGCGTCACTGTTTGCCTCATTCTCTTTTCCAAAGGAGCTACGCCCGAGCTTGCCTATCCTCAGGATCAGGAGCAAGGAGACTGTGGACGTCTGGCTGTATGTGTGCCACTTTGTTAGGTGAAACTAAACCCCGTGGCATTTGCTGGTAATGCACAGCAGTCTGGTTCGTAACCTCCTTCGTTCTTGGCATCTGGAATAAATTCTAGGCCTGCTCCTGTTTCTGGGAGAATCTAGCCTGACCACAGCCACAAGATGTTTACAGTGAACAACATTGTGGGTAATTGGCTTTATTTTTGCAAGACTGTGTAGAGGGTTATAGAACAATACCACATTCATGTTACTATAGCTTCTAGTCAATCTGTGGTTAAAGAGACCCCGGTCTGCTGAAGAGCTTGGCTTTCTGAGAGTCTTGGGGTGCAGATATAAACCCATTTCCTAGAATATTGAAAGTCATTTGCAATGCATTGTGAGATTGCTACAGGTCAAAATCTGGAATTATTGGAACAGTTTAGTATCCCAATTTTTTAATAACTGGTTCTCATCCCAACAACAGAGTCGCGAGGATACTTAGGATTTGGAACAGCATCTAGAGAACAAGGGCATGTCATTGTGTGAACTGTGACGGTTCTAACCACTGTAACATTGAGACTTGTGAATAGGACTGAATCTACGTGGATACTACTGAACCTGTTTTTATATATGTGTTTATGACAGGCTGGCCTATGTGTTGTCTTGTATTTTCCCCCAGCCCCTCACCCACCCACCTACATCCCCTGTCCTTTGTCCAGAGCTTCTGTCTGTTCCCTGCCCTTTGTCTTTATCTCTTTGTTTTTCCCCCTGAATGCAGCCTGTGCCTGTCTGTTTGTACCATATGTGTTGTAATTACCAGCATTCTATTGAACCAAACACTAAATATATTTCAAATGCTGTGAACTGTATTGGAACGTTGGCAGTAATCTTTATGTGAATCTGTTTTTGAGCCATTCTACATGGGAGGGACATTTCATCTGCTTGAAACAAAACCGGGATTGAAAGGTACACATCCAGATACACCGCTTCATGTTTATTAATCACTATTTCCGTAGAAGCTAGCACAGTACTACACTTTGTGGTGAATTAATGACAGTGACATAGCTTGGAGGCTGCTGTGAATACACTGTGGATTTGTTTTGGGTAGAAATACCCTATTTTTGGTGATAACCTTTTGCCAGTGTGGCCAGTCTTTGAAAGCACAATTCCCAAGGCTTATGCTACACTTGGTAAAGTATATAGCCTTTTGTGTGACCTAAACCGATTAAGAAACACTATGTTTATTTTATAAAGCCTGGCAAGATAGCCAAGTACCGCCACTACCAGACCTCTACTACAGATAAAGTATTCTTCTTTACCTGACGCTGCAGTATTGTTTTATTGTACACTTGGTTTTGTGGATGTATAACGCTGCCTATAACATGAAGTTGACCTTCCATGGCTCCAGCTGACATGTGATCATTGCTCCTGCATGTAGGTTCTTCCTGTCCCCCCTCTTGTATGTTTCAGAAACATCTATAAACTTCCATTTCACGCACATATTATTTTTGTATGATTTTAATTTGTGAATTTCCAGAAAGCTCAAGTGATGAAATAAATTGAATTTCTTTTACATATATTATTATTATTATTTTCTTGCTTAAACAGACGATCTACTGAAAAATGATAGATATGGTAAAATGTGTTTGAGATGACTACTCTCGCTGACTGACTATGTTTAGACTTCCTGATAAAACTGTACATGCGGCCACCATTTTTGCCGCATCAGGGGGTATTTACTAACAAAGAGCACATATGCAGTGACTTGAAAAAATGATTGAGACCCTAGGGGTGTCTCGAACTGAAAAAGTTTGGGATCCACTGTTCTAGATAAATACTAGCTAGAATCGGGTTGCTATGGACAACACCTCCGCTTTTCCATTTTAGACGGTTTTGTAAATCTAACCCTTAGACAAGTGATCATTGCATATTTTATTGAAGTACACAACTCTTTATGAGGACTGCAAAATACATTGGTGTGGTACCAGTGCATTTGTTAGTCCACCATCTGTGGTCCCCTATAATTCGCTGGCGTAGGAGGGAAGACCTGGGGATTGCTGGCTTTGATCATTTTGCTTAGCTGCTTCTCCAGGGGTCCCAAAAGCCAGGGGTATAGAATGCTAGTTTTGGTGCTATATCCTTCTCATTATGACCGGTCTGGTTTTTGCTGTCAGAGGGGGTTCAGACACCTAGTTGCAGTGGAAACGAGCACAATTCTGAGGCTGGATGAGTATTTTTTTTTTTTTTAAAGTAAGGGCACGCTGCCTGTTTGTTTTTATTTTTTAGAATTTTATTTATTTTATTACACAGTACACGGTGTATGAGAAGTGTTTTGTTTTATAAAAAAAAAGTGACGCTCTGAGCTGATGAGGTCCTTTTAAAATACGCCCATTTCTTTATCTCCTTATAATAATCTCCGCGCAAAATGAAATCTTATTTTTGTACTTCTCTGAAAAAAAGGTACACTTCTGATCATCAGCGGAAAACCCTTCGCTCCACCCAATCCCTCCCCTCGGCCTGTGCAAGCCTATGCACCCCTGCCAAAAATATATTTAATCTGAAGAGCTACCAGATCAAGGTGCACGGACGGTGGTTTCCACATCTGTATGCGCGCTTCTGACCATTTGTTTTGCGCTTCGTAAATTACCTGCGTCTCCTCGGTGGGGATCAATGATCCCTATTCCCCATGCTTTGTATGCTGCATTCTCCACGTGGTGCAGTTCAGCTCAGGCCGGTGCATACAGGACTGTGTGTACACAGCCTTATTTGCCATTTCCACACATGTAGTTAATCTTCAAGATATACTTGTGTCTGCTCAGGATATTCCAGTTTTCAGTTCCCACGTCATCTGAAGGGTGTGACGGGGTGACTAATGGGTAGAAAATGTGTATTCTATGCAGTGAATACAGAATGACCATTTAATCTCAATTCAAAAAAGAAAGTCATTTATTAAATACACTATTAATGAGGAATGTCGTTTCCTGTGAATAAACATTGGGTTATCCCTAATTAATTTGCCTATTGATATGGAAATAAGTGTTCTGTATGGGCATGCTGATATCATGATGGGTTTCATGCCTGGGGTTAGTAGGCAGAGGTGACTGCTTCTGTAAATTACAAAGTATCAATGTCAAAATAAGAACTTGGTCAGAGGGGGGTTAAAAAGACTTTGGGTAGTAAAGGAATATCGTGCATGCAGCATAGTCCATTGTTTGCGTCTTCCCTGCGGCGATTCTTTCTGATGGTCTGACCAGCAGAGGTGTGCATGCACTGGGATCAATGTTCCCGATGCCTCTGCAACATTCCCAGCATCCTGTTATTACTAAATGCTCATCTGAATGAGTGTGGCAGGAATCCTGCTAGCTGACTTTGAGTGACAGCAAGGGTGGGAGGAGGGGGTGTGTATATTTCCTTGGGGTGGGGGTGTTGTGTTTTGTCTCCCTGGGAGTGCTTGAGGGGGGGGAGAGGTGATCAGTACTTACTTTGTATTTGTGGGGGAGGGGTGTCTCCAAGATAGCTTCGGGAGAGCTCATTTATAATGTGATACGCTTGTTGTTTGGGCTTAGTATTCTCAGTGTGTGGGGGGCTTTTGACTATTGCATGGCAAATAGAGAGGGCTCCTACGTGGACTGCTGAGGATTGGCTGCTCTGCACTGTCCCTGTTCACATTTTCTTGTGAGGTTAGAGGAAATTGTATCTCCCAGTTTAAGTCCTTCTGTGAAATGAGTTTCTGCTACCAATCATCATTTATGTATATAGCGTCAGTACATTTCATAGCGCTTTACAATTGGGGACAAACGCAGTATTAAACAATACTGGGTAATACAGACAGAGAGGTAAGAATGTTATTACAATGACATTTTAATACTAACATTTAATTGGCAATGATAAGATATTTTACTATTTTAAATCTGTACATAAACCTTTACATTTCTTTTAAAAATGACCAGAGGGAGGATCCAGAATATTTTAATGTGTGTTAAGCTCTTTATTGCTGTAAAGAATCTATATATTCCTCAGTGTTCCGTGTCTGGAACTTTGGCTCCCTATGACCTACCCCTTAGACTCTGCACCTCCACTGGAGATAGTGTCAGATGGTTTTGGCTGTTATAATCCAGAACGGTCCTGTGTGATTCCTGACACAGTGATTGTGATTCCAGGAACAACACTGCGTGTTTTTCAGTTTCATCCATTGATCACTAGTAATTGGCTGTGGAGTGCGTTATAAAACCTTGGGCGCTCCTTCCGTCTTCTTTCTCTTGGGTCCTGCTCTTCCGCTTGCTCATTAGTTGTAGGAGAGCTGTCTGTAACCTCTTACAGCCTTTACCACTTTAAGTTGCTAATAGGGTTAAACAGGAAGCTATACAGATTCCTACCCGACACTATTAAATCAGTGTGCGCTAGGAATTATAGATTGTTATTATCATTATCGTTTATATAGTGTCAATCATATAATGCAGTGCAGTACAAAAGATGTGTACTCATTCACATCAGTCCCTGAACAATTGGAGCGTAGACTCTAACTCCACTAACGCACACATATACCTCCGCCCCCATTAACTTACCATTTTTGTTTTTGGACTGTGGTAGGAAACCCACACAATCACAGGGAGAACATACAGATCTTATGAGGGCTTGCGCCTACTCTCGCCTACCAGCATGGCGGAGGGTGGGTACGTCGTGGGGTGCTGATATTTACTAGCTAGCCTTTTGCCGGTCTATCCACACACTTGCCAGAAAAATAGATATCCAGCAATACATTTAGATGTGGGCCTCTAAGCTGCATGTTTTGCATGCTATGTAACTGAAAGGGATGGGCTCCGCTTTGTACACTAGCCACCAATGAGGAGTTTATTTTAATCACATGATTGAGGGGTAGGATCGATATAGGCTCTGATTATCAGATCGTAGGGGACCCTGAGATTTCTGCTGGCGTCCCTGCTCAGACAGAAGACTTTGGGCTAGATTTACTAAGCTGCGGGTTTGAAAAAGTGGAGATGTTGCCTATAGCAACCAATCAGATTCTAGCTGTCATTTTGTAGTAAGTACTAAATAAATGAAAGCTAGAATCTGATTGGCTGCTATAGGCAACATCCCCACTTTTTCAAACCCGCAGCTTAGTAAATCTAGCCCTTTGTCTGTACACAAATGCATGTATTTTATATACCCCAATATATTAGGACCAATGCTCCAATTTCATTTATAGTTTTCTGTGCTTATCAGTGGTGTAGCTAGAAGCTCCTGCACCCCCCCCCCTCCTCCTCCAACCCAGTCTGAGGCAATGACACAGCATCTACCAGTACATCCTCCTTGCACAGTTAATCACTGTGCACAAAACCCTAACATTGCACAGAGATTTACCCCTAACCCAGTATAAATGTCCAGCACTTGCAGGCTTCCCACCCCCCTTACACAGATGCCCCTTTTGCAGCACAGACAGCCCCTCCCTTTGCACCACAAAGACCACCCCGGTGGCAGCCCTTTGCTTTGCATTTTGTTCACTAGCAGCATATGCCCTGTGATTTCTCCAGTCTTCCTTTTAATCTGAATGTGAGGAAGAAAACCGCAGCATAAAGGGCCCAGAGACACGAGCATTTTTTTTTTTTATCTTTTTCCATTTATTTCCTTTCTATTTTGCATTTTCCCTCAGATTCAAATTAATAGGCACCTCAATTAAAAATAAAATAAGATGGGCTGCTTCTGGAAAACACCCTGTACCCGTAACATGTTGGCTTTGTGTGTGTTCTGGCACATACAGTGCTTTAAAACCTAATGCAACTAGATAAAAAGAAGCCAGATCTTAGAGAGCATAAATACATGTTTGTGTCCAGAATCCAAATGACTTTCAGCTAGATACTGTAGTGCCTGATTTGTCTGCTCCATCCCAGGTGCCCAACTTAAAAATCACTGCAATAATGTGAACAGCCATAAACTCTGGCTGCTTTATGTGCCGTAAGGATTGAAGCAGAGAACTTCTGTTTTATATTCTCTTTTATCATTCCCTTCAAAAGATCAGGGGGGTGTGAGGTTTCACCTAGGAATGACTGCAAATCAGCCATGTCTGTAGTTTGGCATGGCAGAGATTCATTGTTTCCCTGCTGTAGATCACTGAAGCATTGCTGTATTAATCATTCCTACAGACCTTCAGACTAAAGCTGAATCCATCAGTTCACTGTAGACCTTTGCGAATTCCTGAATCCATTATCAGTACAATTTTGCAGCCTTGATGCACAAACACCTTTTCTGTCAGGAGTCCAGCAACTTCATTCACAGCTATAATCAGCATGCTGACTTCATCCCTTCCCCACAAAGCATCTTTACATTATAGCAGCATTGGCACCATCTAATAAAAAGGTTCACTGAATGTTTATTATCCTGCATTCCCGTAGCAGGCACACAATGCGGTCTGGGCTGTGCTTTTTCTGAATGACTGGGCAGCTGTATGTAATGTAGCAGAGGCACAATAAGAAATTGAAGGTTTGCATTTCAAATTGTGCTATTTCAGGTTATTTGAATAGGCGTCCTCAATGTGTATTTGTTTGCTGTCGCCTAAAAGGAATGAAGGCAGCCACTTTATGCGATTAAACAATGCAGCTCATCAATTTACTAAGAAATTGTGCCTCATTCCTCAGCTGTGCCTCCTAGAAGAAATAGCTCAGTTTTACATCTATAGCAAGCTTGGCCAACCTGTCACCCTCCGGATGTTGTGAAACTACAAGCCCCCATCATGCTTTGCCAGTAGATGACCAACTGATGGCTAGCAGGGCATGCTGGGACTTGTAGTTTTACAACACCTGGAGAACCACAGGTTGACCAAGCCTGATTTATTATCATGCATATTGCTTAACCCCATAGGATGGCTTCCTCCACTCTGTCTAGGTGACAGGTGCACCATAAGAGTTTCATCATCATCACCATTTATTTATATAGCGCCACTGATTCCGCAGCGCTGTACAGAGAACTGACTCACATCAGTCCCTGCCCCATTGGAGCTTACAGTCTAAATGCCCTAACACACGCACACGTAAATTTTGATAGCAGCCAATTAACCTACTAGTATGTTTTTGGAGTGTGGGAGGAAACCGGAGCACCAGGAGGAAACCAACACAGACAGAACATACAAACTCCACACAGATAAGGCCATGATCGGGAATTGAACTCATGACCCTGTCAGGCAGAAGTGCTAACCACTAAGCCATCGTGCTTAGTGTTTATATAAAATGTCTGCTGGTTTACAACCAAAACCTTAGAATATCTGTCTGTCTATCGCCTATCTGTATAATGGTGAAACTATAAAGTGTAAAAAGGAAGTGATCACAGTCACACCGTTCAAAGGATTTTACTGTTTGTATTTTATATTGACTGGTTGAGGATGTGCCATTACAGACACCAAACGAGTTAGGCCTCCACCTGGCCTAACTGTTGTTCTTATACTTATTTTTGTTGTTGCTGTCAACACTAATAAATGACTTCCTTTGAATGGGATGCCTGCAGTCACTTCCTTGTTACATTCTACAGCCAAGAGATGACTGACCAGAGTAACAATACAATACACACTACATGGACAAAAGGAGGATGGGGACTCCCCATCTAATTAGTGTGTTTGGCCATTTCAGCCACACCCATTGCTAACAGGTGTGTATAACCAAGCACACAGCCCTGCAATCTCCATAGTCAATCATTAGCAGTAGAATGGGCCGTATTTAAGATCTGAATGACTTTCAACATCACCCTGTAGTAGGATAGCACCTTTCCAATCAGTCAGTTCATCACATGTCTGCTCTTGGTAAAACTGCTGTTATTGTGTAGTGAAAACTCATCTGTCCTCTCTTGTAAGACGCACAGCCGAGTTCCAAACTGCCTCTTGAAGCAACGTCAGCACAAGAATATAGACAGCCGCATGGATTGGGTTTCCATGGCCGAGCAGTCTCAGATCACCATGCGCAATGCCAAACATCGACTGGAGTGTCATCAGACTCTGGAGCAATGGAAACATGTTCTCTGGCATGACAAATGATGTAGTCCAGGCCTGTCCAACCTGCGGCCCTCCAGGTGTTGTGAAACTACAAGCCCCAGCATGCTTTGCCAGTAGACAACCTGTTAATAGCTGGAAGGGCATGATGGGACTTGTAGTTTCACAACATCTGGAGGGCCGCAGGTTGGACAGGCCTGATGTAGTCTGATGGACAAATATGATTTTGCTGACGCTAAGAGAACACTTCCTGCCCGAATGTGTACGGCAAACCATAAAGGTTGGTGATGGAGGAATACTGGCCTGGGGCTGTTTTTCATAGTTTTACCTGGGCCCCTTAGTCCCAATGAAGGGAAATCTTAATCCTACACCATACGCTGTCATTCTAAAGAATTTTGTGCATCCAACTTTGTGGCAACAGTTTGGGGAAGGCCCTTTCTTGTTTCAACATAACAATGTAAAAGTTCAAAGCGAGGTCCACCAAAAAATAGTTTCCCGAGTTTGGTACTGAAGAAATTGACGCACCCGCACAGAGCCCTGACCTCATGCCCATCAAATTGAATTGGCATTCTGACTGCTACCCAGGGTTTATCACCCGACATCACTTGCCCCTTGTTCCAAAATCTAGTGCAGTGTTTCCCAATTCTGGTCCACAAGTTCAGTCCAGGTTTTAAGGCTATGAATGCTTAAATACAGGTGAATTAATTAGTGCCTCAATCATTTGATGTAATCATCTGTGCCACAAGCATTGATACCTAAAATGTTAGAGGGGCTTGAGGATTGGATTTGGGAATCACCGATTGAGTGGAAAACCTTCCCAGAAGAGTGGAGGCTATTGTCGTATCAAGCATGGACTAACTCCATATTAATATCTATCATCATCACCATTTATTTATATAGCGCCACTAATTCCACAGCACTGTACAGAGAACCCACTCACATCAGTCCCTGCCCCATTGGAGCTTACAGTCTAAATACCCTAACATACACACACGGACTAGGGTCAACTTGTTAGCAGCCAATTAACCTACCCGTATGTTTTTGGAGTGTGGGAGGAAACCCACACAAACACAGGGAGAACATACAAACTCCTTACAGATAAGGCCATGGTCAGGAAATGAACTCATGACCCCAGTGCCATGAGGCAGAAGTGCTAACCACTGAGGCACTGTGCTGCCCCTGTCCATGGTTTTGGAATGAAATGTGATGTTCGGTTGTCCACGTACTTCTGGCCATGTACTGTATATCCAGTACAGTGTTTGCTGGGAATGTATTCCATACCTTTTCATAATAGCAAAGTATTAAATGTAATAAATAAAATGTGTGTATGCTTTCTTTAATTACCTGTTACATTACAATAGACCATCACATGAATATACCACCGAAGGCAGAAGCAAAGATTCCGTATTCAGGCCCCATCGCTACAGCGGAACAGCTGACAAGCTGTGTCCTTCTAATTTTTCCAAGCTGTCTGGGTGCAGGCAGCAGTGTGCAGCCTCTGAGTGACACACACTGATTGCTTTTAAAGCCAAGGATGTAATATGGTGATGCTATGTAAGCCCGGGGAGGTAAATGGTGGGGGGAGATCTGAGAGGCTGTCCTGCCACTGTCTGAATTCACAGCTGAGTGCAACTCCTTTCTCCCTCCCACAGACACATAATGTGCTCTGTCCCTAGTGTACAGCCACCTGGTCTCATTAGCAAACAAACTCCCTGCAGGGACAGGAGCTGAATGCTTCAATTGTGGGGGGGAGCATAGTATTCTGGAAGAAATAGGTATTTGAATCAATGGCCTGTTCCTGGCAATGTGTAATAAGCATGAGTGCGTTTCCATGTGCATAAAAATGTGAATTTTGTAATTTTGTGTGCCGTAAAACATATGCATTTGGTATGACAGTAAACATTCCCACATTCTATATTTTCTGTACATATGTCAATGCAACGTAGAACACTGGGGTCTTAGGACACGTCATTGTAAAAGTAGAGTTTGGGTATCTACTATGGCAGAATTACAATAATGCACATATAGCTTTATATCTGCACATCAGCACATTCACATTAACATAGCAATTTACTATTAAAGTCATGTCAGGACAGTGTGTCCGATAGGAAAAATTAAGCTAATATTGGCGCTAAACATCATCATCGTCACCATTTATTTATGCAGCGCTGTACAGAGAACTCATTCACATCAGTCCCTGCCCATTGGAGCTTACAGTCTAAATTCCCTAACATACACAGAGAGAGAGAGAGACTAGGGTCAATTTTTGATAGCAACCAATTAACCTACTAGTATGTTTTTGGAGTGTGGGAGGAAACCGGAGCACCCGGAGGAAACCCACGCAAACATGGGGAGAACATACAAACTCCTCACAGATAAGGCCATGGTTGTAAACCCTTTACATTCAAATAGTGGATTAACCACTTATACCCAATTACAGAATATTAAAAATGCAACATGGTGTAACAAACGTATACAGTATACTGTCCAAATGTGAATACTGAACTGAAATACTTTACTCCAAATGATCCAAAGATATGTACAATCTCAAAAAAAAAACAAAAAACAAATGTATGCAGTGAAATTCTGTGAAGTGAAAACTCAAAAATACTTTGATATCGCAGTCACGTGATGGGACTAGAACGCAGGCATTTCACAAATGTTGTTGTGGTGAATTCTTGTGGATCTCTTTAGAGTAGCATGAATCCTCTGGGGATAAATGAAGCTCTTGTGTCAGGTTACTCCAAAAGAACAATATATGAAAATGATATAAAGTACCACATAGTGGAATATCGTTGGAGTAAGGTGGAATCACCAACCACAGACAATAACCAATGGTGCAAATATTAAAAACGAAAAGAGGTTTCCCCCAGCGTTCTCTGATCGAAAACTCGGGGAGTCTTTACTGCGCTTGCGTGACCTAGAGTCACCCATGTGCAAAGGTCATTTCTGTACTTAAGGCAGGGACACAGCAGATCCCTCTCCTGCACCGCTCTCCCCATAGGATTTTATGGCCAACACCATCTGCCCACAGCACAGTCCCCGTTGAGTATGGGGACTGCGGTACTTTGCATATCGCAGGAGATCTCTCTGGCATTAAGCTTTTCTTATATTGTGACTATACTTCAAATGCCTAAACCATGCAGAAAATGTAGTTTCCGAACGGTTTAGGGCTTGATAAATAGGTCCCTATGGGTTCTAACGTATACGTAATACTGTAGATTCCTTAGCTCCCGTGTAGGTATTTATCTGCCTGCAGGACTAAATAAGGTCGTAAATACTTACTGTGCTCCTGTGTAGCCCTTCTGTGACCATAAATCAAGACTCTTATTCTGACTACACACAGTATTACTGCATTGACTGGTATGCACTGTTAATTGGGGTCAGAGCGATACTTAAAGGAGTATGACACTTATGTATGTTTATTACAAACTATTTCTGTGTCCAAAAGAATGTCCTAGTTATGCAGTTATATAAATATACATAGATAGAGATATACATGTGTAGTTATATAGTGCAGTGTGGAGACATAACCACAGACCCAATGGTGAAAGACTTTCAGGTTTGTGCAAAACATGGGGGCATATTTAATAAAGCGCGATAGTGCTTTTAACGGGTCATTAAGGTGTCCTCCTGTCCTCTGCAAATTTATTAAGGGTGCATCATGGATATCTGCTGCTTTGCATTCCTCTTCGTTTTTGGGAGCAGTCACCATTGCTCCTGGCCGCAATCTAACAAGTCCTGAAAAAACATTTTTTTCGGGAACTTGTCATGTTAATGTACGCCAGCGTACATCATCGGAATTGAAGAAATCTAATGCTGTCAGCTCTGCTCCGAAGAGCAGAGCTGGACAGCGCATGTGTGGAGGGATCACATGATCCCTCCCTGTCACTCAGCGCGCTCTCTCTGCAACGATAGTTGCAGAGAGAGCGCTCTGCAACTCTCGTTGCAGAGACAGAGAGGGGATCTGTGTGCGCATGTCCAGTTCTTGGAACTGGACATGCGCAATTGAAGAGTAAAGAGAAGACCCGGAGACAGTGCTTCTGAAGAGGGGGGTAAGTATGATTTTTTTTTATCACTGAAACAGCAGTTTTTCGGAACTGCTGTTTCTGTGCAGGGCTGTACATAAATGGGAGAAGTAGTTCAATCCTTATCATTGCAATAAGGATTGAAAACTACTTTTCCCTTTATGTGAATATTGATAAATGTGCCCCATGGTCTTTCAGTTCAGCATGTCTGCAGGTTAGTTTATCACAGACCTGTCCTATGGCCTCATCACAACAATAAACATGGCTGCTTGTTGGCCAAGCGTTGTTCAAAAATAACTTCCCTTGTTAGGAGCAATTGAGTAGGTCACTCTTGGGATATTGGTTTCTACAGTCAGACATCGGGACCATGATATTTAATGAGCCGCAGGCTGACGCTGGAACCCCATCACTGTGTGTGTGTGTGTGGTCACAGAGCTGCATGTGTTTATTACTTCCACTTATTTCACTATAAAATCACATCAATCTACAATCCACCATCATCATCGTTGATTTATATAGCGCCACCAATTCTACAGCGCTGTACAGAGAATATTTGTCACTCACATCAGTCCCTGCCCCATTGGAGCTTACAGTCTAAATTCCCCAACACAGACAGACTAGGGTCAATTTAATAGCAGCCAATTATTCTGCTGGTATGTTTTTGGGAGTGTGGGAGAAAACCAGAGCACCCGGAGGAAACCCACGCAAACATGGGATGACCATACAAACTCCACACAGATAAGACCATGGTCGGGAATCGACCCCAGCTCTGTGAGGCAGAAGTGCTAACCACTAAGCCACAGTGCTGCCCACAACCAAGATGTTTATATTTCCGAGAAATCTCAATGTCATTGTGAAATTGTCTCACATTTCCCGTTACAGTATTCTAAACAAGACAAAAAAGTCAGGCCAAGAAAACACAGCTGTGATAATTCCCACAATGCCATGCTACCACACACATACACCCGGTGCATTTGCCCTCTGACATATATATATATATATATATATATATATATATATATATATATATATATAATATCTTACATAGCAAGGGTGACTGCAGGTCTTCTGTGTTTATGAGCCATTTAATGCCCCTATAGAAGGTAAACAACTTCTTATTCCAGTGACTGTCATACACGTAGCTTAAGAATGGCTCTTTATGAACAAATACAGGAATCCCCCATCCCCCTGTTTACAGATATATGGATGAGAAGATAAATATTATGTGATCCATTTCCTATCTTGTGTACAGGATGGTGCTGATGTCTTTTGTAGGTTTATACATTTCGAGGTCAACATTTTGACACAAAGATATTTTATGTGTCCTTATAGTATAGTTTTATATTTGCCCCCTCACTGTGCTGCTATTAGTTGTTTGACAGCGGTATCAGAGATGACGTCTTTGGATTAGTATTGGAATCTGCAATGGGGCCCACTTGTACCTCAGCCCGTGTGTCTACCAGGAACACGTACAGCTGGTAACACTTCTATGAGGGCAGGAAGCCACCAAGCAGTATGTATAGAATGGCCACAGGGCAATATCATTTACATGAAATATTGGTAACTAGACCAGGAACTGCTAGACCATGAAACAACTTGGCCTTGATGATGCCCAGATTAATCAGAACAAGGGCTATTGAGCATTTCTTTTTGTTGGATTGTAATTATATCCCAATATGGTTCAGTCTCCACGTTTTGTTAAAGCTTCCCCTAAGACCACCAAATACGTCTGTATGGAGTATTCCTAGTGGTGTCTGTTTCTGCAGGTTTCACTTTCATTTCTATTTTGGTTTACTGGTTATAGAGGGTCTGTCACTAAGGGGTAGAGGTCATTTAATTGACTCGACAATCATAGAAGCTTAATGGCAAAATTAAAATTAAAAAATAAATTCTATTCCCTCATCCGTTCCCCTCCAGAGCTGGTCTATATAACTACTGCTTGCCTCCGTGCCCCGCACTACACAGGTCTAATGTACTGAGGGCATGACAAAAAGTATAGGGGGCATTGGAGGGAAGGTAGCGCTCTGTTCAGCAAGATGATCAGCACTCCAGCCGCTCTCCTGGCCAGATGCCCTCCTGGGTGATCGGAGGATAGTATGGGTGGTCCAGACTGCCAACCCCTTATAGTTTAGCAAAAGCCCACTCCAGGGGGCAACATCTCCACGTTTTCAAACCCCTAGCTTGATACATTTACCCCCAGGAAAGTAATGACAGTTGTTAACTCCTACGTAGGGGTAAATGTATCAAGCTGAGAGTTTTCCGGTGGGTTTGAAAAAACAATCAGATTCTAGTTATCATTTATTTAGTACATTCTACAAAATGACAGCTAGAATCTGATTGGTTGCTATAGGTAACATCTCCACTTTTCAAACCGACCAGAAAACGCTCAGCTTGATACATTTACCCCTTAGTCTGTATTTGAGCTGCCTCTGCCATAGCTTTCTATCTTTATAAATGTACTTGAACTTATCACCAGGCAGTAAATCTCTGACTTTATCCTTTGTAATTCTTATAGCAAAATGAAGCAAATAGGGGAAGATTTATGGAAAGGCCATAGAGGCAAAAGCCTAGGGCAGCCCTTGAAGGCATAGTGTTTTGTAGCGTGTGACTTATGCTTGGCTATAGTTATTGATTTGTTATATGGAAAAAGAATGAGGTTATTTTATTGTCCAGTATAAATCTCAGCATACACATCATATCTCTGCCAGGCCAAAACGGCAAATCAGGAGACCTCACACACATTGGTTTCTCTGGGAACAACTTATATTTTATTATACCCGAGAATATGTTATATTATGTTTTTCTCTTTCAGGACAGATAGTGTTTTGTATTGGTATCATAATTGTTTGAATATCTGAGGGATAAGGGATTTTTTTTTAATGCATTTTGTCATGATTGTCCCCTTAATTACTTTTACAAATTAATTTAAACTGCCACAATCTTACAAAAAATCTGTCACATTGTTATTGGAATGTTTGAGTTATGCTTTTGAGCCATGAAGATATTATTTATATATATATATATATATATATATATATATATATATATATATTATATATTATATATTCTTTTTTAAACTTAAGCCCGCCATGCAAGCCCATAAACTTGGACGTCCAAGCCTATGTCAGAGCATGTACATGACGCTCTACCACTAGGGGCGCTGTGGCACAGATGAGCTTTCTATAGAGCCATCATCTCTTTCCTGCACCAAGTTCCAGTGCTCATGTCATCAATGCTTCCTGTCTGTCAATGGGGAATAGAGTTTGTGTCTAGGAAGACACCTGACTTCTACATATGAGCCGGATGCCCAGAGGCTCACTGAAGATCTCGGAATACTAAGGGAGCAAGCACCGTACTTCCCAAGTCTGGATCAGGCATCACAGTAAACCCTACATTGATGGCACTGAAAGATTCAAATCTATACTGGGAACTTTAAAAAAAAGCCCAATGTCTTTGTGAGTATTGGTGAAAGAGTAGCACTCTTGGCTTTTGGGCATGAAAAGTAGGGGAGGTGGAGGTTACTCCAGTCAAATGTCAATTACAAGAAGACCCCTAGTGAAATAGGGTACACTCAAACTATAATATATAATTCCTGAAAATTGCCAGCGTTTCAGTCCTAGGGACATTTCTGAGCCAACAATTTGTTAATCCAACATGTCTCTGCATGATGTTTCCTTCCCTATATGAATAGCTGAGGGCACAAGAGCCGAAGCAACAGCCTGGAAAGTCTATCCAGTTAAAAACATGTATTACTGATAAGTTAAGTCTAACACAATGCAAAATATTCCCAATGACTTGATAAAGAAGCAAGAAACAGCCTAACTAAATTTATGACAACCATCAAATTAAATGTAGTCCACTCTGTGCACCAATCCAGCCTGGTAGAGCTGGAGCAATACATAGAACGGGTGAAATGTGACTCACAGCTGTTATTGCAGGTAGAGGTGCTCTTACCAAGTATTAAACAAGGGGGTGAATACTTATGCTCTCACCAAATATTAAACAAGGGGGTGAATACTTATATAATCAGTAATTGATTATATTTGACACTGCAGATTATTTTGTGTTGATCAGAGATTCCGGATTCTGTTGGATTCTACAACGTAAGGAAATAAAGGGCTTTTATAGCCACTGTGATCTCACACAGTAGAGCTATAATCATATAAAAGCAGGGAGCCGTGGAGCAGAGAGATGGACTGAAATATAATGATATAGCTGAGACCGGTAATTTCACACAATCCGTAATACTGAAGCCATCCTGTCTCTTTCCAACAGCTGCAACAATATAATCTACAGTAGACTATCACACTCTTAAAGAGAATCTGTCACATTTGATATAATTAGTTGTTTACATAATGCCCAGTATGCTACGTAAGTGAAAGAATTCTATTTTTCTGTGCCCAATCTGGAGAGCATAGAAAAACAGCGCATGCCGTATACAAATATGGGGGGGTCCAAGTAGCATGTCTCTATTAGACCACAGCGCATGTCATATACAAATATGGGGGGTCCAAGTAGCATGTCTCTATTAGACCACAGCGCATGTCATATACAAATATGGGGGGTCCAAGTAGCATGTTTCTATTAGACCACAGCGCATGTCATATACAAATACGGGGGGTCCAAGTAGCATGTCTGTATTAGGCCACAGCGCATGCCGTATACAAATATGGGGACTCTAGCAGCATCCCCCAGGAGTGTGGCCACACCCCATGTGACATGGTCACCCCCCTTTCCAATTTCGAATGTTGTCCTTGTTTGAAGACCTCAATATTGGGAAATATGGCAAAGTGGAGGCAACAATTTTGTGGGCTAAATCAATATTCATGAGAATGCAGCCTAGGATGCATGAGGCACTTGGTGTCTCATGCCTCAGGGATAGCACTAGCCCCTAGTGACTTGATCGGCTGAATATTCGTTCAGTACACAAGTGTGTATAGCTTAACATTACTCATGTACAAAAAAAAAATCAAATGTATGACATGAATGCAATCACAAAGACCACAGGCTTCAAACACATCGTACATAGAAATGTTTAATATATTAAAATCATATAGGCAGTGAGGAACAGAAGATTTATAAATACACAAATATAAACAAGGAGTGTGACCTGTGCAATAGGGGAAATCCATTACAAGACAATGAACAAAGCCGTTTCACCAGCATAATACTGTGTGGTATAAAAGTTGTATCATCATACTGAGAGTTGTGTGTGTACATCACCATAGTACCAGGGTGGCCGACTTCTAGCCTCACACCAGTGTTGTTGGGTAAACAAAACATGATGTCAAGAAACAGTGCAAAATAGTTTGGTAAACAAATAGACATTCTGACACCACATCACAAGTCCGAGACTAAAGAGCAGTAATATCCCGTATCAAAATGTAAAAGCCGTTATCAGGAGATGGAAACATCAATATCTTCAGATTGTCCATGTTTTCTCCATGTCCGATTTACCGGTCAAATCAAACCTCGGTCCACATGAACCGTGTCCGGTCCCTGTTCCACGTGTCTGCTCAGCACTTGGTCTTTCTCTGGTGTAAAACTCGCAAAGACAAACTGGGTTCGCGGTGCATGATCTCAGTCATGTGACTTAGGCCAAGGGTGGCCACTTTGGCGCCATTCACCTCCAAGATCTCGTCTCCCACGTGGAGTAAGCCGGAATAAAGCTTGGCAGTGTTCGCATCACACATTTCCTGCACGTATATACCTGCATAGGAACAGAGATGTCTTAGAGACTGGCTGAATCTATAGGAATCCCACACGATACAAGCATTCAGAATGGAAGGGGAGGCGCTGAGTTATCCATCCATTCAGAGGTTTTCTCTGTGTTCCACTTACCTGAGTCTGGCCGTCCGTTACCAGAGGAAATGGTAAACCCCAAACCACCGTGTTCTGGGCACTTCAATTCTAAAAGGCGAGTACCATCCGGGTAAACCTCTGCCACTTTCCCTACTGCACGAGCCATAGCGGGAGATCCAATATCTTCCACACTGAGGGTGCGCCTGTGGGGAGGAATCATGAGCAATGATGCTGGATATACCAGATACTAACAAGTAACTGCTGCTCAGCTCTGTTCATAGTTACACCCCTGTAAGGGCTGCCACAAATGGCTGTGGCTGGCTAATTGGGACCATGCACGGTGGTATTTTATCTGATCCCAATCAGCAAGCCATATAGTTCTTATATGCCAGGTATTAACACTACTTCCACCTGTTCCTCTCCTGGACCCATATCATCCCTCTCATAGATCTATATCTTAACTATGTAAAGACACACGTTTGGGTCTGTGACTGCAAACAAGAGCCTGTTATATACACAGGAAGTGGCCCTCTTTGGGTAGACCATTAAACAACACAACACATTCACCAATGTAATATTTCTGCCATTATTGTTTTAGTAGAAATCTACGGCTGTTGTATCTGTAATTCTGCCTTTGCTGTAATTTACTTAATGTACAAGAAATAAACTGATCAGTTAGATTGTAACATTGTTCTTATGACTTCCAAGTGTGACTGTGCATTGTTCCCTGTTATAATCTTGCAATGTATAATATTAAAGTGTCAGGCTCCCACTTCAGCAGCGTATCAGTAATGTACCTTGGAGCATTGTTGACATTTCCTGTAATGTAAACAGCAGATCGGTCTGATTTTCCCAACAAGTTCTGAACAGAGGATGCTTTTCTTGGCAAATGAAATGGTGACATCTGGTGGTAAATTAAGAGTACTACACGTTAGAGAGGTCTATTACTATATGTTACATTTTTAATTACTTTCCAATTAGCATCACTACACCACAACCATTGCCTATTTAGAGTACTTTCATATACTTATTTAAAATACTCATACCTGGGAACCACTGTATGGATAATATTTGGTTAGTTATTGCATGATATTTGAAAACTACTAATGATTGCCAAATTTAACAGAGAAAAAAAAATTGTTATATTAAATTACCACGGGAAATATTACTAATGGACCTGATCCTATAACTACTTTATTTATGGAACAGCATTTGTTTATAATACCATACTAAATGAATTCACATCCTCTCATATAGCTTATGGTTTATGGTTTACATTCACAAACCCCAGTTTTTACCAAGAAACCTTTCTGTGCAGTGTGCTCTAGTCTCCTATGAAACATCTACACTTAGGATAATCAAACAATTATTATAAGAATTTGGGTGACAAGGCATGCTGGGACATGCAGTTTCACAGTGACTAGATACCTCTGCTATAGAACATTGAGTTTAGATCAGGTTACAGAGCAGTATAATGAAGTGAAGTTAGCTCATGTTTTGACAGTAGTGTGACCACAGACCAGCATTTCCCATTCACTTTAATGTTACACTGACTAAGCACATCCTTCAGATCGCTGTAGTCTCCCAGAAACTCGGTGTGTGACGGCACCCTAACACTGCTAGGCCCGGGCTTTATGTATGGTAATAGCCCTTACTGAGTCTATTTCCAACAAGCCCTTGTTCAGTGAGGCCTCTGTTGATCATCAGGAGGGTAATAATTAGCACATTAAATAGGTGATTAATTTGATACAAAAGACATTATGTATTTCTACTAGTTAATGGTAAGAAGTGTGTGTATAATGTATTATATATAGATAGATAGATAGATATACACACACACACATTATGACATTTGGAGCATGTGGGCACTTGTCTACACACCCAGCACCTGTACATACTGGATGCAGTTCGGCTGCATCAGTCTTGCTGATGCCCACAGGGATTTATTTTACTGGTGAATCCTAGTAAATGTCAAAGACTGACAGAATGGGACTCACAGGGATAAGCAAGAATTGGGATGCAGGATGAGTTCTCTATCCTGTAAAGGTGGAGGTGCCGGGGATAATCCTCCCCCTCCCAGCCATTATCCCTGGTCTCTCCCGGTCCTGTAAACAGATAGTGTGAGGAGGAGGTGCCCTACACTACTCTCCGCCCTCTGCCGTTCTCACCTCTTCATTTGGTGAACTAATTTGCCCATTTGGCTTTTAGTACCAACTTGATGACACCCAAATCTACCACTCTTCCCCTGACCTGTCTCTTTCTTTATCTTTTTGTGACCAATTCTCTCTCTGCTATGTCCATGTGGATGATCTAATACTATCTAAAGCACAATCTGTCTAAAACACAGCTTATTAAATCTCCCTCACCATTCACAACACATTTTCCTCTGTAAACCTATCCCGCTGCCTTGGTGTCCCCACTTTTATCCTTTCTAAATAACATGGCGAGACCGATCATCTTCTCTCTCATTCCACATCAACCGCACCACCCTACAAATCCACACATTGGCTCCTCGTACCCAGAATCAAATGCAAAATTCTCACCCTCACCTACAAAGCCCTCAACACCAACGCCCCTTCATTCATTTCTTCCCACTGTCTCTGTCACCCTTTTCAATCTGCCCCTGACCTGTGCCTCGTCTCCTCTGTGATAATTACCACTCACTCTCACCTACAAGACTTCTCCTGTGCTGCTACCAAACTATGGAAATCCCTACCACACACAGATCAGGCTCTCCCAGCCTTCAAATTTTTAAACGCTGTCTGAAATCCCAACTCTATTAGAGTCTACCTTACTTCCGCCTATAATACTCACCCTACACTTCTGTCACACTTGCTCCTGTCTCAGCTCAGCCCTTTTCCCACTAGATTGTAAGCTCCCATGAGTTCTTACCACCCTTTGTTTTTACACCTGCATTCATTTTATCTTTCTTGTGTGCTCCCGTTTTATGTATGCTTTACCCACAGACAGAGCACTGTCGTGCCTTACAAATCAATAAAAATAATAGTATAACTAATGTAAGTCAGTATAAAATACCCATTTATCACTTTCCTATGTGTAACCAGTTGTCTGTTCCAATAAGTTTAAATATAGGAGTTTTTATTTTTCAGGGTTAGTTATACTATAATATAGAAGGGACGTATGGTAGACACACAGGGTCATTTACTAACTGTAAAGTACAAGGTCGCAGCACAAACAATCTCTTGTGATGTCGCAATTCCTACTTTTACACAAACGCGCAGGGGTTAGCTAGACAAGATGTTGGTGTCTGCAGGGACACAGTCCAATAGGAGGAGTTGGGGTAATCGTGTGTCTTCCTTGCTGAGGACAGATTAGCCCATGAGTGCATTTCTCATTTTTATTTAACTGATATAAAGGATTTGCAGAGAGCACACTTATTACATGGACATTGCCTGATCTGCAGAAGGTGTACATGTAGTAATAAGTGACACCTGTAATATATATGTCCTATCACTCATGATTAATAAACAAATGAAAGAAGTTTCGCTCTTTACCCCATACACCTTTCCAGGCAGATCTACTAACTCATAAATCTCGGCGCACATTGTTTATCCCCAGGCAGTGCCAAGGACTATGAAATGGGTGTACACCTTGAAATGTGACGAGTCCACCCTTGTGCACAAACAAAGAAGTGCGAATCTGTACTTTTTGTGGTTTGTAAATGAGCCTTATATTAATTAACAAATTGTTTATATGCAGTAACCTATAGCAACCAATCAGCAGTTAGCTTTCATTAGAGTCATGAAGGACATGAAGAAATACAGTAGAAACATTCAAAACATTGGGTAGTATTTAGGTTATTTTTATTATAGTATATATCTGGAATTGTTATTCTACTAAGACCAGGAGGAGATACACCAGGAACCGTTACTTGGCAACATATGGCTGATATGAGCTGAAGAGAACCTGTGTGGTGACGGGCAGGGACCCGGGACAGAGGGGAGACGGCACCGGTACTGCCCTTACAATCTAGGGAGCAGGTCCGTGGCCTGCTGCCACAGGGGCAAAGTACATCATGACAGGGGGAATATGAGTGAAATGGGAGAAATGACCTCAGAATGTGGCAGTATGAGAGGAGAGCTCAGTCAGGAGGAATATAACACATTACCTCAGATGCTGTGTCTCTCAGTCTTACCGTTATATTCTGAGTGATTGAGCCCAGAGATATCCTGTTAGAAGCAGAGAGGCAGCATACACTGAAGGGGTTGAGAGAACACTAGCAAGTAAGTGTCCGAGTCCAAACATGTGAATAGTCACCCCCACAGAGGAGGGGTGAGTGAGACACTGCTGAGGCTGCGCTCACATTGCAGTCCCGGGTATATCCTGGGTATATGAACCTGAGATATTGCTGGGGGACAGAGTCTCCCACCCCGACAAATTTCCAGGTTCACACTAAACCCAACATCACAAGAGGAGCTTTGATTGGTTCCTCTTGTGATTTTTTTTTTCTTTTTTAACTTTCAATAATGTTCGGTGGGATCCGATTGGAGAAACCCGGGTCTCACCGTTCAGACTGGCATCTACCTGGGTCGGACCCAGGAATAACCCTGCAAAAGACCCGGGTCTAATTCCCGGGTCCTCTGACTCAGGTAGATGCAGGGGACCCGTTCACATTCAGCCTTGACCCGGGCTGAATATATTTGATTATTACAACTGTTTAAGAATGTGCTGGAGCGAAGGAGCGTAAATAAATAGTTCATATTTTGCAATATAGAGATGGCCTGGTATCCAACTTATTACTACTTCTGTTGCGCTGCACCACCACGAAACATCACCTGTGTCCACACGTAGCAGACATTGCTGTAAAACCCACGTGCGGGAACCCTCTTAATCCCACACCCAAGAGTTAGCCGGGACAGAGAAGAATGCACGGGTGAGGAGGTACATTACTTGCTATATGCCCCCTAGGCCACACGCTGGGACAGGTAGGTTATTTTTAGTTTCTATTCATTTTTTTTCAATGATGTAGTAGAGATTGATACATATTTTGCACTGATGATATCTAACAAGTGTGAAACAGGCTGTCTGCAAGTCTGATTTACTTGTGCATCTCTTGCTTTATCCATGCTGCTAAACCGGTGATTATTTACGCATGGATGACCAGTAAGGGTGAGTAAGAAGTGGTTTGTAGGTTTCTACCCAGAATTACCTTCTTCCTTTGCTTCTGTGGGATAATGGTTCTCGTTACAAACTATGAGAATGATATAAAAAGGCTCTTACAATAACATATTGGAACAGCATAAAAATGAAGACTTCAGGCTTCTGTGAGCGACAGAGTGAAAAAATATTCCGATATTACAATATTCCCTTCTGTTTCCACTGACTTCATTACAATTTTATTTTATAAAATAGAAGAGCAAAAACTGCAAAATATTTGCCAAGTTCACTTGGTGCCGAATTTTACACATTCTGTCACACAGAACGTGCTCTTATCTAGCACTGACCTAGAATGTATAGAATGTTACAGAATAAAACCTTCCTCTATTCTGGATCCACTGCCAGTCTGGATATAAACACTTATATTTATATGAATATCTGCCTCTGTTATGGTTTATTGTTATAGAGTTGTGTCTTTACAAATTATTGGTGCTTCAGCTAGATTCCCCCTCTGTATACATTTGTTTACTATGTATATTTTTAAGGTACACACTATTTACCTATTCTGTTTTACACAGCGCACTATTTATATTGTGTTATAATTGCTCAGTGGTCATGCAGCGTATCTGTATATTACTATGTATATGTAACCAAATTAGTCATCGGTTCTTAATACTCATGTGCATTGTATCTCACCGATTTGTGATTTGATTTTATCTGGTATGTGGGTTTTTTGCATTATCCTCCAGCTCTTTACAGTAAAATCTATACATTTTTCCTTTACATAATGTTTGCCCTTAGATATAAGGCAGTGCTGGTTATTTACCAACGTGCTCAAAGGTCAAAATCTGCACTAATAGTGCAGCAACCAGCCAACCTACAGATGGCAACATACTGGGCGATCTGGTCACTGGGGGAAAGGATCAGTGTTCAATATGGACATACATGTAGGGTCCTAATTAAATAAAAGATGACAATGCGCCCCACGGGCGGATCATCTGGATCACTTCCAACCTCCCCAGGGGTTGTTAATGTGGTTGGAAGATGTCTGTACTCACAGCCAGTAATGGTCATCTTCCGACTGGAGATCCTATCACGTCCGATAATAATTTAGATCGGTCACTATCGGTTGCTTCTTAGGACACACTTGCGCCACTATCATCATCATCAACATTTATTTATATAGCGCTAGCAAATTCCGTAGCGCTTTACACTCCACTATGGGGCTCATATCGGCTGTGACATCACAGTGGGTGTGTCCAGCATAACTTCCACTAGGCAGATAAAAGCTAATTGTGATTGGACCATTCAGCAATGTAGGCTAATAACCCTCACTATCTTTTTATCACGGTTACAAAAATAAAATTAGAAAATTCCCTTTTTTTTTTTCCTTTTGTCGTGCTGACAAAGAGGCAATTCTCACTTTATGATCACTCTGATCTCTTTATGATACTCTCTCATAGTCCGGCCCTACAGACAACACTAACATTCAACCAGCGATACCTATTGATTGCAGCATAGTGAAAAGTCACAGCCCGTTGAGATTGAAGAAGAGACATTAAAAACAGCAGCTCAAAAAAAAAAAAAAAAAAAAGTACAAATTGAAAAATTCCATCTACATAAAATAGTTATTAACTGTTTTAAGGTTATTTCTAAATATACTTTTGGGTTCTGCACAATTCTGGACAATAGTACCCTCTGGAACGTTAGATCAAGGTGCAGACAGTCACTTTCTTTGGGCCAGTGCTAGGTAAATCTGTCCTCAGGGAATGTTGATCGCTTCCTCCTTAAACATGACTTCTATGGTAAAGGGACTGATCTAGCACATCGATCTCTATTCCCTGTATCAATTTCTGGACCCTCTGGAAGGGAACGGGTTAAGGTGCTGAGATCTGATTATGGGCTCATTACTAGCAGTGTAGAACAAGTGTGCACAATCTATGTGCACAGATAAGGCAGGTGTTGAAGTCAGATAAGGCCCAGCCACATATTGAGAGAGACAGACACTTATCAGCCATCAGCCACTGTGCATATAGAACAAGCTGTGTTATTTCATGTGTAATCAGCCCAGGGTATTGCTGTACTCACCAGCTTCAGAGACTGCAATGATGGACTCTTCTTTATCTTGCCCGGCTTCACTGATCCATCGCATGACTCACTGTCCCTATTAGCTAAAGCATTTCTCTCATTAAGGCCCGGGGAAGATATCTGCTCCAAACTAGAAGACTGGAAACGCTCCAGCTTGGGCCGCGAGGTTAAGCCAATGCTGTTGAAAATTTTCCTCATCCCACTGCGGAGATCTCCCTTCTTTATCTCAGGCTGCCATGTGCTATGGGGTAAAACACAACAGGTTGTTTGTTTAAAGGGATTTCTCCACTACTTCACTGGGTACACACATTAGATGACACTTTATGGCACTATTTAACAAATCACAGGCGGACTATGAAATGACTAAAGCTAGGTACACACTACACGGTTTTCATCCAATAATCGGCTAAATCAGCCGACATACGACCTCTCGTTCAAAAGTCGGGTCAGTGTGTGCAGTGACACGATGGTTGAAAGTCTGCCCAAATGGACGATTGTCGCCTCATTTGGTTGGTCGCACCGTTTAATATTTTCGTTCCAATCTCGTTTCCGCTGTGTAGTGTGTATAAACTTCAGACCGATCCACAACAGTGAGTACGAAATTACAGTCATTGCTCACAACAACATGGCTGTAAAAAGTCGCTAAAGGGACGTCCGCTCTTCCCTTTATCGTCCTAAACAAGGCCAGTGTGTATGCAGTCCATGGACCGAGCGATCGGACCAACGATCACATGTAAAATCGCTCGGCATAAAAAGTTGGTGGAAAATTCTGTAATGTGTACCTAGCTTTAAGCTGGGCAGACATCTATGCAATTATCCTGCAGATCACATCATTCACGACCATTTGGTCAGATACGTGCGCTCCCACGATCATGGTTCATTGTACCAAAACACATCGCATCTGTTGATTTGGTTTATTACACATCCTTAAAATCACGATCAACAATCGTGCACATGACCAGCAGCGTAGGCACATATCTGTACAGAGTGCACAGAGTCACCATCTTTTCAGCAGATGCTTATGAGAGATGAAGAGCACAGATTTGAAAGGTAAATTGTGTAGGTGTTAAATCACTACAAGTGTGTACCTAGCTCAACTCATCTATGATTATACAGGATATCCAATCACTAAGCCAATACACAAAAGGCAAATATGTAAAATACATGTATTAAATAGCACAAATATAAGTTTTCACTACCCTTTTCCTGTGCATCAGATCTCTACAACAGGAGACAGTTCATTGCTCCTGATGTTCCTCTCCAACCTCCTCCTCACACTTCACAACTGACTGAGATCTGGACAATTGTGACTGTATAACGGGAGGAACTGCAGCTTGGGAAATACAGAAGATGGGACTCGGTAGTCCACAAACCGCAGATCTATCGTCTAAATGGATAACATTTTATAGTCATCAGGGATGCTGGGAAAATCGATTGTCTTTTTCTCATGTCTGCTTACTTATAAAAGGTCCCTTTGGTGGACCCAAACTCCTCGCCCCTCTTTCCTCTTTTATTTTGTTCTTCTTTTGAATCTGTTACATATACTTCTATGGCTAATCATTTCTGAATAGTATGCAATAAAAGCAATGTGTCTTTACATAATTAAAGAATTCCTCCCAATAAGAAAACAAATAACTATTTCTGAAAATATGTATAAATTACAGAATGTGTAACGGACACAATATAAAACACGCCAAAATGTAAAGACCACATAACAAACTTGTTAAGTAATGAAAGAAAATTAAACACCAACATTAAATAACCTACCTACCCACCCACCCTAATTGAACATTCTATAGGCTCCCACACAATATAATTTTTATTGATCAATTTAGTCAAGTTGACAATCTTTCCAGCCATTGTACATTGTGTGGCCCCATCCTAAACAACTGGGATTGACCGTTGACCCCCATTGGCTCATGTCAAATGTGGATTAGTAGAGTATCGTGTGCAGACAGTTTCTATTGTATTCCAATCATTATGGATCAGTGTTATCTTATCAGAACTGAGCAGTTTCATCCTACATTTGTGGCCAAATTGATCATAGATTACATTGAGAAAATCAGATTGGATTGTAATGTGTGAAACCAGCATTAAGCTGGGTACACACTACAGAATTTTCAACCAACTTTTTATGCCGATTGATTTTACATGCGATCAATGGTCCGATCGCTCGGTCCATGGACTGCATAGACACTAGCCTTGTTTTAGACAATAAAGGGAAGAGCAGCTGCCCTGTTAGCGACTTTTTACAGCCATGTTCTCGTGAGCAATGACTGTAATTTCGTACTCACTGTCGTGGATCGGTCAGAAACTTATACACACTACACAACGGAAAGGAGACTGGAACGAAAATATTGAACGGTACGACCAACCAAATGGGGCATCAATCGTCCATTTGGGCAGACGTTCGACCATCGTGTCGCTACACACATTGACCCGCTTTCGAACGAGTGGTCGTATGTCGGCTGGTTGAGCCGATTATTGGACGACAACCCTGTAGTGTGTACCCAGCTTTAGACAGTGGTATAAAAGTACTATTACGGAACAAAATGCTCATATAACAAAACAGAGCATGTTAATTAGTGCCTTTATTGACCACATTCTTGAGTGTGCAATCACAAATCTGTACAAAGCCTTCTGTTACCTAGGACACTGCAAGCTAATAACAACTTCCAAGAGTTCTGCTTTTAGGTGATGCCAGTTAGAGAAGCTCTGCCTAGCACTATGTGCATGTCTGCTGTCACCAAGTGGATGGAATAGACAGCTTACTGGACAATTTATTAGGCACATTCCTAGTGTCACATACTTAAATGTATGACTCTACATGTGCCCCATCAACTCACCTGTCTTCTGCCGCCACCAAGGAACTGTCCTTGGTTGAGGTTACCGGACCGGCTGTTTGGCAGATAGAGCTGTTTTTGGCAGATCCTTGGAAAGAAATCAAATATTATAAGCCGCAGTTCTCGTTCACAGTCAAGTTTACTTATCAGTGCCTTCATTATCCAACACCATAATTAGGCCATTTATTTTGGCCTTACATTATACCATGTATTATATAATAATAGTTAGTTTCACTGGAGACTCCTGTAAATGCTTCATTTTATAAAAAAAAAAATAAAAAAAAATAACTGCTGTGTGATTCGGATTTTCTTACCCCAGCAACTACTGTACTTTTCGATGTTGTATAAAATTACATGACTTGTATATCTTACCTGTGTTTGTATTGTTGCTGTGCAATTGTCCATTTGTTCTAGGCTTCTCAGTGCACTTTTCTTCCTTTTTTGGATAACGCATTTCACTTGATGCCTGTTCCCTGGATTGGCTTTGATTAAGTCCAGATTCCCGATGTTCTGTAGCTGAGTTATGTCTTCCATAATCTTTTTGCTTAGCACTGGTGTAAGTGCCTTCGTCATCCCTTTGTTCCATGGCCACATGTTGCTTCCCAGAGGTCCTATGTTCCTTGACTTCCTTAGTCTTCCTTCCCTCTGACTTGGATTTCTGTGACTGTTCTCTAGCTGTAGATACCTTAGATTTCATGCTGGAAGTAGAAGGCTGGTAATTGTTCAGATCCACAAGAGCTTCTTGGTTCTTCCGTTTGGATTTTGGCACGGAGTCCGATTGAATTCCCTTTCTGTCCTGTGAGTTGTGTATTATGTCTCCTCCCTGTAAGTTAAATAGCTGCTGTTTGATGCCTTCTGAACGGATGGTAAGTCTACCATTTCTAGATGGCACCACCTTGGGGGCTTTCCCAGATGGCGGGGTAGGCACACGGCTAGAAGTACTGAAACTACCTCGAGTTGTGCCAAGATCTGGTTGAGAAACCACGTGTGGAATGCACTTTTCCAAGGGAGTAGTCTGGGTTCTACTAACGGATGGATCAATTATGTAGGTTCCTTGCCTAGTGTCTAAATTTAACACAATGTTCCCAATTCCTATCTCTGCATTTAATGTGCTGGATCCCTTCCCCATTTCAACAGATGAGTTCTTAGGTTTTCTTGCTTGTTTAGTCTCTAAATCTTGTGGCACTTTTCTTAAACCAGTTCTCATTGAGTCCACATGATAACCTCTGGTAACCGTACCTGCTTCTAGATTGGATTCTGATATTATGGCTGTAGACCTAGGTTCTAAAAGGGGTAAGTTATTTTTTAGTCTAGTTTCTAGAACAGAACTAGAAGTACCATTTTTAATTTCAATGTCTTGTTCTGTATTTGATGCGTTTAAGGGGTTTAATATGGCTCTGTGACCAGGAGTTTCGTTTATTGTGCTGTTTTTGCAGCTTTTGTATGCTCCCCAGCTACGACTCTTCTTACTGTGGCCCCGACTGCCTTCCTCTTCTCCTGAAGAGTCTGCGGTGGAGTCCCCTCCAATGTGTGTCTCACGGATCAGCTCAGTATGGACTCGCCATGGTTGTGAAGGGAGAATCCAGTGAGGCGAGGGCTTACCCCCCAAAGGTGAGCTAAGGGGGCCATCCTGAGTAATTTTTGAGCCCAAATGAACATTGCGTAGGTTGGTTCCGTGTATGGCAGCTGGGCTGGCTCCAGATCCCTTGAGGTAAGAGCCACATGCCCCACATTGTCCATTCCCAGATGATAACAATTGTTCTGTCCAGGAAACAGGACTATTTGACTGTCTTCTGGAGGGTGGAGTGGTGGTCACAGAGGATGTCTGAGGAACCTGTTGTCGTTCTCGATAGCGCTCTTCAGCATCCCATTCTGATTCATCTTGGAAGCGCACATGAGATGGAGAGCTCCCGCGAGAGCCTCTATGCCAAGAACAGTAGTCACTGTTGGAGCTGTCACTTTGAGATCCTCCGTCTGTCAAAGTACCTGGGACACTGGGACCCCTGCATAAGGACAATATCAGATATGCCATTTTAATGTCAAAATACACTTTAAGATTATTGTGCTATTAATGAAGAAAACATTTAAGACCACGTCTCAACAAGAATGGAGTCAAAAGGTAAAACATGAGAAAACCTGCAAGAATGAAATCACAATGGCCTTTAGTACTTATTTCCACGGCACTCCACAATGCCTGTGGTTAGGACCAGGAAGCCAAATAGACCTCTTAGTTATCGGAATTGGATACTTGGACGTCACTGATGGTGCCATCTCCATGACAACAGCCTTTAAAAATGATTTTCTGTGTTGATGGACTTATACACAACAAGAGATTCTAGTATGATACCTTGTGAAAACAAAAGATACAACAATGACAACAACACAACTGCATACTAAAATATTTAACCAGCTAAGACACAGATATATCCATTTCTTGGAAAGATTGACTGAGGCCAGTCACTCACCCTAGGTGCCTAGGACTCTATTACCAATGCTGTTGTTGTATAAAAACCTTGTAATTTAGGGCACTCCCACACTAAGAAAACTACCCTGGGACATTGTAACATTTGAGGCATAGATTGTCATGTTCTCAAATTAAATTGAATCGACTGGTGTATGCATTGTGAGGTTATATGGGAGAACACTAGATTGGGTCCCTCAAGTGCATCCTCCCAGTCATCATCATCATCATCCAGAGACCTACATCAGCCGCCCACTGACCCTTATTATCAGTAACTATAAGCCACTTTGCACAATAAAACAGATCTGTAAACATTTGAAGCAAGGCCTCTAGTAGGGTATACGAAGGGTCTCTGGGATAAGGAAATCTACAAACTACTGTATAGACCTATTACATTAAACTGTAGTGCAAGGTGTAGCTGGAGGTGACAATGTTCAGATTACCAAACGGTCAGCCTAAGTTTCTAAGAATGTACAAGTGGCCAATGTACAAAATACTCCATATCTATTTCATATCAGAGTGCCAGGTGGTGCCCGTGTAGAGGCAGATGTCTGTTTTATTGCTGAAATACACAATTCCGTACCGCGAATGTGCACCAAATAAACGCCCATATAGTCCGTATGTAGACTGTGACACATCTTACATCCCTACGACTGAAGAGACAGTACCAGGGGAGGAGCGTAGGCTAAGTACTGTAAGGGCTGTAACCGAAACAGACCCCATCACAGGCCCATATAGACCCGTCATGAGGCGTACATCTCACAAGGGCTGGTGCAAAGAGACACAATGACAATGGCCAGCAGCACTATCTAGCTGCTGCAGATTGCAGACTGACCTCTATGGCCGATAGTGCAAACATCATTAGTGTGGCTGCTATATATTACACCAAGTCACAGCAGTCTATTCACATTACTTATTTGAAATTTCCAGGAAAAAAAGATTCCCATTTGAATTTTAAGGGAGAAAAGAAAAGATGTTTGTTTTTAATTTAATTTGTATATATTTGTATTAAAATGTTAAAGGGAACACTACATTAATATGTGTCAAGACTCTATTCTCTCTTATGTTTATGACACTACATTACATTATTATATTGTGTTCAACTAGGGCAGGCCTAGCCAACCTATGGTTCTCCAAGCTCCAGCATATGCTTTGCCAGTAGCTAGCCACCCGACAGCTGGCAGGGCATGCTGATACTTGTAGTTTCACAACACCTGGAGAGCCTCAGGTCGGATATAGGGTAATGCAACTTTAGCAATTAGTAATGAGACTCAACTCATATCTCTACACTATATGCATGCGTATTTTATTACGTTCAGGGGCAAATGCACCCAACTCTACATGAGTCGCAAGTTTAACTAGATCACACCTTGAGTTGTTATATGGGTATTTTACATACATACATATATCCATTTGCTTGGCTTGTAGTATAGTCCATCCTACATAAAATATATATGTTTGTAGACTGTATTTTATTACCACTGCCTTTAAAATAAAGACGTTTTATGGGCTGAGTAATGAAACATTCACATTGTGAGATAGACCAAGGCTTCCGTGTACTCGGTCAGCTTAACCTGCTACTTATTGATTGATGTGATACAACAAGGACAATGCCTTGTCAGCTTGTCGACTGCAGGAGTAGTAGTGAGTGCCTGGCACAATCTAACAGCGGAGAAGTTAGAGAAGAAGATATAGCAAAAGGATTGGACAGCAATAAAAAAAACAACATAAAAGACATAAAAGGAAGAAAACCCGGTGATTCCTAGAGACTCCATCCCACTATTCTTACACACCATGGTTTGTGATTTTCTGTAAAAGCTTTTAATCCACTTAAATCCTAGTCTCTTTATTGTCCTGTTCCTCAACGCATTGAGCCGTCTTTATTTTCCCTTTTTAACCCCATCACCCCTTTCTTACCGGAGAAGTGGAGGCTGCGAATTTGGATGTGGAAGGACACAGTGGGAGGCTCGCAAGGGACTGGCCCCCTTTGCTTTCATCCGTGCTCTGTGTAGCAGCTGCTTGGCCTGTTCGTGACGGACGCTGAGCTCCCTGGGAGAGGATTAGAAGGGATTTTATAATGACGCCACTTCCCTGAGTGTAACAGCGAGCATCAGACTGTATAAAAATGTAGGGTGAGAAAAGGGACTGACGCTGACAGCGCCCCCTAATGGACTTTATCATAAAAGCACAAAAAGAACCAATAGGTAATACAAGGACATAACCCATTTTAGGAAATGATTAGACAAGGACACACAGTGAGAGTCAGAGACTGTGATACATGACATATGGTTGAGGCTTAAGACCAAAGGCAGTGATCACTTCTGGCTATGTATTAATATGCTGTGCGGGGGATCAGCTGTGAAACCTCATGTCACAGGCTTAGTATAAACGCAAGCAAATATCTACATGTCCTCCTGATACATTCTTATCTGACACACACAAGAAACAGGCATGACCGTGCCTACAGCTAACTAGCAATGACTTCCATACCAGCAATATCCTCCTCTAGGAAAATGCACGTCTTCATGATTAGACAACCCGTAAATGATCAGCTGCTGTTCAAATGTATCTGCCATATTACGCTGGGATCCGATAACTGGTAAATTGCTGGAAATTGCACTTCAGCAACAGCTGCAGAGTTCTAAATGACTTCTATTTCCATTCACAGTAGGAGAAATGAAATGTCCATCTGGTACCCAAACCTGTCACGTTTAACACGCAGCATATAATGTAGCAAAATACAGAAACATGACCCTTATCACTGCACTCTCAAGACCGATTGTAAAGTATAACATGCTTTATTAATCACCAATTCATGTACAAAAATATTCAATGTCACAAGTAATGGTACATAAATAAAAGTCATTGTCCACACAATTCATTTATGCGTTGAATATTTTTATAGGAATTGTGGCTATTAATAAACTCATATATTTTTTATATTTGGTCTTGCTATTGCAGTTAGAAGGATAATGTTTCTTTTTGCTACATGTCAACTGATTTGCCGAGCTGTAGCTTCATAGTTTACCAGCGGTACGATATAAGAGTGACAAATATAACGTCTGAGCTTTGGTTATTATTGGAAGACGTAGCGTACAATGGACACGAGTGGTTACCATGGGAACACAATGACGTCATTGCAGTAGGAACATCAGTTCAGATCTGCTGTTATCTGGGTAACTAGGATATAGAGTATATTGTTCATCAAGCGTTCTAACAGAAGACGCTTGATAAATCCCTGGTTAGAGAAATTGAATATGTCAGACTGGTATATTCATTTTAATAGAGGCGATCCATTCTCTGAAGAGTGACCATGAAGGGGCTCATTTAGACTTAGGAGCAAATCCAGCTACTGGGTGCAAACTTTGCACCTGGAAAGACCACTTGTGCTGCAGGGGGGGAAATGTAAGAATGCACAAACTGATTTAAATTTTTAAGAGGGGCGCAGTCCAATCCAACTATAAAATGCAGTATATAGAATAGAGCTAGTCAATATGTGTGTACTGCATTGGAAAAAAAAGTTTAGACCCCTTGCAGTGCAAAATCTACATCCTCCCCAATGTGCGAATGGCAAAGTTTCAGGGTTAAATTCTTTGACACTTGGGGCTAGATTTACTAAGCTGCGGGTTTGATAAAGTGGGGATGTTGCCTATAGCAAGCAACCAATCAGATTCTAGCTTTCATTTATTTAGTGCTTGCTACAAAATGACAGCTAGAATTTGATTGGTTGCTATAGGCAACATCCCCACTTTTTCAAACCCGCAGCTTAGTAAATCTAGCCCTTGGTATCACTCTGTAGAGGTACTATACTGTCATTAATTTGGAATGTTAATGCTCTATTATTAAAAGAGCTACGTGGGGATTCCAGGCACTACCATGTTGTTTACAGCACTTTACAATACTATTTAGATCACCTGTATTAAACGGCTTCTTGCTTTCTCTCCTGGAAAGAGGATGGAATTGTCCTCAATAAAATGTTTTGAAGATATCGCTCCTCTAACAGGACACACATCAGATTCCCTTTCTCTTACTGACAGTGAAAGAAGAGATACGGAATATGTTGGCGATATATAAATAAATGATTATGATGATGATATTCAGAGTCAGCAGAACTGGATGAATTTCTTGATAAAAGGGTTTAATGAGGAAACTTTGTTATAGGCACTTTGTGCTTAGAGAAACAAAGGATTAGCTGTCTGTGATAATAATGACAGGTCACAGATCAGTAACTTCTGTTTTACTTAATTCCTACAGGATTATATAGTGGAGTTGTCTGTATATTTCTTACCTGCAGTCATCTGTCACAGGTATTGATACACCCGAGTCCCCATCTATTTCGCCAGGGAATACCCCTGCACAAAAGAAACAAAATGTAAGAAACAAGATCACAATGACATCTGAAATAGCAAACTGTACAACGTTGAGCAGTTCCATGTATGCCCCTACTCACAGCTGTCATCTGTCACGGTGTGCCCTGGGCAGGTTATCCCATCGTGTGTAGCGTCCGCAATGGGACAGGCTGTTTGGTTGAATTTACATCTCAGTTCCTGTCTGTTTCTCTCCACTCTCTCAGCCAGGCTCCAAGATGTTGGATCCCTTTTAGCGTTGTGCTGAGCACATGGGGAACCATCAGTGTGCAGCCGGTCTGGAGGCCAGAACTGTGAGTTGTTCTCGGTATTCTGATTGAAGTTAGACACGTCTGTTAGTTTGCAACCATTACAGTTACTTATGGAAGATTCATCTGTGTTACTTCTCCCCCAAAACTCATCAGATCCCCGAGTCTCCTGTTGAGCAGCCGAACGTGTCCCCTGCTTACTGCAATCCAGCAACTCTTCGGTAAGATAAGTACGGAGTTGAGGAGTCACCAAAGCATCTTCAAAGATGTCTCCTTCCCCACTGTGACCATCGGAATTTATGGATTCCTTCCGCCGCGCCTTCATCTGCTTTTCCTTTAGGGCCTTCACCTTTCCATGTAACACCGACGTCCTCATCACTTGGTCTTCTTCAGACTTTGCCGGCTTGTTGACCTGTTCAGCGCCTCCTGTCTTGCCAACCGCGGGTCTTACTTTTCTTGGGGATCTGTTGGTGCGTCCTGTGGATCTCCTCTCGTCTGCGAGAGGGACACCTTCCCTCGTGTTAACCTCCGCTGCCATTTTTACCACAATTAAATCTGACCTGAAAATAGAATGGAAATATCTGAACATGCAAAAGTGAAAATAAAGCAGAGAGCAGCAGAAGATGATACACAAGATATGTGCAGCAGAGGAACAGGAAGGAGCTTTGCTGCTCGTGGTCTGATTTGCAAATTAAGAATCTACCACGAAAAACAGTATGTGATTTCTTCCTCTTATGTCAGCAGATCTGTGACTATCAGAATATACATTGGATGTAAAAGAGACAGAATTTATTAGACCAACATTTCAGTGGGGGCACACACCACCTTCACAATGTGCTACACAGCACCAAAACAAGTTGCTTCTAGGCTTTAAGGTGACATTTTGAAGGTAATATATATACACATTTTACCATACTTGAATGTTCAGAAAAGTACAACAATCTGGATTATTGTTACACACTCAAGGTTCCAATTTTAACATTCAAGGTTAAGTGACTCTAACCGTAAAACACAGTTATGCTAACAGGGTCCAAAAGTACACTCATTTTTCTAATTTAAAGGCTAAACCTATAGCTTATGAGTGGTACAGCTGTGAACAGAGCATCAAAGCATTCCTCCCTGCTCCTTGGAAAGCTGAAAAGATTGTTTGTTCAGTGGTAGCATTTGTCATTCAAGTGTCTGGATTACAGGGAATGGTTTGAAAAATCAATACAGTGGATCTTGAATTATGCAACAGGCAGACACCTCCTCCTCACGGTGTACTCTGGAGAGCTCAGCCAGTAAAAGCTGTCAGCCTTGTATTGGATGGACACATTAATATGACTGACCTGGCAAAGATAAAAGGTCATCAAGTGTTTCCACTGTATGTAGTTACTGCGGTTGACAAATCCTGAGAATAAATTTGACCAAGGACAAACAAAGGGACAATAAGATATCAGCAAGTGTAGAATCTGTTAAGAAGTACAGCTGCTCGTCATAGCCCTCTATATTTCAGTTTTTATCTAAATAAGCCATTCCTGTTCAAGACAATATGTCCTGTTTTTCTCAGTGCATGACACGGAATATTCACTAAGGCTGGGTACACACTACAAGAAAATTCTAAGGATGCCATATTTTTTATCAATGTTACCGGCAACTGGGAAAAAAAAAGTCCCGTTCAGCTTGTCGATTCCTATGTACACACTATTCAAGTTTGACAATCAGATGTGTGCTCTTCATCTGTCATAACAATCGGCTGAAAAGATCCTGACTGTCTGATCCTGACCCCATAGAGATCTATGGACACTGCCGGTCATGAGTGCGTACACACTGCAGAAGTGGAAGGACATCATTCCATCGTTTAACAAGATTTTTAGTTCATTTTAAAAATCTTGTTCAACACCACGATGGGCTTTGGAACGATAATCGTTCATTGTTGCAGGGTACACACTAATGTCATATTGGACCAACCGGTTGTTTATTGTCCGATTGGCCCGATAATGGGCTGAAAACACTGTAGTGTGTACACAGCATTACAACAGCCTCTTTCATCCTTTTTATGACTCATCAGTGGAGTATAAGGTGAGAACGCAATCTTCCTAACTCTTCCCATTGTTTATCCAAGCTACAGAACAGTATCTGCATGATCTTATGCCGCAGCTGTGCAGCTATAATGTGATTTTTGTTGTATTCTGTTAAATGTGGCACCTAGATGGCAACTGCCCCTTGGGCCTGTCATATTTCTACATAAAAGGGAGGGCTGGGAAAAGAGATAAATGGATCACGCAGCCAACATGAGAATACCTGCCACTTCTTACAGTCCTGATCTTCCCTGGATAGTCCAATGATTTTGCATCCAAGAGGTACATAGCCTTACTCAAAATGAGCATGGTTTGGGCACACCAGGTAGTGGTTTCGACAGATTGGAGGTGTGGCTTAATTTTCCTGATCTTTCAACCAGGAACGTTGGCGGGTATGCATGGGTGCACAGAGTGCTGGAGGTGTAGATCCAACCATGGGCACACAACTCCTCTCCAGTTGCTTTTGCCATTTCATATTTACTTTTGGCTGGTAACATGGGGGCCACAATACAGATGCAGCACAATATTATTACCAATATTTACTTATATAGCAGTATAGCACCAGCATACTCTGCAATGCGTTATAAAGTATTGTGGTTGCAGGGCAGGTGTTTGGCAAATAAAACAGGATGTGCCATAGTTACCAACGCATCTAGGATTGCCCACTGTTTGGGTGGTAAGATAGTTTTCCCCTGAGAATTCATGCCACATTCAATGTCACCCGTACATTTTGCCCTTTCACTACTGAGTTATATTAGTGTGTAATAAAATGTTATACAGAATACACTGTCACGTAAATTAAACTAACATCAGACTGTGCCACGAAATAACGCATTCTGTGAGCAATTCCAGGTTCCATCCAAATTTACTGTATAGGAGGTTACTTCCACTTTAAAGGGAGCAGTGCTTTCAAACCTTTCCATAGAAGGAAGTTATTTTTTTTTTTCTCTTAACAGGTTTATCCAAGGAGAGGGGGACTAAGAAAGAAAAAACATTAACCACGCGCTCTGGTATTATGGGGGCGGACGGCAGTGAAAAACAGCACAGAGGAATGATGTACTATGTAATGAACTTGGAGGTCTGGCATACCCATGACCAGGCCCTAAGGCCTGAATGGGTTAAAGTAACTGTGCAGAGTAGACACTGATACAAAGGAGCACTGTGCCAACAGGTTTGATGCTTTCCAGACCTTCTGAGCAATAATATAAAAGAACATTAACACTTTAGGGAACTTAAAACTGCACTGCCAGTGTTATCCAGTGGTTTATTATATAGTTTTCTATTCTTAAGCAATGATCGTACAACCTACCTCCTGCCAATGCTGTATACAGCCTCCTCCTAGATGTTACCTGCAGAGAAAGGGTTAACCCTAGAAAGGCAGCGTCTTTCTTACCAGTTTCTGTCCAGTGTCCCTGGAGGTCTCTGCTGTCTCCATGTGTTGCTCTAGCACCCAGGACCCCATTCACACCACTGGCTGCAGCCCCCCAGCTCTGGGGCCAGCGCAGCGCACAGCTTCCGGCCATGGCTGATCCTGGCACATCTCTGGAGGTGAGTGGCAGACAGGGAGCTGCTTGTTCTGCACCCGGGGTCTCTCTGGAAGACTGGCAGCTTCAGCTGCTGCGTCCCATCCCAGCTTCTGGAATGCTCACAGCCTGCCAGATGTTACAGGAAGTTTAGGGAACTGTCTCCTATGTGTAGACCTCGCACTAACCATATTCTGTGTCACTTCATAGCCCCCACAACTCCCCCCTCTCCCCTCCTTACTTCACTGTGACCTCCTCTCCTTCCCCCCCCTCCACTGCCTGAAACTCTCACCCCCCTTCTCTCCGTGTGTGCCCGCACTTCTCAGTCAGTATCTGACCAGCCCCTTAGCACACATCCGCTCATGGAGAGCTGCGGGGCAGTGGGGGGTCTGGGCACACGCTGGGTGACACATGGACAGAGGGGGGTTACACTACATCAAGAGATGGAGGGAGGAGCGAGAACTGTGGAAAGAGAGGGACGTATGAACCATGATGGTCTATCTGAAGAAAGGGAATGACACTGAAGGAAATGGTCTCCATAAAAACTAGTAGCTCCCACTTGCAGAAGGACAACAGGCTGCAGCTGGGGCATCTGGGCTGCAACTGGATAGCAAAAAAAAACACCCACATACATTACAGTATTACAGTACCAGCCTCTTTCCCTGGGCTGTCTTCAGATTTTAACTAATATTACAAATTAACTTCCAAGTGATACAGCCCTAAGCAGTGAAATAACTAAATGTGCAAGGGGTCTATGAAGTAGAGAGTAAATAATCATGGCCTATTGGGGGGCATGTTAGGTTCTTGGGACAAGCTTATTTTGCATACATTTCCTTTTCAAATATTGGAATGTATTGATTATAGGGGCAAAATGAATCCTAAATAAATATTATATATATATATATATATATTTTTTTATTAACAATTTTAAACCAATAAATCCCCAATAAACCAGGTTAGCACATTGTTGAAAGGATCTAGGTTAGCTTGGGTAAATACCATTAAACTGTTTAGACACAATCGGTTATAAGAGGACTACATGACATTCCGCTTTATTATGCTTACAGCTCACTCTTGTTCCTGTTTGGTTTTTTTAACAAGTTCAAAGAGACAAACCTTGTAAAAAAAATGTCCCTAATTAGCAATAAACAGATCCTTTTATTACAGAGACAAAGAATAGACATATCCAGACTGTACATGTTGGAGTCAGTGGCACAGCAGTAGGGGAGCAGCTATAATGGATTCAGTGACATATTTAAATAACATTAAGACAGGTGAAAGGTTAAGGTAGGTCAGAAGGGACAAGAAAGCTGACAACCAGGTTACCTTTTGAAAGTAATCTTATTTATCTTGGGAGCAACTTGATCTATATTTAATATACTGTTTTTTTGTGGCACTCAAAACATCAACATTTCTATAGCTTATAAAAACATTTAATAAAAGGAAACGTTTTAACTTATTACTGAGATTAAGGGTAATGTGTGGCCTCTGAAGTCGCCCTTCACTGAATTATTTCCTTATAGTTTTATGGGACTACATTTTTCAGGGTACCTATGATCTTAAAGTCACTGACTGGCTATAGTGGCTTTTTGCTGTTTATTTGTTGTAACTGCTATGCCTGGAGCTTCTGGAGTCTTAGGGCTAGATTTACTAAGCTGCGGGTTTGAAAAAGTGGGGATGTTGCCTATAGCAACCAATCAGATTCTAGCTGTCATTTTGTAGAGGGCACTAAATAAAATGAAAGCTAGAATCTGATTGGTTGCTATAGGCAACATCCCCACTTTTTCAAACCCGGAGCTTAGTAAATCTAGCCCTTAGTATTACTCACTTATTGTTCTGTACTGTTTTTCCCTGTATGGTGTATTGTTTGTACTCGCTGTGGAAATCTTGTGTCACCTTAGAAATAGGTGATGATAATAATAATAATAATAATAATAATAATAATAATAAATAATACTCTCCCAAATTCTGTCACTATGGCTCATCTGAAAATGACAACACTGCTCATCAATTTTAAAATGAAATGAAAAGTGATTTAAAAATAAAATATATAAAGTTAAACTCCATCACCTCCAGCAGACAGACAAGGCTTCAGGTGTACATAAGCGCCCTCTTTTCCTCTGTGGCACTTTAGTACTGGTAGCAGGAAAATCTTCAGTTTGGTTGTACAAACTGCAATTATATTGTCTTGCAGAAAGCGTTGACAGTGGCCCTAGATGGCATTTAGCACAACATCCGTTCCCTGGCAATGGATCATCCTAATTGGCCTAATGGTCACCTTAACTTCATCTTACGAATGAGGAAGTGATGTGACCAGGAGGAATTTGGGTTCATAGAACACAGCCATGCCATTAGGGAAGAGACGAGCCTCTACAACAATAATGGTTTGCATCGCTCTGCACGGGGAACCAGGCTTACAGTTAAGCTCACCCATCCTCCCAATTCTAAATCTGTCCACACAGTTTAAATTTCACCCACTGCCACGCAACATGGTTTTGCCAAGGTGCACATTGTACCTTCCGGCTGGATTTACTCCTAACCCTAAATGAGCAGTTTGGATGCTTCATCAGGAAGAATCAGGAAGAATGTAACATGGGATAGAGGGAGTAAAACGAATATTTGAAAAGTAATCTTCTCCCTCACAAATATGTTAAACATCTATTAAAAGTCACTGCTATGTTAGTGAAAAAAATTGTGAAGGTAACTTACCCAATATTGATCTTGGTAAATATAGCTGTTGTAAATCTTACAGGTAACTCAGCCTTTAACAAATGGTACACAAAATAGTTACATTCAGTGCTAAAACAAAACCCTAATATGTCATAATATCACATATATAGTAATGCAGCAAACAAGCAAAACTTGCAGCATGGAGGTGGATATTGTCTCTCAATGTAACATATAGGGGGAAATTCATTACCATTACTACAGTAATTGATACGCATTATTACCGTTAGTACGGTCATTTCAACACTGATTTTTGCTTAAAGCTCCCTGAGCCACGACCAGAAATCTGCATTAAAATGACCGTACTAACGGTAATGATGCACAAAGAACAACGCAGGGAATTGAATTACCCTAATGTATATCCAAAAGTGAATTTCAAAAGTGTCCCAAATAATCAAACAGAAATGGACTCGAACAAAGTCCAGACCGGTATAAAGTATCCAGATTATTATCGCGGTTCAACCTGCATTTTATTTTTTGGAATATTTAGGACAATGCCTTATATATTGTAAGCATTTTTAACAAGAATAAAGTGTTGTTGCTTTGAGACACTTTAAAGTGCTGATATAATTCTAGTGCTTTTCCCTGGATTCATAGACATGGATTCTTTGTTGTCCATTTGCTGTTTTGTTTGTTTGTCTGTTTTTGTTTTATTTCCTACTCACATACATATCCAGGATAAGGCTGGGTACACACTGCAGAAAATGTCAAAACAAACGATAGGATATGCTGTGGAACGATAATCGTTCATCGTTGGAGCGTACACACTAATGTGATATCGGGCCGAACAGGCGTTTGTTGTGTGATTGGCCCGATAATCAGCTGAAAACACTGTAGTCTGTACACAGCCTAAATATCCACTACAGTCCAAGTCATACTCTCAAGCAAGTTCAACGGCTTAAAAGCGCAAAGATAACGGGATTACAGACAAAGCAGCAAAACGTCAACCAAATTAGGAACTGCATCTTGTTTTCCTGTGATCAGTCCGCAATAATCTGGATAATTTATACTGGTCTAGACTTCGTTATAGCCCATTTCTGTTTGATTATTTGGGACACTTTTGAAATTCACTATTGGATATACATTATATGTTACAGTAAGGAGTAGATTCAATTCCACCTAAGAGACAATATCCACTTATATACTGCAAGTTTTGCTATAGTGCTCAGTTACCCACATAAATTAACGCGTTTCTCCACTCTGGGTACACCGGTTTCTTCATAGCTATTCAGAAGTTATGGGAAGTATGGATTCTAGTTATTCACACTGTAAAGGCCTAGGACCCTGTCCACAGGAACAAGGGGCTGGAGAGAAAATATGGGATGGAATAGATGAACCTAGCTCCCATCTGTCCTGATTTAGATGGGACAGTCACGATTCTGTGGCATCGCCCCCAACGACCTGACAGCCAGGATCATTTTCCAGATTGCTGTAAATGTTGGGAGGTCTGTCCCGCTCAGGGCCATCTTTCGCATTGGGCACGTCAGACAAGTGCCTGGGGGCCCCTTGGGCAAGGTGGCCCCATAGGCAGGGATCGCAAGTAGAAGAAATAATCCTATAAAAAAAATAAAAATAAAAACTTTTTGGGGTCAGGTCAGGTGGCGATCCGTCTCCCTCCTCCCTCCCTGTTCCCCTCCTCAGTGCTGCGCTCGCACTAACGTCATTTTGCTGAGGGAGACAAGGGTACAGCAGATCATCTTAATAACAATTTTTTCTCAGTATTCACAGAAAAAGGAAAGCTGGAAATCTAAAGATGGAAATGAATAAATCAGTGGTGGAGAGAGGGGATACACTGCTGAAAGAATTGTAGAATATATAAAATCCACAAGATCTGGGGGGTAGATCATGTTAAACAAATCTGATTGGCCTTTTTTGGACTGGGTAATTAAGGTAATAGATCAAGTTGGAATTGTAGATGTAGCTTATGTAGATTTAATTAAAGTCCCATATTGAAGACTGCTAAATAAATTGTAACGTTTGGGTTTCATTCAAAGGTGGTTGGGTGAAAAACAAATAGGTTGAAGGATAGACAATAGATATCTGTAATAAGGAGAATGCATCAGAGGAGGGAAAGGTTACCAGTGGTATCTGTACTTGGACCAGTGCTCTCTAATATTATCGGTGATATTACTATTGTCCGTTGTATTGCAAAGAAAATACTATTTTTTTTTTGCAGATGACACAAAGATATCCAACAGGGTAGAGGAGTTAAACTAATGATTGATTATGTAGTTAGACTAGCTAAATAGCCAAGATTATGGCAGCTACAGTTTAACAGGGGACAAAAATGCAAGGTCATGCACTTGGGTCTTAAATACAATAACTACTGAGGAGGAACGTGATCAGGAGTCACTATTTCAGTTGACTTCATGGTAAGCAAACAATGTAACAAAGCAATGAAGAAGGCCGGTCAGATGTTATGTTGCAGGGCTTATATTCTCAACTTCAATCCTCATGTACCAGCAACAGGCATTGTTTTCCAGATCTCTTTAATCATGCACATTCAGTTTATCTGTTTTGCCGAGTCCATAATTAATCACACCTGTTCCTAACAGACAGAAATCCTGAAAATATACCCTGTTGGTGGAGGTTTGGCATTGAAAACCTCTGTTATATTGCAGTGGAAGAGGAATTCCTAGCAGAAAGGTGATGAGACTATATAGGTGATTGATGCAACCTCACCTAGAGTACTGGGTTCAGTCCAGGAGGCCAGATTTTTAGTACATAAATAAATCGGAGATTGTGCAAAGAAGGGCAACTACCCGGGTTTAAGGTCTGAAGCATATAACCTACCAGTGAAAGACTAGGGCAGTGATGGGCAAACCAGTCCTCAAGGGCCATCAACAGTTCATGTTTTTAGGATTTCTGTCTGTAGAAACAGCTGGGATAATTACTGACCCAGCCAAATAGATTAACTCAGCTGTGCATGATTAAAGAAATCCTAAAAACATGAACTGTTGATGGCCCTTGAGGACTGGTTTGCCCATCACTGGACTAGGGGGTATATTTACTAAACTGCGGGTTTGAAAATGTGGAGATGTTGAATATAGCAACCAATCAGATTCTAGTTGTTGTAGAATGTACTAAATAAATGATAGCTAGAATCTGATTGGTTGCTATAGGCAACATCTCCACTTTTTCAAACTCGCAGTTTAGTAAATATTCCCCTAGCGCATTTAAACATCTTTGAGCAGAGAAGGGGGAATATGATATAAGCTTTCAAATATATCAAATACTTTTACAAGGTGCAGGAGGGCAGTATTCTTCAGAGGTATAAGTATAAGAAATAGGTGCTGGGGAGAACACTGCTTAAATGGGGCACCGACTGATGGGAATGACTTCATATTCTTTGTACAGAGCTGCATAACATTGTATAAATGATAATAAATGATTACAATATTTAAGAGACTAAAACTTGTGTATTGAAAAACACAATAAATGTAGTGTATTGCATCTCTGAGCTGCAGTGAAAGTGTTATCTAGAACTAGGATTCAATATGAAATTGAATCCCATTTTCGTGAGGTTTGTCTTATGTATATATTTTCTTTACATATAAATGAATCAGCGACAACATTAAAACCACCTGCCTATTATTATGTAGGTCCCCCTCATGCCGCCAAAACAGCTCTGACCCGTCGAGGCATGGACTCCACAAGACCTCTGAAGGTGTCCTGTGCTATCTGGCACCAAGACGTTAGCAGCAATTCCTTTAAGTCCTGTAAGTTGAGAGGTGGGGCCTTCATGGCTCTGACTTGTTTTTCTATCACATACCACAGATACTTGATTGTATTGGAGCAGTGCGGTGGCTTAGTGGTTAGCATTCCTGCCTCACAGCACTGGGGTCACAGATACCCCAGTTCGTTACCCGACCATGGCCTCATTTATGTGGAGTTTGTATGTTCTCCCCGTGTTTATGTGGGTTTCCTCTGGGTGCTCTGGTTTTCTCCCACACTCTGAAAACATAGTTGTAGGTCAATGGTATCAAATTGACCCTTGTGTCTGTCTATGTGTGGCCCAGACTGGCTACCCTTCACTCACCACGTACAACTAGCCTTGGGATCCCATGACCATGTCGCCGGTTGTCCTTGTCCTTCCGTGGACCACTTTTGATAGGTACTTACGACTGCATACCAGGAACACCCCAAAAGACCAGCTCTTTTGGAGATACTCTGACCCAGGCATCTAGCCATCACAATTTGTCCCTTGTCGCTCAGATCCTTACACTTGCCCGTTTTTCCTGCTTCCAACAAATCATCTTCAAGAACTGACCGCTCACTTGCTACCTAATATATCCCACCCCTTGACAGGTGCCCTTATACTGAGATCATCAATGTTATTCATTTCACCTGTCAGTGGTTACTATGTTGTGGCTGATCTGTGTACACAGTTGGTTGTTCCTGCTCTTGGAGGGTTGTATTTATAAATGCTGCTGGCATAGGCACTGAGTGAATATATAAAAACATTTCTTTGCCACAGTGGCCAGCTCCACATTCCCCACCCTACATGGGAGACGGGACAGGTTCAGCTCTATGGTGTCCCATGTTAACCTGTTTGTAAAAACTGTATGAAAAGGGCAGCAATATTTATACATGCTGAATTCCTGTGACCTTTAGACAAGGGCTAACCCTTTAACCCATCCCCAGCATACAGAGCCAGCGCTCTGCCCGCTGTCCAGCAGTCCTCATCCCAGGTAAGCAGTCAGTAGTATCCAACCACAGTCAACAGCAAAGAGGTGCTGCAGCAGTGACTATTCTCTTACAGCTGGGGGCACCCAGGTGGTGCGTAGTGGACATTTACAGTTGGTGAGAGGCACCAGGAGTGGTCCATCCTCCTGACAGGGTGGCATAGTAAGCCCATCCTGTCACCAGCTAAACAATGATACTCAGTATGTGCCTACAAAGCATACAGTCAAGTCCATAAATATTGGGACATCGACACAATTCTCATATTTTGGGCTCTATACACCACCACAATGGATTTGAAATGAAACTAACAAGATGTGCTTTAACTGCAGACTTTCAGCTTTAATTTGAGGGTATTTACATCCAAATCAGGTGAACGGTGTAGGAATTACAACGGTTTCTATATGTGCCTCACACTTTTTAAAGGACCAAAAGTAATGGGACAATCGACTCAAAACCTATTTCATGGACATGTGTGGGCAATTCCCTCGTTATTTCATCATCAATTAAGCAGGTAAAAGGTCTGGGGGTAAATGTATGAATGTCCGATTTCTGCAAGTTGCCGGAAATCGGCGACTTTGCAGTGAAAATTTAAAGGGGCGATGGCTTGTAAAGGCAAACTTGCCCTTACAAGCCATCGCCGCTTTAAATTTTACCTGCAAAGTCGCCGATTTCCGGCGACTTGCAGAAATCGGACATTCATACATTTACCCCCAGGAGTTGATTCTAGGTGTGACATTTGCATTTGGAATCTGTTGCTGTCGACTCTCGATATGAGATCCAAAGAGCTGTCACTATCGGTGAAGCAAGCCATCATTAGGCTGAAAAATCAAAACAAACCCATCAGAGAGATAGCAAAACCATTAGGTGTGACCAAATCAACTGCATAAACATTCTTAAAAAGAAAGAACACACCGGAGAGCTCAGCAACACCAAAAGACCCGGAAGACCACGGAAAATAACTGTGGTGGATGACAGAAGATTTTTTTCCCTGGTGAAGAAAAACCCCTTCACAACGGTTGGCCAAATCAAGAACACTCTCCAAGAGGTAGGTGTATATGTGTCAAAGTCAACAATCAAGAGAAGACTTCACAAGAGTGAATATAGAGGGTTCACCACAAGATGTAAACCATTTGTGAGCCATAAAAACAGGAAGACCAGATTAGAGTTTGGCAAACAACATCTAAAAGAAAGCCATTACAGTTCTGGAACAACATCCAGATGATGAGACAAAGATCAACTTGTACCAGAGTTACACCACTGTGCAGGGTCTTTCATAGCCCATGTTTAAAATCAACAAATCAAGTGTAGGCAAGTGGAAACTATCATGCTCCTATGTAGGGTCACATGAAGATTGGTGCCAGATTAAGGATATAATGTAAAGGACGCATACAGTATTTGTTAAATGGAAAATCAGGACACCTATGTGGATAGACGTTTAAGACCACCATAAAGGCCAGGGCATGCTTAATTCTTTGTTACAAATACTATAAAACAAGTAATAGTTTCCCTTGATTCCACTAAAGCATTTGATTCTGTTGAATGACTGTATTTATGGGAAGTAATGGGCACATTTGGAATGGGTTCTGTTTATGTAAAATGGGTGCAACTCCTATTCTAACCCTGTTGCTGGAGTCAGCGTCATTGGATAGGTGTCCAGCCTGTTTAACTTAGAAAGAGGCAGCTGTCATAGATGTCCCCTTTCTACTACCCTGTGTGACCTCGGCATCGAACTATTAGCTAGCTTGTCCGAAGCTCAACCTTAATAACTACTGTTAGTGCGGACAAGGTGGCTCTCGGCGGACGATATTCTACTCTTCTTATCTGACTCTCAATGCACAATTGATACACTTCTTAGTGCAGTCAACTTGTTTGGCATACGCTCTGGCCTAAATATCAATTGGGATAAATCAAACATTTTCCCAATAGGTAGCCCCTATTCTGAAATTTCCTATAATTGGCTTCCTCCCGATTTAAATTTTTAGGTATCTGGATCTCTAACAATATATAAACAGATTATATGCTCTTAAACATTCAACTTTAAACGGATTACTTAAAATCTAACATACACACATGGCAGTAACTGCCTCCTACAGTGTCAGGGAGTTACGCTCGTGAAAATTATTATTCAACCCAAGTTCCTATATGTCATCCACCAGGCCCCTATTTTTTTGCCCTTTTCTCTGTTCCGCAAAATAAATCCGTTTATCTCCTCTTTAGTGTGGGGCGGGAACAGGGCAAAAATAAAATGAAGTGCTATATGTAAATATAGAGACACAGATGGTTTTGCTCTACCGAATCTCAAATTATATTATTACGCCTCTCAAATAACTAATTTCAAATATTGGGTGATGAACCTGGATTAACATGGCCTAGATTGGGCATTATTAAGACAGGTAGATAGTCATCACACCCTCTTCAAATTTTGTTATCTGGTATTTGCCCCAAAAGGTCTGCTCCCCTACTTCATCAGTCATAAAGATTTGTAATGTTACATGTTATGTTACATGGTGAGGACATAGATCCTTGTACTTCTTGATGGGGGCCTTAGAATATTTAATAAACTTGAAAAACAATACATGGGAGTTCACAATGGTCTAAATATGCTGCCTCCAACATTGGACAATTGTATGTTGATGAGCATCTCAAGTCCTTTGCACAACTTGGAATTTGGGAACCCCAAAGATATGTTTTATTGCGATTTACAACTTGGACATGTCATATACTAATTTGAACAGGGAGTCCCTTCACTTAAAGCTGCACCAATGAAAACCTCATTGCAGCCTTTAATAGGTGAATATGATAACAATAATCATGTACACTTAAGAGAACAATGGGAAGCAGAACTGGGTCCCTGCGAGATGAAGACTGAAGTATACTACACTGTAGCCCTTGAAAGCAACTACCTCATTGACATACCAACAGAGTCAGACTTACATCCTCCAGAGCGTACTCACTCCATGGGGACTGGCAAAAGTTAGACCTGATCAAACTACTCAATGTCCAAGATATGGTGCCCCCTGTTATTTATGGCATCTTCTGTGGCAATGTCCTAACATTAAACAGTTTTGGACAGGAATTATTCATCGTATCAACAAAACTGGGGTGAAGATACCATTATATTAACCCAACAGCTGCCGCATTGGTCTTCAAAAGGAAGGAAATGCTTCATAATCTGATAAGACAATATTTAATAAAATGTTTTTATGCTAGCCAAGGTCCTGCATCGCTACAACATGGATGGCCTCCACTTCACGTGTGTACCTGATTGGATCAGGTTAGTAAATGACAGGGTTGGGTAAGAACGTTTTGTATATAACAGCAGGAAAGGTCCTTTACAATATGAAAACATTTGGGGTCATTGGCTGAACTCCCCTTATACTTCACCCTCCACGTGAAGATCTTCTGCAATGAATTTAACCCGCAGGCACTCGTGATAATGTGTTTAATAAGTATTGTTTTCTTTATACTCCACTCTCTATATTATACACATTGTGTATTATGTAATCTTTATATCCTATTATACTGCAAGAAGGATAAACACAAATGCTCTCATGTTATCTCGCAATACCCTCTTCATAATCAATATTATACTATATACAACTTTGAGCACCTAGAAATCACATAGGCTGGTGTGATACTTTCTCCTGAGGCAGAGATTTTTTTTAAAATTTTTGTTATATACACGGTTTATATTAACTCGCAGAGTAAATTCATATTCAGCAAAGTAAAGCTTGTGAATTTTTAAGGTCCATAGTGCTTTTGTGCACTAAACACATTATTTTCCAGACCATGTCATTGACATAGACAATTTTATGGAAAATTATCAATATGCCACATGTCCTGCGCTCCCCTTGGCCCAACTATCGTAACAGAGATTCTAGGGGTTTAAATCTCATACATTGATACAATGCAGATATAGATAAAGCTCCTATTTAGCCACACAGTGTCATTCTGAAAAACGAAACATTTACCAAGGCCCAATGCTGGTGCTTTTACATGTTGTATTCTTTCTACCAAGCTCTGCTCCAGGTCATGTTCATCATCCTTTTCTTGCCACAAAGCTCTACCTGTCCCTCTATGCTGGCTGTCGCACTCTATTAGTGGACTGTGACGTTCCTTAATTAGCTCGGCATGGCTGAAAGTCAATCTGTGTACTAGGGGAGGGTGACGTATCTTACACAATACTAGACACTAGAGCATGTGCTACTCTATTCATTTGTAGGATAAAGTATCACAGATTGTCTTTTAAATCGTAATAATAATCCGCCATAGATTAACAAATCACATACTAAATTCAGTTTAAAGGTCTATACACTTGTGTTTTCCATTTTATATTAAAGTAACTTTCAAAACACATGAATATTGTTAAAACAAAGCTACAGCCCATTCACATGTTATCAGGAATACTACAAACTTCAGGTGGGATAAAGATGGTCACAAATTCCAGAAGTAAAACTGTGGGTGATGTGAGGTTGTATGATTGCAAAACAACTGCAGATGCAGCGATGACTGGGTATTATAAATATAATACGTCCTACATGTATTAAAATCATTTAGGGGTCACGTAAAAGGGAGAAAGCAGACTTGATAAAATGATGGTAGATGCAATTTATTTTCTATTAAACTAAATATCACCTCTAACTGCAATTTATCACGGCTGTAGAGTGTTACAATTTGTTTCTACACTATAGAAGTATATTTGCTACCATGTTATCCTATGTCTGCTTCCTACACTTCTAGGGAATAGATATAAAGATGCACAAACAGTCCCAAGCAATATGACCATACTGACCTCCTGCTTGCCAGGGGCTTGCACTCTACAGGACCACCAGCTGTAGTGGACGCGGGCACCTTGGCGACATACGCAGCCTCCCAGATGTGTCCATCACCCTACTACACACAGCTCGATCTTGGCATCTGTTCTGTGGCTCCTGGCTTAATGCAGCTTTTAATATTACTGATTGATTTCATAATCCCAATAAAAAGAAATGGGCAGGATTATAACAATGTACAGATCATCTCAGTGAGGAAATGAGATGAAATCGTAAAGGCAGAAATCCAATGCTTCCTGAATGGTAGAAGGGGGTTTGTGGTCACCAATTGTCTTTTGGACAAATAAGAAGTGTTGTCCCTCTATTCTGGGCACTACAAACACATGGAGGAGAAGCAGAACACAATTCTGATGTACACCTCACCTGCACTACATTTCAATCAATGGGCATTTCCTCCAGCTACAGAAATTACATTGATAGAAGTGCAAAAATCCAGATAATTTGATGTTATTTTAAGGTCTTGGGTAAGAAGGTTAAATGTTTATGTGTATGTGTATATATAATATGTGTATTTATGTAATCAAACCAACTGGTACCCATAGAAATAGACTAAGCACCAATTAAGAGGAATTTTGTTATTCACCAACACTAACAATCTTTTACATGCGTCAAGTGCAGTCCCTTGAGCATTCTTTCCTCCACCTACTATTATATGAAAGATGAACACAGTGTAGAGTGAACCATAAACGAAACCTTAGAAATGGTCCAAATTCATTATTTTGTTTTACATAGTGATTTAGGTTGTTTATAAAGAGGCATGAGCATCGAGAGTTTATATTTGGACTATTAAAATCAGCAGATCTTCAAAGTAGCAAAACAAACGCCAGTAAAGGATAGTTCAGCATTCCCTTTAAAGGAAATACATTCTCCCTGGCTTCATACTGGCTATCATACCAAGCCCTGCATCCACATGTGATCATTTATGACAGTAGCCCTGTAAGTTTGGTTTTGTTAAGAAGATGACTAGTCCTCCTCTCTGCTATACATCTACAGTGGGCCTCATTGGCATGCAATGTACTCCACAACACACATTCAGTTTGCAAACTTAAATTACACCTAGGACGGTAGAGAGGTGGAAAATGTTCCAGTGGAACATGTTATAAAACCTCGTACCATGCCCATGCCTTTCATTAACATAAACTATTCTGTTTTCTTTATAAATACTGCTCAGTTTACTCTCATGAATAATGGAATCTTTATATGAGGCTGAGTGAACATAGAGACTGATCTTGTCTGTAAAGCCTTTTTTTTTTTTTTTTTTTTTTTTTTTTTTAACTAGATTGGTCGGAGTACACTTAAGATGAGACTCAAACCCAGCCAGCTATGGAAAAGGATTTTTTTTTTTTTACTCAGCATAATAAAATATTTCTCTTAGACCACTGGGGGACACTGCGACAATGTGGTATAGTAGGTGGTCCTGGAACAAGGGCACTTTAATCTAAAAGATTTGAGAGGACAGCTCCTCCCCTACTATGCCCCCCACTGATCCTGAAACTAAAGGAGACGGGCCCCTACCACAACACCATGGCTGGGTGTCTTGCCATGCAACAACGAGTTTAGTGTGGCCGACAAGCAGAAAAGAGCTCTTGCCATCCGTGGCCACCCAAATAATTTGGTCCAGCTGGGATCCAAAAAGAGTCACCCCATAAAAAAGGTAAAGACTCTAGTGTACGTTAAGAATAAGCATCTGCCAACCAAGAACAGAGTCACAAGAAACGACTGGCCACTATATTGAACGCAGAGAATTTGTAAGTAACGGACACTGCAACCAAAGATTGTTGACCTAAAAAAGCCGAAGCCTCTTGAATATGTTCAGTTGACACAAGCAATTCAGCCCTCGGCCAAATTTCTGGTAAACCCTTATCCAACTGTTCCGTCGAACCTGAATAGCGTTGTTCAGCCAGACAGTAGACAACCCTGGTCTAAACAGGTGGAATAGTCATACTGTGGTGGGGCACTAATGAGGTGTTTCAAAGAGGAAGAGGCCGAGCAAGACCCTGAGCAGACTCCGCAAGAGACAATGCCAAGCCAGCCTCAGCCTGGGACACCCCAATAGTGGACGGTACCGGCTGACAAAGTGGAATGTGTGCTGCAGTAAGAGAAAGAATGGTTGCCTACCTCTCTAAGACATTAACTGAGTGAGTTCAGCAATGGACGCCATCAGAGACTTCAGCTGAGCCGGTTCTACCATAACCGCTGTTACAGACGTAGGCAACCGTTGATCACAGAACCTCACACGTTGCACACAGGGCATCTGGGTCCGATTGCCCACAAGACAATTTAGCATTACATTTTGCGTAAGTATAATGCATCCAGACTTTTCACCAGACCTTCTAGTCTTGAAAGTCCCTTTCTCAGCCATAGTGGTAAAGTTAAAACACAAAAAAATGATCAGAGAAAGGACAGAAATCAATAGTTGTAGTCAACACAGACACTGTATAATACAGACAGTCTGGTCACTGACACCTTTATAGTAACTATAAATGAAATAGAAATAGAGGGTGGGCTCACTCACACTACACAAGATTAACAGGGTATAAAGAGTATGAAATCAGTAAAGTGGACAGGAATACTGTCACCAACAGGAAGAGCACAGCAAGAGAGATGACAGGCTGGACAGAAAAGGTGATCTCGTGAGATCAGCGTGTTGGAGGTGAGGGAAGACCGCAGGTACTCCCGTCGGCTCAAGGACCCAGGGTGAAGGAAGACTGCAGGCTACCCACTCATGGGGAAGCATCCTTGAGCCCAACAGAAAAGATGAAATGAATGAAAAATAATAACGGTAGTAAAAAAAAAATCCATTTCCTACTCCAACAGGCTCTTAGAAAAATTGAAGAATAGTTAATGCTGGCTATGAAAGAAAGGTGTCAGAACATACAGTACATTGCAGGTTGCTGCATATCGGGCTACCCATCCACCGAGCGGTCAGAATGCACATGCTGACCCCTGTACACCTCCGAAAGTACTTAGATAGGAAAGGAGAGCCAGAACTGGACCATGGAGCAATGGAAGAAGGTGGCCTGGTTTGATGAACCACGTTTTCTTTTCAATCATGTCGACAGCCGGGTGTGTGTCTGTCGTTTACCTAGGGAAGAGATGGCACCAGGATGCTGAGAAACCTTGGGTCCTGGCATTCATATGGTTATTACTTTGATACATAGAACCTATCTAGGTTTGTAAATTTGTATTTTGTAGACTGTGGGACGACAATGGTCAATTCCACAGTTGGGGTACAATTCACAAAATGAAAAAGCTTTCATAATGGCCTGGAAACATGTAAAATAGTATGTATTCATTTTAATTTTAAGATAAATATCAGCAAAGTTTTACATAAGCTGAAAGCAAAATGTAATATTATGGTTCAGAGATGGCTTCAACCACCAGGTTCTGTTTGTCTGTTGGGGCTGGGTTCATATATACCAGCTAACAACTCCCTTCAGCATATATAAAATATAGTGTGAAAAGCACCATTTGAGATGTCAAAGAAGCAGCTGCTCCTCACACTCAGTGGCAGCTCCTCTCTCTCACTTACAACCACTGTGTCAGATCTCTCCTGCTATGGAGAGCGAAGCATTGGAAAAGGTCCCAGCTATAGGATCGTGCTAAATACAAACAATGGTGATGGGAGGGAAATCTCACCAATGTACCATTATATAATTCAAGTGGAAAAGCCCCTAAGTTGAAACTCTCCATAAAACCCTTAATGCTAGAGAGAAACTGATCATTCCACATCTTGTTTTCAACTATAAGGGCTTGTTCAAAACTGTAGAGAACATTTGTGCACGCCACGTTCCAAAAGGAACAAGACCGGAAATACTTCAGGCAATATTTTCAAATATTGATTTGTGATCCGTTTTGTTGCTGTGGAGCTAATCTGGTATCCAAGTGATGAGCTTGGTCATAACCTGTTCTAAAAATAGTCACATTGGGACCTCTTTAGTACTCAGAAAATCTGTTTACCCAGAAATACTAATTGTCTTTTATAAAAGATGTTCTTAGGAATGCACCCAAATATATATGCAAACATTTCAGAAGTGCAAGATCTAGAGATATTTGATATAAAACGGATCAGTGATTGCTGTTCGCATTCTTTCTGCTGTTGTAATGGTACGATTGCCACTATCCATTTCAAATAGTGCTGTCTTTCTTGGATAAATTGATCTTGTGTCAACAATCCAGGCTGGCAGTGGTGGTGTATTTTGGGGGGGGGGGCCCTCTTGGCACACATTAGGCCCCTTAACACCAAGTGACCATTGTTTATATGCCACAGCCTGAGTACTGTTGCTGACCATGTGCATCCCCTTTATGGCCAGAGAGCTATCTTCCAATGGCTACTTACAGCGCATGTCATCTCAAGCTGGTTCCATGAATATGACAAGGAGTTCAGTGCACTCCAGTCAACAGATCTCAATCCGATGGAGCACGTTTGGGACGCAATGTAATAGAGATTCATAGCATGAAAGTGCAGCTGACAAATCTGCAGCAACTGCCTGATGCCATCAAGTTAACATGGACCAGAATCTGTAAGGAATGTTATCAGCGCCCAGTTGAATCCATGCCCCCAAAGAGTTGACAGTTCTATAGTTATCTACCATATGCCAGCTTGCAGCAGCTTGTAATATGCTATTTATTGGGGGCATCCCACAATTGAAGGCAGACACCATACTTACCAGATGTAGGAGCACTCTGACAAGTTATAACTTATCTGCAGGATTTCCCAAGCATTATATTCATGGCTGTTATAATTTGTTGTGGCTTTTATTTCACTGGGAGCTTAAACATTCTCACAACAATTTGTTTGCAATCCCTTTTTTTTCATTTCCATGTGTTATATTTACATACATAAATATGAAGTTGTTTATATAGCAGCATTTGTTCATCTTCAACTCTCGGTTGATGGCCTTGGTGCACAGAAAGTTTTCTCACAGTGCTCAAGAACTCATACCTGGGGGAGAGACGACTCGTTAACATTTGATCTTTTAACATGTCCATGAAAAAAATGGGAGGATGGGGGAGTTATGGATGTACAATGTAAGCCCAGGGCTTGTGCTTCCTCCCTACTGGCTGCAATGATCCCGTCTTGGAGCTCATCAAAAGCATTTGCACATCTCTATTTGGAACATTCCAAAACATTACTATAGATTCAATGTGACAGATGTAGGTTTGGAGCTTTGGGACTTGGCTGTGAAGAACACCAGCCTAAGAGTCTCTGTTGCACATACTGCTGCATTGGACAAGCTAGGAAGTGGAATTGATGCATCTGTCAAGTCAGCTAAATGAACAGATACAACGTTATTACAGTCTGCAGTCATTTGAATGTAAAGTGGAAACCGTATCTTATGTAGAAGCGGCAAGGACAGCAAATAAAACTTTGGGGATTTATTAACAGTATGAACAATGTTTGAGATATTTTTCAAAAATATCAGACAGCTTTTTGAGAAGAATCAAAATTTGAACATTTTACATTCTTATTTAAAACCTACTGCTGTGTTAGATATCATATGAAGCCCATAGAGGTTTTAAATGAGACCTTGCCCAATTCTCTAGGTCGATTAGGTGAGCTACAAATGCAATTTAAAAAAATGTTGAAAGCAAATTTTTTGTTAAAAAATTGCAGCTTTAAAGGCATATAACGTCAGAACCAGCCTAAGATTTAGGGTTTTCTTTACACTCACTGCAGCAATTATACCAAATTTAATTGAAATTAGAGAATAGAAGGTAGAATTTTTTTCTAAAATTGTGTTGATTTGATGTGTAATGACCCAGGGTAAGATTCATTGTTCCTGTGTTGCGGTTCAGTCCTTGTGGCTCCACAAGTCTCCTTATCACTAAGGGATCTATAACATTGTCTTTTCATTAGTTTTTGCCCAATTATATTTATTTACATTTAGGTTTTTTTTACCATCTCATTTTCTGTTTTACTTTATTTCATTGTATGGATTTATTCATTCAGTTTGTTTTACTTCTTCGTACACTCTAGATTCACACATTATATTACCCTCTTTTATCCAGGTTTTTCTCCTATTTTGCGTCTACCATTGCATCATATACAAGGAGCAGCATTATAACAGTTAGTGAGCGCTCAACCGTATCATTTTCATACACACACATTTGAGACTGTTGCAAGTATGTTAAGTGGCCGTTAATGGACAATCTTTCAGAACCTGGGATAACCGATAAAAGCTTATAGTCCTGTAGATAAGGTCACAAAATGCTGTACAAGTATATTGGCCACAACTTTAAATCATCTTATAAGCTCCAAACATTTCATGCTGCCCACACAGCAACTGGAAACAGATCTTGCAGTTTGGACAGGGTCACCCCAGCTGTGGTCAGATTTACCTCTCACATGAAAAGAGATCTGTGGTGAAGTTCACTGTGCACCATCTTAACACATTTAGACCTGGATACCTCTACCCTCCTTAGGAAGCAATCCGGTCTTTTAAGGGCTTGAGGATTAATACACACAAATGGGAGGCTCTGAATGTGAACCTAGCTCCGAATTCACCAATTAATACAGATGATTGATGAGTGTACTAATTTACTTATCTGTTCTGAGCTCTCCTGATGACCTAAGGAGAGGAGACAGCGACAGGAATACGGGTGGATTGGCAGTCCGTGGTGTCTTTAAGCAGATTCCTCTTGTGGTTATACATATTAAATTCCTCAAACTTCTGAGTAACTATATAAAGGAATCACTATGTCAGGTGAAGAGCATGACATAGGAATCTCTCTTCTGCAATAAGCATCTTCTAATCTTTATAAAGCTATGCGACCGCTTATCTGACAAAAGGGAGTGTGGGCATTTGAAGTTAGGGCATTAAATAGGACGGCTTTAACATGGTTAAATCCTAAAATAGATCTGTATGTGGGCACAGTTTTATCAATGAAGAGAACCCCTGGTAAACCTCAGCTTCTTAATAAAATGTGACCAAGTTTGCAGACATAAATATGAGGCATACATAGTGGATTGTTTTTAAGTGGCTCTGCAGAGATCTGGTTCATATATACATGGTTATGTGTAGAATTAATCCTGATCTGTAATTGTTATTCTCCTTTATTGTATTTTAAATGTCTTATATATACATATTAGTAGGTTTTAGATTTGTTTTTTATTCATATAGCTTCGATTTGTATGTTTTCTGTAGTTGCTAAGGAATTTGGTAAAGAAGAAATCTGGTATATTTGTCCTGGCAAATCAGGATGTGGGACACACAATAGTATTTGTTTAGCATAATAAATGGCGCCATTGAAAAAGGTACAAGTTTAATACTCGTGATATGAATAATTATAAAACCTCTAACAAACCAGTGGTTTGTAATGTAACTATTAAATGGGACAGGATTTTCTACATTCCTATACACACTCATTAGTGAAAATAATTAGCAGCAAATTGATGGAGCCTTGGGCCATCAAAATAGGGATGAATATTGCTAATTTATTGGTGGTTTACCCTGGTAATAAACACTTGGGGCTGTGGTCAGGGCTACTGCTAAATGAGCAAGGACAGAATGGATGCAGCTCCCAAGTCTTTAGATATATGAAGCCAACAACCTGACAGCTCACCCTTTTGCTCTTTAAACAGAATGTCACATTAAGTGACCTATATTTAGTCATTTACCAAATAAATCAAGACAGACAGCACAATTTTCTTTATCTTTTACCAAAAAAACACATAAAGCCACATAAATTTGTTTTTATACAATCTACAAACCAGAAGCACTTTGTGCCAAATGTTCCTACTGACCAGAAAGTACTCCACAGTATTAAAAAAAAAGAAAGAAAAAGTACTCTTTATAATATCCATCAAACAGGAATAGAAATCTATCAGCACAGTCACAGAGAAGAGCAAGCAAGGATCGGTCGGGTGGTAGAAAAGAAAGGGAGGAAGAAAACATGGTGTGGACAGGAGATAGGTGGGGAAAATAAAAGACGACAAGATGTGGGGTGCACCAGAAACAACAAGTCACAGTGCTGATACTGTAGACATCTAGCAGGAAGAGAGCTGGAGAGGGGAGCAGGGACGGAGTGTGCTTAAGTTCCCCTTTATTCCCTGACGTTCTACATCCCGCTTCCAGACAGTTCCCTTGCTGCACAGACTTACATCACATCTTACACAAGAACACGTTTGTTACATCACAGCTACCAAGTGTGAGCCGCTGTCTGAGGCAGGGAGGGAGCTCCTGTTAGCAGTGTCCTGGAAGAGTAGCGAGTTCTCTCTCCTGATGTGTGTGGGACAACCCTGTCACAATGATACAGATTACCAAAACTGTCCCCAACAGCACTAAAATGGACCAAAGTAAAACTTGCATTTCAGAAAGGTGCAGTATGACCTTAAAGCAGCGAGTAAGCCATCCATCCAGGTATTCCTCTAATTATATCAATGTTTTCCCAAGTAAACAGACGAGTCATATTTAGGGAATGTGATCATGACAGCCTGAGATGGGCAAGTTACTATGTATAAGCCTGGCAGTATTGTGGCTCCAAATCCTCGTATAATGCAACTAATCATTTAGTGACTACGCAACAGAGGTGAAGTTTACAATGTACTGCTAGGGAATGAATTTGTTTTTAGACTACGGCAGAGGAATAATAATTTACTGCTGTAGGTGATGTATTTGAACAACACACTGTTCCCGATTCTAGACTACAGGACAACTGGGATCCCAGACAGTCCTGGAAGAGCAACTGGTGCCCTCTCCCTATACTCAGCAGTTGAGCTCCTTTCTAAAAACACAAAGTATTCCCTCCATGACACAGAAGGAAAGAACGAAGCATGCGCACGGACGAGAGAAGCCAAGCTGAACAGCAATGCACATACACAGCTACAGCGAGACAAAACACCGGTCACAACCCTCCTTGTCCCTTAGCACCCCCCCCTTCCCAGGAGGAGGAGGGAGTAGTGCTGAGAGAGGCAGACTCTTGTAGAGGTAAATTGTCACCAAGCAGAGGTCTAGTTCAAAAGATTGTCCTTGCACTAACGAGAAAGCAAACAGGTGAGAGAGGGGGGGGGGGGCAGCCATGTCATGTTTCTGAACCTGTCTCATGGAGAAGGTGAGAATGAACTCTTCAAAGCCAAGCTCTACTTTCTATAACTGAGGTGTTCTGCTGCCCCCTTCCCAATTACTGCATTATGCATCTACTGCAGGGGGGTTTAAGACTGGTTCCCTATTGTCAGCCCTTGTGGGAAGGTCTGCTGGCAAATGTGGGTAGAACCCAAAAGGCAGCAATGAGACAGTTGACAGCAGTCACAGAAAATACTTAAAACATACATTGCACCATCAATATGCAACGTTCAGATGTCATTTATCTGGCAGTAAGGAAGAGAATGTCAACTTTAACCACTCTGCTGTAGGAGGCCCGTCATCCACTCCCCCCACGGCTTTACAAACTCAGCAGCAAAATGGTTAAGCACAACTCCCCAAGTGCATGCTGCTGAGGCTATTAGAGGCAGTGCTCAGCTCTTACAAAGAGCAGAATACAGGCCCTTGGTAGGACTGGCTTCTGTCAGATACGGAGGTGGCTGCGCACCACTAAGATGGGCATGGAGGATCTGAACGCATCCAGCAAGAAGATCAGTTAGGGAAACGATTGGATAGTGTAAGAAAAGCAAAACTTTGGTTTAAAACAATGGATCGATGAAGGTTTAAATGAAGGGAGTTAACCCCCTCTAAGCTCTGTCACTCCCCCAGCCCCTTTTTATTGGGACCCCTTCCAGCACTGCTGGGGGGTGGGAACGCAAAATATCCATGATGCATAACAAACAAACATATGAATATGGACGTTGAGAAAATGAGGAGGGTGGATGACAAAGAAAACAAATGATAACCTGGCTTTGCGTATTGCAACCCTAGCGCAGGCTGCAGTATGTGGCACCACAGTGCAAGAAATCAATAAAT